>NW_019154099.1:59417544-59427811 GCF_002288905.1 Enhydra lutris kenyoni
GCCTCCATCAGAAAGGATGAATACCCAACTTTTGTAGCAACATGGACGGGGCTGGAAGAGATTATGCTGAGTGAAATAAGTCAAGCAGAGAGAGTCAGTTATCATATGGTTTCACTTATTTGTGGAACATAACAAATAGCATGGAGGACATGGGGAGTTAAGAAAATTATTTTATTAAAGATTTTATTTATTTATTTGTCTGAGAGAGAGAGTGAGCACAGGCAGGGGGAGTGGCAGAGGGAGAAGCAGGCTCCCCACTGAGCAAGGAGCCCAATGCAGGACTTGATCCCAGGACCCTGAGATCATGACCTGAACCAAAGGCAGACACTTAACCGACTGAGCCACCCAGGCATCCCAAGAACACTTTTTTAAAAGTCTATGTGTCAGATGTCAGCAGATACTACAAAGCCAGTAGAATCAACTCAATATGGTGTTGGCGTAGGGACAGATAAAGAGAGTAGTTGAACCAAAGAGCAAACCAAATAATTTTGGCCATATAATCCAGGAATCCCACCCAGTGTACACGAGATAAAACATCAGACAAAGATGGTATTTTAGCTCAGCAGGACGGGGCGGCTTATGCGACAGGAAGTGTCGGCCCAGCTGCCCATCCTTATGAATGAGAGGGTCTCAGGCCCCAGATCCGCAAGTCCCAGCAGTGGCGCATGCATCCACGGACACACGGCCAGAGGGAACGTTGGTCAAGGATGGCAAGTGACGTGGTTTTGAGACTGTGGAAGTCTTCACAAGTCACAGAAGGAGTGAACTTCAACTTGTAGGAAAATGGGGACCATTTTTCCTATGAAGCAGAAGGAAGACCATCATATGTATGTTTTAGGACAGAGTTGGCAGACACATGAAGGATCTGGGGGAGGGCAGAGACTCAGTGTGGTAGCTGGACAAGAAGGTCTGCAGGAGGCAAGATGTGGGAGTGCAGGGTTTAGAACTCCGGCGATGACCTCAGATAGCTGGGGAGCAAACCCACGAGGCAAACTTGCCTGCTTGATCCTTTTGCCAAGAGGGTCATTCTCTTGCCTTGCCGTGTGCATTGTCAGCGTATTCCTGGTCTCAAGGTCTTTCCCCTCCTGTTCGACAGCTGTAGGGACCCAAAGGGAGCCGAACGTGTGCTTACTGACAAGCAGTTTCCCTAACAATGAAGTACTGCCTTTTTCCAGTTCCTGGAAGCAGCTTTCATTACACTGACCTCCATCCTCTTGTTGTAACCAGATTGTGGCCATCAGCTCCCCCGTCAAGAGCTCTCTCAAGGGAAACCACAGATCTTGTGGTTCAAAACCCACCCCGGAGTGTTTCCAAGCCTAAGAGAAGAGACGAGGCATCGTCTAAATGCTGCTTCACGTCAATGAGCGGTGGCACCAGCTGGCAGGGGGACATTTCTCTCTGCAACTCATACTCACTGCCCATTGTCTGAAGCAGCAAGTGGAGCCCAGACCCACAGACCCACAGCCCTCTGACTAGGATGACTGAGGTGTAAATTTTTTCAAAAACAAACCCTACATTAGGCTTGAAGTCCGTTCAAACTTCATTGTGCAAAAGGTCGCCACAAAAACACAGAACATAAAGTTGAGAGCAGTGTGGAAAAGAAATGTCTTCTTGTCTTCACATCCTTGTGAGGATTTCTGTTTCATGCTTTGCAAACCGTACCATGAGGATAGGCTTGAAAGATCGAGGAAGCAGTACCTGTCTTCCCTCTTTGGCTTCTGAGCTTGACTATTTCTACTACTATTCTTCTTATGTTAATTTTTCAGTAAATACTTGGTGCTGGGAATTCTAATAAGAGTATATATTCTCATTTTATTCTTCATTCTCAAATCATGTTATTCCCAGAACAGCATTTATCAGCAAGATTAGTCATTTCTCTATAGTCACACAACACAAAATGAAAAATTTGTCATTTAACTCAAGCATACACGGCCCCAAGGAACTCGCTTTCTCCACATTATATATTCTCCCAGTTAGGTCAAAGCAACTCACGTGAAGAGAAAAGCGTGAGTGATTTTGGTGATGCATTTTGCCTTGAATGCAAATTGCTTTTGTGCCTGTAATCTTAATTTAATTGGATGAATCTTTGAATCATGCTGATGTGAGCCCTGAGTCTGAAGAGGGTGACACTGGTTTCAGCATTTGTCCTTGTACCCATACTTACTGGCCTGGATTAGAATGTGGTAGTCATGACATTATTATTTAGGACAAGCTACTTTAATTTTCTAACCCTCTGTTTACTTGTCTATACAATGGGTGTCTAGATGTTAAGACTCAATGTAAATGAATCTAGTGATTAAGACTCACTAATAAAAAGCAGCATTCTCCTTCCCCTCCATCATATGTCTCCCCCTCAGATCTAGAGTGTTCCTAGACTCCTAACAGTTTGTACCTTATATTTTAGATAATGCATTTGTGGTGAGGTTGGCATTCAACCCCCAAAATAAACATCTCATAGTGGAATTTCAGGACTACCATAAACAAACAGGAAAATGATAGGTTGTAAGATACTCTTGGAACATTTTCAAATCTCAGTCACCTGGCATCTGTTTCTTTAAAAAGCATTGTAAGGGGCACCTGGGTGGTTCAGTCCATTGAATGTCTGACTCTTGGTTTGGCTCAGGTCGTGATCACAAGGTCATGAAATTGAGCCACAGGTTGGGCTCCACACGAGGCTCAGAGTCTCCTTGGGATTCCTCCCTCCCACCCTTTCCCTCTCCCTCTACTCCCTTCCCCCCATCTATGTTGCTCGCTTGCTCTCAAATAAATACATAAAATCTTAAAAAAAAAAAAGAAGCGTGGGAATGTAAGTTTGGTCTAGCGTTCACTGATACAGTCTGACCTGGTACAGAAGGGAGGAAACCTTTGGAAAGGAAAGAGAAAGACAAGCAGACAGAGAAGTGAAGACAAAAATTTTCTAAGTGAAAACAGTACAAAAATTGGTGAGAAAATGGTGAGGAAATTAGCCATTTTGATAGACAGTTGTGAATGTCGTTAGTGGTTAATATTGTCGTTTTATCTCTTGAGGTCTAGGGTTAATGATTTTCACATCCACGTGGTTTGATACGAATCCAGTAGTCACTGTGGATTGCACCAGCCAGAGCGGCAGAGGCTGACGTGGAAATAAGGGACCCTTCACCACTAAGGTGCGAAAAATGCCTTCACTGTCACGTGACCCGGAGCAAGAAGAGACCCAGAGAATGACGTGTTCAGGTCCTATTTTTCTGGAACGTGACACTGGTGCATTGCAGTTGTCTGCAAAGGGAAACCATGCCCTTCCTCCTCTAGAGATTTCGGTAAGCTTCTGCCGGAAAACGATGTGCTGCCCCCGCCCACACTTTCGTCCTCCTGCCCTTTGGGGGTACGGTGGCTCATTTCAGGAGAGCAGGTTTCATTTGGGTGTGTTGCAAAGACTCTGGAGTTCTATGAGGACCGCAGGAGAAAGAACGTCCTTGTGCTTCTGCGACGTGTTAGCTGGAAAATAGAACTCGAAGTTTCTGTCAAGTGCTCCTCTTTCCTGGGTAATCCTCTGAGAGCCATTGTATTAAAGTCAAACCAGAGCCGGGAGTGCATTTAACCTCTCCCCGGTGACTCGGAGATGTCTCTCCGCGGAGTAAGGCACTGATGTCCAAAGCGATAGACACAAAGGTTCCAAACAACCTCATGTCAAAGAAGACAGATTGTTGAAAGCATCTGACATATTTTGAACCTTGATATACAGGAAATAGGCTGCTAGAAGGCGCCCTGTCACGGAGTCGAGGACATCGAAGAACCGTGGAGTGGAAGCCTGGACGGGAAAGAAGACAGGAAGATGAGTTGAGCTTTCCTCTGCAGCAACATGCTATTGACCGGATGACTAACACTACAGCCCCGGGTCGGGAGACTCTAAGTGAGGCTGGCGGACCCGCTGGTGAGGTCGGCTCCCCTGCCTGGTCCTCATGGGCTTACGGGGGGGGGGGGGGGGGGGGCGCCCCCTGGGGGGGGGGGGCGGGGGGGGGGGGGGGGGGGGGGGGGGGGCGCATCAGCTTTGATGCGATGTAGTAAGCGGAGAGCTGGTGTAAAGTCGTGGACTCTGCAAGCACCACACGTCTCCTTCCACCAACAGTCATTTTTAGTTCATGCGACATGTATGTCACACTCACAGCACTCCGAGCGGGACCGCCAGGGGCCCTCTTTCCAGGGAGCGCTCGTCCCTGGGACGCCGGATTCCGTCCCCACAGGACGGAACCCGGTGGGCGTTTGCGACGATATGGCCCGGCTCTTGCCCGTGAGCGGTCAGCAGTCCGGGAGGTTCCCGCCGCGGCGCGCGAGGACTTCCCCACACGGTTGCGTTCGATTGACCTTCTGCTCCAGGAGAAACTGGAGGAGGAACCGTGCGGAAGCACCGTCCAGGCGAGGGGTGTCCTGACCTCCAGGGCAGGCAGCCAGCGCTCGAGGTTCGCAGCAGCCCGGAGACGCTGGCGCGATGCCCACGCCCTGCCTCCAGCCATGAGGGGCCGCTACGGCCCAGAGCCCTTGGCGGGGAGCGAGTCCAGGGCGCCACTTCGCTTCCTAGGAGGCTGTGCGAGGGAGAAGGGCTGCCGCCGCGTTCCTACGGCCCCCGCCCCACCTCCGAGGGAAGGTGGTGTTTTTGCTTCTCTGGCCCCCGCCCCCCACCTCCGAGGGAAGGTGGTGTTTTTGCTTCTCTGACCAACCGAACATTTTAAGAAACTCTCATTGGAGAGAAGGTGGTTGGTTCTGTAATCGCAGGAGACAAAGCCGTGGAACACTTGGCTCCAGACGCATTCTGCGTTTCTTGCGGTAAGAGCAGAGAACAGGAGATGCACCTTCTTAACAAACCTTCGTATATCCTATCGCGGTTCCAACTAGAAGCCCGGCGTTGGACCCCAGATCGCTGGCGCTCGCTCCTCCTCTTGCGTACCTGGAATTTCTGTCCCGTAACAACTAACTGCTCCTCATCTCTCCCTCCCCAACGCCTGGAAAGCACCGTTGCCCTCTCCACTTATTCGACTCACATCTAAGATGGTCCCCCTCGTGGAAGCTCCGGATGTTCTTGAATCACAGCCAGTCGCCACTCATCCCTGAAAAGCCATATCCAGTCTCCACAGGCTACTGAGTTAACCCGTCGCGCCAGAGGATACAAAAATGACTTAACCTTGTTTCTTTGTTCATTCGTTTAACTGATTATACTCCCCTGATCTGCTGTCCTGGTGTTGTGAACCCGCAGCCTGTGCCTTACCCTCTGGACCCCAGCCTGGAAGACCCAGCTCTGAAGCCCCACGTGGGAGAGTGAGATACGGTTTAACCCGCAGCCTGTTAGCTGTTCCCCTGTTTTAGTTTGGGGAGACGTAGTGAGGAACAAAGCAAAACTTTCTGCTCAGGGAACTGCTATTCCAGGGAGGGAGACGACAGCGAGTTGCACACGTAAAACACACAGTATACGTAACAGTAGTATGTGCTTAGGAGAGAAGATAAAAGCGGGAGGAGGCACACAGAACGTCCGAGTCCAAAGCAGGAGTGAGTCCCGACAGTCTAGTGACACAGGGGTGGCAGGTGTCAGAGCACGAGTGGCCTCTGAGTGAGCATTGAGTGTCACACATGGGGTGTGTGTTGTGTTGAATGGGGTCGGGGAGCAGCCGGGGAGCAGGTGCTGGCCAGGTGCTGGCAGAAGGCCCCGGGTGTTCGGGGGAATGAGCGCTGGCGTGGAGGCCATGGGAGGAGAGGCAGGGAGGAGAGGTCAGAAGGGTCAGGGGAGCCTGTGTGGAGAGGGCCTGGTGAGGCTGGAAAGGAATTTGGCTTTTTCTCTGAAATGGGAATGTCTGTAAAGTCGTGCACAGAGCAACGCCAAGATATGCTTGACAGGTTCAGACCGACAGCAGAAAATGCACTGCAGAGAAGCCACAGCGGAAGCAGGCGGAAGTTAGGCGTCAGGACAGTAATTAAACCGAGGCTTAGCAATGGCCTTGCCGGAGGTGTTGGCTGTGAGGACCCAGGGAAGGAAACAGCACTTGCAGCTGGAAGGAATGGGGGTGGGAGGGGAGGAGACCTAGAACTTGCTAGGCTAGCCGCCTCTGCCTGAGGCTGGGAAAACTCACAGGGCAAGATCCCACGTGCGGGAAGATAGAAGTCTGCTTCTGGGCAGAAATTTTTGACATTAGTATGATTCTAAATGGAGGGACCGGTCAACAGGTGGACACATAAGGTTTCTGGACAGAAAGTCTGAACCAGAGACGTACCTTGGGGACCCATCGGCGAACGGGCAACTTCTAATCCTGCGAAACTGAATGATACCAGCTAGAGCATGATTTTTTTTAAGCCTCATGGGAAGAGACAAAGAGGCAGAGATCCCAGCAGAGGCTTGGCCAGCCTGGAATGTTTGGAGTGGGCCTGGGGCAGCTCCTGGAATGTCAGAGGAATTCCAGGCCTCGCCTTGGGAGCCACTTCTTTCTACTCAAGCCTCATGGCGTGTCACCTGGCGTGGGTAGTGGTGAATCTTGGGTCTGTGTATGACACACCTGCAGAATCCACATCCTCACAGGGCAGAGGAGGGGGGTTGGGGCAGCAGAGGTGCGGTGTTGGCTCTGCTGTTCCAGGATTCTGTCACACGCGGAGCTAACTCTATCTGCCACTCGAAATACTTCCCCACAAAACTCAACGCCTTATTGTGTTCTCAGTTCTTGCATTCACACCACTAGATTACAACCAGACACTGAAGTGTTGTTCCTTTTATTTTGCTTTTTACAAACAAAGGATATTTTTTTGCACGATTCACAGGAGTGTCAGACACCGGCTAAGCAATAAATACTTCTTGTTACGAGATAGTAATTTTATAGTCCTTTTCTTTTTTTTTTTTTTTTCTTTCACCAGAAAAGATCACGGTCCTGGTTTGAACTTGGGTCACACATGAGAGTCAGAAGATATCTGCACAGTCTTCGTTTGCACAAGTGTATCTTGGCACTTTCTTATGGAAGTGAAGTATGCTTTTCAGCTGCATTAGGGTTCCTTCTTGGCGGAAAACAAAAATTAAAAAGAAAAAACCTACCTCCTTTCCTGATGCCTCCCGAACAACATTATCTCTGAGCTGTCTTTTGACTCTGCCTCCTCCGTTTAGAGAGTGTCCTGCTAAAAATACCATCTGGGACAGCTGGGTGGAGAATTCCAGAAACTACAGCTGTTTTGGGGTAAACTTTTGATCTTTGTCATCAGAGGCCCAGTTGCTAATGACTACCATAGCAAAGGTTTTCTTCACTCTGAAATGAAAGCGACAGCATTAGGCCTTTCATGCAGCATGGAGTACTTTCAAGAGCCCTAATGGGCCTCGGCCACCGTGCTATGAGGTCTGGAAGTGACGCATCCGAAGAGAGCAGTGTGAGAGGAATTGACCGTTAGAAGCCAAACACAGGTAATGGGACCACGTAAACCGCGAGCGAGAGACACATCATCAGGAAGCCAGGACACATTCCTGAAGCCGATTTATAAATTCATTTACAACAGGGCAAAATTCACACGGCAAACACAAATGCTGATCATCCTGAACCAGCCCTTCTGAATTGATCTGGGCCCTGACTGAGCGCTTTCAAATCATGTTTACTGAGCATGGAGGGCAGCCACAGCATTCGCTGGGAACCTTGACATCCATGAGCTCACTTAATCTGTGCAACAATCTTTGGAACATATATTATTTTCCACTCTTTATGGGGTGGGAACTTCAGCTCACATAGGATAAAGAACCGACCCCAAATCACCCAGTAGTTCTTATAGATACATGATATAAAATATTATAAAATACACAAAATGAATATGCAGAAACTTGTGTTCCTATGACTAATGAAGTGGCAGGAAGAGAAGTGAAGAAAGCAATCCCATTTAAAATTGCACCAAAAAGAATAAAATACCTAGGAATAAACTTAACCAAGGAGGTAGAAGACCTGAATTCTGAAAACTATAAGATATTGGTGAAAGAAATTGAAGATGACACAAATGGAAAGATATTCCAGGCTCATGGATTAGAAAAACCAATATTATTAAAATTCCCATATCACCCAAAGCAATCTATAGATTTAATACAACTGCTACCAAAATACCAACATTTCTCATAGAACCAGAACACATAAACCTAAAATTGGTATGGAACCAAAAAAGACCCCAAATAGCCAAAACAATCTTGGAAAAGAACAAATCTGGTCTCAAGATACACCACAAAGCTGTGATCATTGACATAATACGGTACTGGCACAGCAACAGACACACGGATCAATGGACCAGAGTAGAAAACCAATGCTTAAATATCCAATTAATTTATGGCAAAAGAGACAGAATATACAATGGGAAAGAGACAGTCTCTTCAACAAATGGTGCTGGGAACACTGGAGATCTACATGCAAAAGACTGAAACTAGACCAGCATGCGCAAAAATAAACTCAAAATGGATTAAAGACCTAAAGGTGAGACCTGGAACCATAAAACTCCTAGAAGGAAACTCAGCCAGTAATTTCTCTGACATCAACAGTAGAAACATTTTTGCAAATGTCTTCTCAGATAAGGGAAACAAAAGCAAAAATGAGCCATTGGGACTACACCAAAATAAAAAATCTTTTGCACAGTGAAGGGAACCATCAACAAAAAGACAAAGTAACCCGGTGAATGAAAAAGATCTTTGCAAATGATACATCTGATAAGAGATTAGTATCCAAAATATATTTTAAAAAAACAAAACCTTATACAACTCAACACCAAAACAGAAACAAATTTGACTAAACATGAGCAGGGGACTTGAATACACGTCTTTCCAAAGCAGACATCCAGACGGCCAACAGACATATGAAAAGATGCTCAACGTCACTCAGCCTCAGGGACGCGCAAATCACAACCACAGTGAGATACCACCTCACACCTGTCCGAACGGCTAAAATCAAAATGACCAGAAACAACAAGTGTTGGTGAAGATGTGGGGAAAAGGGAATCCTTGTGCTCTGTCAGTGGGAATGCAAACTGGTACAGCCACTGTGGAAAACAGTACGGCGGTTCCTCAAAAAATTCATTGGAATTTTTGGAATTGGAATTCCAAATGATCCATTAATTCCACTATTGGGTACTTAGCAAATGAAAATACTAATGAGAAAAGATATATGCGCCCCTATGTTTATTACAGCATTGTTTACAACAGCCAAATTATGGAAGAAGCCCAAGTGTCCACTGATAAGTGAATGGATAAGGAAGATGTGGCATATGCGTGCGCGCGCACACACACACACACACACACACACACAGAGGGATATTACTCAGCCATTGAAAAGAGTGAAATCTTGCCATTTGCAACAACCTGGATGGGTCTGGAAGGTATAATGCTAAGTGAAACAAGTCATAGAAAGTCAATTACCACACGATTTCATTCATATGTAGAATTTTAAAAAAATGAAAGACATGGGGGTTCCTGGGTGTTTCAGTCAGCTAAACTCTGGTTTCGGCTCAGGTTATGGTGTCCGGGTCATGAGACCCAGCTCCGTGTAAAGCTCTGCGCTGGGCATGGAGCCTGCTTAAGATTTTCTCTCTCCCTCTTGCTCTGCCCTCCCCACCCCTACTCACACTCTCTCATGGTCTCTATTCTCTCTTTAAAAACAAATAAACAAACAAATGAACAACTAAAAAAGAGACAAACAGAAAATGTGCTCTTAAATACAAAAAATGAAGTGATGGTCACCAGCGGGGAGGTGGATGGGGAAATGGGTGAAATAAGTAAAGGGGATTAAAAGCACACTTTTAATTATACTTCAATTAAAAAAAAAAAGAGTTTCAGGGACACCTGGGTGATTCAGTTGGTTAAGTGTCTTCAGCTCAGGTCAGGATCCTAGGGTCCTGGGATCGAGTCCTACATCAGCAAGGAACCTGCTTCTCCCTCTGCCTGCTGCCCCCCCAACTGTGCTCTCTCACTCCCCCTCTGATTCTCTCTCTCTCTGACAGACAAATAAATAAAATCTTTTACTTATTTATTTATTTATTTAAAGATTTTATTTATTTGACAGAGAGATCACAAGCAGGCAGAGAGACAGGCAGAGAGAGAGGAGGAATCAGACTCCCCGCTGAGCAGAGAGCCCGATGTGGGGCTCGATCCCAGGACCCCAAGATCATGACCTGAGCCGAAGGCAGAGGCTTTAACCCACTGAGCCACCCAGGCGCCCCAAATAAAATCTTTTAAAAAAATAGTTTCAACTTAAAAAACAGAATTGTAGGGGCACCTGGGTGGCTCAGTGGGTTAAAGCCTCTGCCT
>NW_019154099.1:59428211-59453879 GCF_002288905.1 Enhydra lutris kenyoni
TTAACCCACTGAGCCACCCAGGCGCCCCAAATAAAATCTTTTAAAAAAATAGTTTCAACTTAAAAAACAGAATTGTAGGGGCACCTGGGTGGCTCAGTGGGTTAAAGCCTCTGCCTTCGGCTCAGGTCATGGTCCCAGTGTCCTGGGATCGAGCCCCACATCGGGCTCTCTGCTCAGCGGGGAACCTGCCTCCTCCTCTCTCTCTCTGCCTGCCTCTCTGTCTACTTGTGATCTCTGTCTGTCAAATAAATAAAAATAAAATCTTTAAAAAAAAACAGAATTGTAAGCAGCACAAACTATGGACAAAAGAAATGAGGAGAAGGGAGTTGAGGGAAATTGGAAGGGGAGGTGAACCATGAGAGACTATAGACTCTGAAAAACAATCTGAGGGTTTTGAAGGGGTGGGGGGTGGGAGGTTGGGGGAACCAGGTGGTGGGTATTAGAGAGAGCACGGATTGCATGGAGCACTGGGTGTGGTGCAAAAACAATGAATACTGTTATGCTGAAAATAAAAAAAAAAAGAGAGAAATGAGGGATATTCACGTGATGGGATTGGCAAATCCATGCTCTGTACAGTTGAAACTGCAGGGCAAACCCTCCAACAGTGGGTCAGAAATGTCACCCACATACCAGAGACAGGGCACACTGAAGTGAACAGGTTGTGATTTTTGAGTCACAAATGGACTGGCACTACTATTTTTACCTCTCAAAAGAGGTGACAATGACATTCGTGTGGCACATTATTAGACAACTGTCTTTATAACTATTAACATGTACTTAGAAGGCATTTCAACAACAGCAAAATATCCAGAATGATGACACTCCTTGTAGAGCGCCCATATATTTGCTCTGAATTAATTTCTGCTAAAGCTATTTTGCCGCAACGCTAATGTATTCATCTAGGGCAGAGGTGCGGCAACGCAGAACACAACGACGAGGATTTGCTCTGAGGGCCTCACGTCTTCTGCCTTGTCCCTTATTTTAATGGACCTGGGGTTAATGATGACAAATGTGTAGAAAAATAAAAACAGAAATGACAAAAATGGGCCTTAAAGGAAAAAAGGAAGCTTGTCTTCCTGCTTAATAGACAGCTGACTTGTGACTAGGGCTGACGGTGATGTCTCCTACGTTGTCAGTCCTCACACCTGTCATGGTCTTGAGTCCTGCTCCTTGACCGCCAGCCTCTGCTTTGGGCGTATCTGCTGCAAAACTCAGAGTCTCTAGGGCCATGTTTCCCACTGTGATGGAAAGAGGAAGACATGGTTTGTCTGGACTCCTTCTTAAGGATCCTGTAGGAGTCGAACAGGGAGGAAGTGTGGAAGGCAGCAGCAGATCTCCCAGGATGGTGTGACAAGCGGGACGGTCCCCACCCCCTGGCTGCACATTTGAAACACTGGGGGCAGGGGGGCTTTAATATTCCTAAAGCCCAGGCCACAGGGTAGACCAATACAGCCAGAAACTCTGGGAGTGGGGTCCTGACATTAATGTATTAAGTCTTGGGGCGCCTGGGTGGCTCAGTGGGTTAAAGCCTCTGCCTTCAGCTCAGGTCATGATCCCAGGGTCCTGGGATTGAGCCCCGCATCAGGCTTTCTGTTCAGCAGGGAGCCTGCTTCCCCCTCTCTCTCTGCCTGCCTCTCTGCCCACTTGTGATCTCTCTCTCTGTCAAATAAATAAATAAATAAAATCTTTAAAAAAAGATTTGAAAGAAATGTGTTCATTCTTGTTAAAGTAGCCCAGGAGATTCTCCTGTGTAAGCCAAGGGATTGAGACCCATGGGGTTGGGGGAGGATCAGAGTACCCCCACTGCTGGATGTGCTGTCTTCTGACATGCTTCCACAGTCACTGGGACAGGTTCCTCACCCCAAAGACCTCAGCTTATGACATCTCCTGACTCACACCCAATGGTGTAGCCTTCCCTCCAATGGGTTGGCGTGGATTACGAGCCAGCAGGGACTGCCTGACAACCTGAAGCCTGACGAGATGACATACAGAGGAGGGATAGCACGATGTCTTGGAGATGAACACATGTTACACATTTCTTCCCCAAGAGCCAGTTCAAAATATGAACTGTCTAAATCAAGAAACGTTTTTGACCATGGTGAAGTAGCCACTTATTTCATTTATGTGCATATGTCAAGATGCGACTGTTTAAAAAATTTTCTTTCTTTACTGAGCTGTCCTTGACATGGACTTTATGTTGGTTTCAGGTGTCCAAAGTCATGAGTGACCTGCCGTTCGTGTGTATTGTGAAATGGTCAGCACGACAAATCTGGTGAGCGTCACCACACACGGAAGGTGTTTTAAAAAGAGAATCCCAAATTTAGGGAGTGGAGGTAGTTAAGACACAAGTATGGAATTTAGAATCAGAGGTGAGCTTAGGGATTGTAACCGTCCTCTTAATACGGTGAATCCCTTATTGTTTGGGATGGATGTGGTAGGCTGTCTGAATGGCATGTGAAGTTTTAAATTCTTATCTCCTGAAAAAGAAAAATGTTTACCCACTCACTCCCAGAGAGTCCACATTATGAAAGGAGGTTTTAAAAACAGACGTGACAGCAATTTATTTTTGGGGAGTCAGCCCGCAGCTACATCCTCATCAATGGAGCAATTAGCGGTGAGCAGTCCCATTCCCAAGATGGGGTTTTAACAATGCTATCCCAGAGTCGGTCGGAAGCATGAGGAAAAGCAATTTCAGGTGGACTCTGCCTTCCCGCGCTCATGGTTCACCAAGTACAGCTACGATATTCACGGAGAGTATGCGTACCTCACAAATACGACAAAAGTGGGCTGTTGATTCTAAGATGTCAGTCCGGCAGGGGTCTATCACTGACCCGCAGATTTCAATCTCGGGAAGAGCAAACAGCACAGTAATCAGAGAAGCAAAAGCGCCTCAGACTGACTGTTTGCACAGGCTCCATCAGAAAGACAGTGCAGGTTTATGAGCTGTAATAAACCCGTCTTGTAGCCTAGGCTACTTGTCTTCCACACACCTGAAAACCCCTCTTCGCCCTGATTGGGTGTGACGAGCACATACCCGAAAATTACGGAATAATCCAGGCTCTCATGATTGAGGATTATCTAAAAGTTTTATTACTCATCATGGTCACGTTGAGTTCTGTCTGTCATAGTCTCGACCTGAGACCGTGGGCCAGCACAGGAAATGCACACACTGGAAGACCCAGCTTTTAGGCATCCTCTGAGGGTGTCGGTACAGAGGGCATCGGGATTTTCTGTTGGAGGAAATGTACTGAGGATTCTGTGTTTCTGTTCTTAAAACACACGCCAAGTTCCCGCAATGTGTGTTCAATAACGGAGTGGACAGCCACCCTCTCCGGCAGAAAATAAGGGTGGGGACATGTGAGATAGAAGGAAGTGGATTCTGGGCTGGAGCAAAGCCAGTGATGATGTGGAGGGCACAGGTGGGAAGACCAGCGGAGGACACACGGGGGACGGGTGTGGGAGGGACAGGTGAGGGTGTTGGCCGCTGTTAGCGCACCATGCACCTGCCCGGCTCAGTGCAGGGTGACCACACCAGCTGCTGACATTACGGGTGGGACAGGTGGGCAGCAACGTGAAAGGCAGAGAAGAGCGAGGACTGATTTTATTCTTATGTACTTCTGTTCTCCCTGCAGGAACATATTTGCAGAGAATGGGTGGGTGTGCATACATCAATGCATATTTTCGTCCACAGTGTGCTGCTTCAACCCTCCGTTCCCACAAAGAAATGCAGCAAATGTCTCACGGAGGGACTGAGCGTGCCTGGATTGAGCACGTGGGTCCCTCTCCTTGAGGCTCTGCCGCTGCCCAGATGCGTGACCATTAACACAACATTCCTGTGTCTCCATTCTGCGTGTGGGCGACTGGGATGAGGACAGTAACCAGCCACAGGGCCGTTGTAAGGATTAAGTACACGGATTCTGAAGAAAAACACTAAACCAGGAAATAATAGCAGCTGCTACTTTCTCCAAAGTCTCTTAACCAGGTGGACTAATGGAAACCATCATGAAGCCACTGGCTCGTTGCTATTTTCCCATCCGGGCTGCTTCATCAAGGGAGTCAGCTCGGGGCAGAGCTCTGGGTCTCCGAGCACACCCCAGCTAATGGACCGCATTCATCTCATGGCCAGGAATGCAGCAAATACCTGGAAAGCATTTCTAAAATACATAAGTAGGAGGATATCAAACAGGTAATACGCATGTTTGAGAAAGGAAATACCGCAGAAAGACTTGAAGGAAGGGGAAGTTGTCGCTGATTCCATGTTCCTTACTCTCAGCCTATACTCCAAGGCAATAAATTTTTTCTTAATTTAAGAATAACATGGATATAGAAAAAGGCACACACTTTCCGTGTGCAGGTGGATTTTTGCAAAGTGGACACATCCAAGTAACTAGCAGACAGGCCGAGCTGTGGAACACCCATTTCCCACCAAACCGCCAAGGGGCTTTGACACGGACCTTGCTCGCCCAAACTGATAATTGGCTCAGTTATGGACAACGTGTAAGTACATTCAGAACAACCTGAGTGTGTGAATCTACTGTTCTATCTGCAAAATGTAAGGACAGGTTAAGAGTTCCTGTTGAAAAATTAGCATCTGAACAGAGGAGGGCTGTTCACGTAAAAATGACTGATAGCAAAGACGTCGTACAAAAAGATCTGAAATACCTCAATCATCTTTATACTGGTTTCGCATTCGGTTAAATAAAGTATATAAAAATAATTTCATCGGTTTCTTTTTAGTTTTTAAAAATGTGGCTACCAGGCGTTTTCCTTCAGACCTAGCTCTCTGTCCACGGGTGATGGTCCGCGCTGACCTACCGTGGCAGCAACACCCTTGCCTCGCGCCCACGGCTGGCCAGTGCTGGGGCTTGGTTCTCTTCACTGTTCTTTAATATTTCATTGTTTTAAAAACCCCACATTTTATTTACTTATTCACTCTACTGTGAATGGGCCTTTGCCCCCCTACCCCTTTTTTGTCTTACCGATTACTATGCTCTAGAAACTAGACTTCTGTAACCCTTCAAGGACCGGTTTTCTTGGAATTTCCTTATTCCTACAAGTTCTGTCTGTGCATCGCTCTCCAGTTCTCTCCAGACCTCATTTGTTTCTTGCACTACGCAGCTGAACACACTTCACCTTTCACCCAGATCCATTTGTCCCAGGCTGCGGTTCTCCCGGCTCTTCTCCATTGCCCAGCACGCGCCTCCTGCAATCCACCTGCCAAGTTGTGTCCTGACTCCCACCCTCCGCGCCACGCCCGGTCCCATATTTCCAGCAGCAGCTCAAGTCTACAGACTGATTTCTATTTTAGCCACTGTGTCTGAACGGTTGAAAAAAACCCCCAAAACTCAGCTTAACATAATGCCAGTGTGTCTGTTGCCCCCTCGCTACGTTGGTTTGGCCGTGGGTGGCTGGCTGAAGCCTGTCCCTGAGCTCAGTGGTTTGTCCCAGGAGAATAGGAAGGGCGCGGGTAGTAGTGACCCCACATTCTCCGTGGCAGAGTCCCGTCAAATCCCCTGCGATGTCTTCCTGTTGAATTCCTCTGCCCTCCAACTTTGGAAATGATCACACTTCACTCTTTGATCATTTATTCCCCTCTTTTTGGGAAATTGCTAGCAAAGGTCCATTGTACCTCCCACAATGACGGTCTGTGTCGCTTACCTCCTGCTCTCATTTTTTTTTTCTTTTTCCTCTCATTTCTTGAATTTGTATGCACCTCCCAACTAAAGCTTTTCTTTCTTGTTGTCCTTGTTTTTATTTTCTGTTCCTCAAGTTGTCTTCCTGGACATTTCATGCTTTGTCTTGGATTTTCCCCTTCCTATGAGAGGGATTCTTAAAATCGCTGTTCCTCTACTGTTTGCATCAAAGACTTTGCATCAAAGATGGTGACAAAAGAGCAGAACAGAGCATGTCTTTGTTGCTGGGCTGGTTAACTGGACAGACTTCACCTCTGATAGTCTGAAAAGTGTCCGCACCCTTAAATATGGAAAATGCATCATCTTTATCCAGGGATTCTAAAATCACCTCCATTTTCCTTGTTCTCCCCTCAAAACATCTTCAGAGAAGAGCTCCAACAGTTACCTGTTTTGTCTCGTTTAAGCTTTAGATGTCATCCCAGTGCACATGTTCCATGTTTTGCTTCCAGAAAGACCCTGTTGACTACACCCTCCATGCACTGCCGTCCCACACCTAAAACCTCTGGTGGGCTCTGTCCAGCAGGTTGGCTGCCCCCTCTGGCCCTGAACTCACTCTACAGCCCACTTAGTCATTTGGATCTCCTTTGTCTACTTTCTGCCTTTGGTTACTGGGTCAAATGATTTGTCCTTTGAGGGCTCATACCTGTTATCTCTTCCACTTAAGGAGCTTGTGGATTTTTGCTCCCTTTATTTTTACTTACATCAGATCAGGGAGAAGAGAGACGACTCTTGACATGTCACTTGAACAGAAGTTGCAGGTCGTTACACTTAAATTGATCCAACAGAGGACACATCTTTTTATAGAGGCCAATTCAGTGGTAAGACGGAGTGAAGAGCCAGACGGTTGTAGAACATTAGACAGAATATTGATTTCACCGGGCTACTCCAGTAAAGTCGGGTGCACCGACAGTTGCCTACTATATCCTGGTGTTTCGAGGGCTCATTACACAGTCTATTTGAACTGAAAGCCGTGAAATGACCCTGTATTCATGGAACTCAGGTATTAGTGTAAATTTAAAAGTGTGTTTTGCATTGATTTTATTTAAAAGCCAATGACAAATGCTCTGTGTGTGTGTGTGTATGTGTGTTTCTGTACTCAAAGGATTACATTTACTTTTGGTTTATTGATTCTCCGGGAAAATTCTCAACTACTCCCAAATCTCAATAATCAAAATACTTAAAAACCACCAATTGATGGTGGTTTAATCTGAATTGTTGCCAAGTAGCTAATAGACAGGAATGTTGGCTTAACAAGAGATCAAATCTTGTTTTGTGTACTCTACACTAGAGAATAGTCTGTGGTCAGCTCTTCTGGCCAGCACCTACTAGACGCCAGATAGCTGACCAAGAGTTTCCCATGAAAGGTCACATTTAGTCCTCTCAGTAGTCTTATGAGGTAAAAAGCATGATTAACTCGGATTTACTGATGGCAAAGTTGAGTGCTAGAGGATTTATCTGCCTAGGATTCCAGGGATGGTAAGTATCAAACCCAGGAGAGAAACAGAGGCATTCTGGGTCAGGGTCTGCATGCTGGATGGGCACATGCGAGTGTCTGTAACATGGGTAGCTGCAAGCCAGCCTCACGGTCTCTGCCACGCCCACCCCATCAGGCACCATCTTCACGCTCATCAGCTCTATTTCCGCAACCTCAGGGCTGCTGTGTACTCAAGACTTCTACTGCATTCGCTTTGCTCTTTGACTTAAATTCATTTGTTTTACCAAGAAACCTTCTATCTCCAGCTCAGAAGGAAAAACGGTCATTGTTTGTTGTGTGTTACCAAGGCGACAGTGGCACAATTGAAAAAAAGACACAGATGATCAAAGGACTAGAATTTTATTTGGCCAATGATGGGAAATCAGAGTATGCACAAAACAAAAGAGAATTCAATGTATTTACAAATGGAGATAGATGGCTTTGCCAGACCTCACAAAACTGCCTGTCGCTTGGGAGAATTCTCTGAGGTCAGAAGTTTAGGTTTTCCATTCTGAAGGTTTTTTGTTTGTTTGTTTGTTTGTTTGTTTGTTTTTTAATGCCATCCTGGGTAGAACAAATGACAGGCCTTTCTTCTCTGGAGACCCCAGCTACTTGAGTCTCTACAGACAACTAAGGCCAGAAACCCCCGATGTGTCCCAAGTTTCCCTGCAGACAAGTGGCCATCGCAGCAAACTTGGGTGGATAGATTGAATCCAAAGTCAGTGCCCGGGTGCAGCATTTCATGGCAACTGCAAGCTTCAGGCCAACCTGGGGTTCCCCACCTGCACACGTGATAAACTGAAGGTGTCCCATAAGATAGTTCTGCTCAGTTTTAGCTCAATGTTCTCATCAGTCAGTGCTCTAAGCCTAAAGCTGCGTCTCTTCTCTAGAAAGGGAGTTAAGGACGCTAATACATACGAACATCCAACGTGGACTTATTTCTCAACATTATCTCGTGATTTTAAAGAGAAGTGAAAGGGGCGCCTGGGTGGCTCAGTGGGTTAAAGCCTCTGCCTTCGGCTCAGGTCATGATCCCAGGGTCCTGGGATCGAGCCCCGCATCGGGCTCTCTGCTCTGCAGGGAGCCTGCTTCCTCCTTTCTCTCTCTCTCTGCCTGCCTCTCTGCCTACTTGTGATCTCTATCTGTCAAATAAATAAATAAAAACTTTAAAACAAAAATAAAGAGAAGTGAAATTGGTTTACAAAGATGTTTCACTTGAAACATTTACTATATTACATGACATATAGTATATTGAATGACCTGTGTACATCTTGCCTAAATTAGCAGAGACACCCTCTGTGTTTCCTGTCTTGCGTTTTGGGAAACTCCACTCAGCTCTTAGTGTTCCTGTACCCACCGAACTCTTAGCTGCCACAGTGAGACACGCTCGCAAACTATCCCATGAACCAGCTGGTTACCATGCATTTTTGTTTTTTAAAAAGTTACATAAAGTAAAATTGATTTTTGGTACATACGTTTTATGAGTCTTAATACACATATATTCTTGTGTAAGTTCCATCGCCCTCCAAGATGCACCCATGTTGCTTCTCTGCAGACAGACTCTCTCCCCCCGGCCCCCATGCCTGCCAACCACTAGCCCATTTTTTGTCCCTAGAGTTTTTCCTTTACCAGACTGTTGCACAGTAAAATCACACCACGTGTAAGTTTCTGAGACGACTTCTTTCATCATGTCTATGCCTTTGAGACTCATCCACCTTTTTTTTTAAAAGATTTATTTATTTATTTGTCAGAGAGAGTGAGCACAGGCAGACAGAGTGGCAGGCAGAGGCAGAGGGAGAAGCAGGCTCCCCACCGAGCAAGGAGTCCGATGTGGGACTCGATCCCAGGACGCTGGGATCATGACCTGAGCTGAAGGCAGCCACTTAACCAACTGAGCCACCCAGGTGTCCCCTCATCCACCTTTTTAATGTATCAGGAGTTCATTCTTTTCCGTTGTGGAGTCACACCGATCAATAGACCACGGTCTGCTCATTCACCCAATGACTAGAGAACTTTTGTACCATTTTTGTTTTCTGACCACTATGAATAGAAATGCTATAGACATTCAAGTACAGGTTTTGTGTGAGTGTAATTTTATTCCTAGGTGTGGTATTGCTGGGCACAGCGTAGGTGCATGTTGGATTTTATTAGAGATCACCAGACTGTCTTCCAGAGCGGCCATGCCGTTCCGCACCTTCACAGGCTGCAAGGTTTCCAGGCACCACGTATCCTCACCAGCCTTTGTCGGCTGTTACTCATTCCCCCACTCATCCATTCACACATTTGCTTAAAGTTGCTGCGATGCCAATGTGTCATCCTATCTCATTATGATTTTAATTGGCATTTACCTAATAGCCAGATATGTTGAACATCTGTGCACGGTTTGCATATCCATTGGTCAAATGTCTATTCAAATTTTTTGCCATTTCTTTTATTGGATTGTTTTCCTACTGTGGAGTTTAGAGAGTTCTTTAAATATTTGGAATACAAGTTCTTTGTCACATGCATAATTTGCAAATGTTTTGTCTTAAACTCTCTTTTCATTTCATTAACTGTGTCTCTTGTGGAGCAAACGTTTTTAATTTTGATGGACTCCAATTTATTTTTCTTTTATCAGTTTTGCTATTGGTGTTGTGTTGAAGCATTCCTTGCCTGACACAATGTCACAAATTTTTCTGTTTTCTTGTGAAAAGTGACAGTTTTATCTTTTATATTAATTATATCATCCATGTTGAATTATTTTTTATAACGTGTAAGGTTTATTTTGCAGGTCATTTTTTTTTTTTATTTGACAGAGAGAGAGAGAGAGAGAGAGGTCACAAGTAGGCAGAGAGGCAGGCAGAGAGAGAGGGGGAAGCAGGCTCCCCGCCAAGTGGAGAGCCTGATGCGGGGCTCGATCCCAATACCCTGAGACCATGACCTGAGCTCAAGGCAGAGGCTTAAACCACTGAGCCACCCAGGTGCCCCTGCAGGTCATTTTTTTAAAGCAACCTTTATTTTACGTACTTACTGAGAGAGTGTGTGTGCACACACATGTGCAGTGGAGGGGCCAGAGAGGGGGAAGAGAGAACCCCAAGCAGACTCCACACTCACCTTGGAACCCGAGGTAGGGCTCCTTCTCAGAACCCTGAGATTGTGACCTGAGCCGAAACCAAGCATCAGACACTTAACTGGCTGAGCCACCCAGGTGCCCTGTGGTATTTCTTGTTTTGTTTGCATCTAGATACCCATGTGTTCCATCACCATTTGTTGAAGAGATTTTCCTCCATTGTTTGCTTGTTCTCTACTCTGTTTCACACATCTATGTGTCTCTTCCTTCACCAGTACCATATTGTCTTGATCGTGGTAGCTTTATGATAAAAGTTAAAACTGAGTCCTTTAGGACACCTGGGTAGCTCAGTTGGTTAAGTGTTTGATTCTTGATCTCAGCTCAGGTCTTAATCTCAGGGTCTTAAGTTCAAGCCCCACATTTGAGGGCACCTGGATGGCTCAGTTGGTGAAGTGTCTGCCTTTGGCTCAGGTCCCAATCCCAAGGTCCTGGGATCCAGCCCTGCATTGGGCTTCCTGCTCAGCAAGGAATGTACTTCTCCCTCTTCTGCCCACTCATGCTCTCTCTCTCACTCTTTCTCCAACAAATAAGTAAATAAAATATTTTTAAAAATTTTTGAATACATTTGTCTTTTCTAGTTCCTTTGTCTTTTGGAATAAATTTTAGAATTGGCTTCTCTGTATCTATAACCTGACGGAAGGACTCAGATGTGCATTTTCTCTTGATCTGTGCTGACCTTTCCTCAACGCCAGCTAACTCATTATCCTAAGACTAACTGGAGAGTCCAGCTCTGAGTGGGGCTATATGTTGTATTGAAAAGTATCTAATATTTTTCTAAAAATATCTCAATGGCTATTATCTAGTAAGTTCTATCTGAGAATGGAGACGTTCTCCAAAAGTCACTCAGTGTTTGACACCCAGGGGCTTGAGTGCAACGGTTCATCTTTAAATTGGCTTTTTTTCCCAAAAGTTTTGGAAAGGTGGGGAGTTGAAGCTATTAATATAAATCAAGTGTTAAATTTACTGTGGATTTAATTAACCCAACAACAGTTAAGTGCTGAATTTATCAATTTATGAAATGAGAAAGATGAGTATTGAGGGTTTTGTTTTATTTTTGAGGTTTTGTTTTTACTTTATTCTTTAAAAGCACCTGTTGAAGACATACATCACAATAGGCAAGTGGCCATTTTGGTCGTGAATCCCATGTTTGTGGGTGTGTGAGAGACCAAGTCAACAACCAATCCAGCTTTCTTTAAAGAAATGGAATATGTTTTTCAAATTTAGTTTCAATTTTCTGGTTTATGCTCTTATGACGATTGGTTGGTTATGATCCATTGTCAATGAGTTAAGTCTTATCCTGTCTCAATTTTGTACCCCTTGACATATTCAGAACTCATGCTCTAAGGGGGGAAAAAGTGTCAAGTAACAACAAAAATGTTTAGAGACCTAATGTTCACACTCTCTGAAGTTGGCTTGGGAGCAGTCTGACCTCCATTTCCCACTAACTAGATTGAGGCACTGAAGGCTCTATGGCATTATGCCCAGCCCCAGGCATTTCTGAAATGCTCCGCCTTCTAGAACATCCACACCACGGCCGTCCTACTATGCAAGCTTGGATAAACTGCTGTGCTTGCTTGGGAAGAAGAAAGTCTGGCACAGGAATCATTCATGAAGCCCATAGACTGTAAAACATACAGGTTTCCTTAGAAGCCAGTGGGGCTGTGGGGCGTGACACCTCGTGGGTGGAGGTGTTTAGGCGAAGAACAAAAGGTTCCTTTTGTGCTGCTTGGCTGGAGTGTTTCCACAGACATTAATGGGAAGACAACTCCACTGTCTGTGAATACAGTGGCTAGATAATAGGAGTCAGAAAACTGGATAGAAAATGGGCACAATTTTATTTCCCCAATTACCACATCCCCCTCTAAAATTTTCTCCCTGAGAAAGTTTCCTGTCTCGCTTGCCGAGTGTGTGAGAGGGCGTCTGAAGTAAATTGTGGCCTTGTAATGGAGGAGAGAGCAAGTTTCTATCTTAAGAATGTGAAAGAACTTACGTACTTCCATTTGGATTAGTTAACTAGTTAAATAGGTTTTCTCAGCTGTGGCACTGGTGACATTTGGGGTCGCAGGGGGCCGTCCTGTGCTCTGTGGGATGCTTTGCAGCATGACGGTCTCCACCCAGTAGATGCTAGAGGCCTCCCCTGCCTCCGCCACCGGTTATGACCATTCAGAAATGTCCCCCAGACACTGCTAGCTGTCCTTGAAGAGTGGGGAGCCGAACTGTCCCCAGCTGAGACCTAGGTAGATGACAGCAGCCCCGAGCCGTAACGGGTGTTTGCACAGAGTTTGTGACTTCAGTTGGGAAACAAGGTTTGTGAAACAAAAGACAAAAAATCATGTTTCAGAAAAATCATGTTAAAATCAGCACATTTATGTTAAACGATGTATTGAAAAATCCCAATGCTGTATGATTTTCCAAATGCTCCAATCTCTCTTTATAAGCGTGAATTACATGAAAATCACGTGTTGCCTATAAGTGCCAAATTTATTTATTTGTGTGATTTATTTTTGCTATAAAATGTTTACTTTTCTGCACAGATAAGAGTATTTTTCTGGCTGCTGGATATTTCTATCTTATGCTGAGTTCGATGGGCCATTATGAAGCAGCTGTTTGTGGAATGCTATGAAAACATTTGAGTCGTTTTATTTTAGAACCTCACATCTTCACGTTCAGTGATGCAATTTTAAGTAGTTCACTTATGAAATGATGCTATTCTGGTTATTTGGAACTCATTTACACCCCCCTAAGTATCCAGCAGGAAGTCTTTAATCAGTGGGGTGTGCTGTCATTTCATTTGACTTTGTTCATCTTTCTACAAGACACTAGCGACTCCCCATCTAATTCTATCTTGTTCCTTCTCTATCCTGTACTAGGTGAAGTTATGCTAGTTTTTGTTAGACTTTAAAGGGAGAACAGAATTGTTTGCTTGAGATAGTAACAGAAAGCCTTTCATTCGTATTGGAGCTATTACAGTTCCAATGGCATGATCCACACACAAACAGCACGAGAAACAGAAACAGAATCGTAAATACAGAGAACCAAGTGGAGGTTTCCAGCAGAGGCGTGGGGGGGGATGGGCGAAAGTGGTGAAGGGGATTAAGAGGCACAAACTCTCAGTTATAAAATAAAAAAGTCACAGAGACGAAAAGCACAACATGAGGAAGATAGTCAATATTGTAATAACGTTGTCTGGTGGCAGATGGTGACCGCATGGTTCATGGTGAGCGTCGTGTAAGGTACAGAACTTTGGGCTCATGGTTGAGCATCTGAAATGAATACAACCTTGTATACTAACTGTACTTAAATAACAAAAAGAAATAAATACATAAAAAGTGAAAAAAAGATTAAAGGGTATGATCGAAATGCAATGGCATCATTTATTCCATGACAAATTTTTATTAGAAAGAAAAACTTTTTTTTTTTTTTTAGAGAGAGAGCACGCACACACACATTGGGGAGAGGGGCAGAGGGAAAAGGGGAGAGAGAATCCCAAGCAGACTCCCCATCTACTGCAGATCCCAGGCCCCTGGGATCATGACCTGGGCCAAAATCAAGTGTTGGCCACTTAACCAACTGAGCACTGAGGCGCCTATAGAAAGTCAAACATTCTAAACAATACCATGTGAATTACACATCTTAACATTTTCACTCTTAGGTAATTCGGCAGTAATAAGAATGTTTTCATAATTTCAAAACGTATTTACCATTGCAGGGCAATAGAGTGATATTAAAAAATACAAAATTTTAAATTCTTTTTATAAAGCATTGCTTATTAAAACGGTATGGGATAATTTGTGCTAAGAGAAGCCACTTCATATACTGAAATCCCAGGTAAGGACAGTCGGGAAATCAGGAAGACAATTGTAAAAGACATGTCGACTGCACACTAGCTTTTGTCATTGAAACAAGACCCGTCTTTTCCCACCTCCATGTGTGTGTCTTTCACCACTGTCTTTGGACACACTGACCTACCAGTGACTGCAAGCAATTGTACTTAAGAGCTCCAGATTTTTTTTTAAGATTTTATTTACTTGAGAAAGAAAAATTGAGAGAGAGCAAGAGAACAGGATGAGGGACAGAGGGAAAGGCAGATTCCCTGCTGAGCAGAGAGCCCAGGAGGGACTCAATCCTGGGACCCTGGGATTATGATCTGAGCTGAAGGTGGACACTTAACTGACTGAGCCACCCAGGTTCCCCAAGAGCTCCAGATTTCTAACACAAAACCAAACACAAAGCACATGCCCAAGTGAAGATTGTAACTTTAAATTCTTTGTTAGCTTAAAAGCCAAGCACTAATCTCATTGCTTCTTTCTGGTTACAAAGCCCAGCAAAGGAGTCTGTTGGTGATCGGTGACTGGGACGGGACCACATTCTCAAGACACTGCTAAGCTTTGCTGCTTGTGGCCCCGAGAAGGCACAGAACCACAGGCAGGTTATGAGGAGAAGGGCTTGGGGCAAACACTAGAGGCCAGGGGAAGCAGCTTATGTCTGGAAGTGGGAGGCTTGTGGGTGTTTGGGGTCCACTTTCAAATCCTACAACTTTTGGTGGAACAGCCAAAGACATTGGCAGCCTTGAACAAAACTGAACTAGCCCTCAGGGATGAAATCAAACACATTGACATTATACAAGTTCTTACGGTAGCCAGAAGAGCACCTGCAAATAGACCATTCTCTTGTTTGCTTTTCCACACTTGCTGGCCCTTTAGATAGAACTGCTCATTGACTTCACCCTGCTCTCTCACATCCGCCCAGGGCATAATGTGGAAATGTCCCAGGAAGCAGGTGATCTGTTTTGGCAGTCTGCTTCTGGTCCCCCGGAGCTCACAGCCAACTGCACCTGCTCAATACTGCCTCGGCAAAATACTCCGGGTGACGTTGGTCTCCTATCGGTGTAGCAAACGGGAATTACATTTTGATTGTGTCTGGCAGCATACGTGGGCAGGAGGTATGCGATGTGGGCTAGTGAGCAGGGCCGGGCATCCCTCCAGCGCTCCTCGCACCTGCACACATTACTACCCCGTCACTGCAGTAACCACGGTGAGGGCTGGGTTTGCTCATCCAACGGCCCGCAGGGCAACCCATTCTTTGTGAATTTATCGAGTCGGGACGAGAGTTGAAACTTGTGTGTCGTCCTTATTTTAATTCTCTCTAGGCACTGACTTGAGCCCACTATGCTTCTTGGTCTTGACTTTTTCATCTGTAAAATACAAGGAAGCTCATTTTTCAAATTTGTCTTCATTAGTCTTCCTGGAAGAAGGAAAGTGGACTATTTAAACTCAGCCTTCTTCCAACTCACATTTTCATCGTAAAAACATAACATTAGATTGCTGGGGAGAACTCGAGTATTTCATTTGCTCTCAATGGCTTATGTATGGGAAGAGTCCACGATTCCAAAACATTCTAGCCCTTGAAAAACATGGATAATAACTCTATTTAAGGTCAAAGTTAGATTACTACCCAGAAATGATTTCTTGGTGCTCAGCAGGAATTCTGTAAGTGAAGATCGACTAACAATAAAACAATGTCTTTTTAAAAATAACCTGTTTTTTTCCAGCATTCCTTTCTAAAAATCTTCAAGTCTTAGTAATTAACTCTGGCTTCCAATTGCACCATTTTTAGCACTCAGCGTTCACATGAGAGCAATCGGAGCAAAATTCACTTAACATATGGGGCTGCAGCTGTTACAGAAAAATGAGCCAAAGAAGGCTCTGATGTTGGCCCCTAAGTCCCAGGTATGGTGACTGACACATGAAATTCAGGGTTGCAATCAGCTTCCAGTTGTGCAGCATGGAAAAAGCTACTGTTGTTAGCAATCTGATTACGTAAGAAGCATTCCCTTTAGAAGTGGCTAGACTTTGGCAGGGAGGGGCAGAGATGTGCTTATGAGGCATGAGGTCATGGTGCCCAAAACTACAGCCGGTGGAGACAGCTGTCTTGGTGCAGGCACTTGTGTAAGCCTGTGTGACCTTGGGAAGCCTTGAAATATCTTGGTGCCTTCTTTCCACATGGACAAAAAAGAGAGAGTCCCTACCAGCGAGTGTGCTTGTGTGGCTAACTTGGGGAACCTATGCATGGTTCTTTGAACACTGTTTGTCAACTAACAATGGTCCAACATATTTTAACTATTAATATGGGGAAATGTGAAAATTATATTTTTCTTACAGTTTCCATTTTTTAAAGATACTATTTATTCATTTATGAGATAGAGAAAAGGCACGGACGGGGGAAGAGGCAGAGGGAGAGGGACAAAAGGACTCCATGCTTAATGAGGAGCCTGACGTGGGGCTCATCTCATGACCCTGAGATCATGACCTGAGCCAAAATCAAGGAGGACACGGGCACCTCTAGAGTTTTCTTGTAGAATGAGATACAAACCAACGTATTTATAAGCTGTGCAAGAATGACTGACAAGAATATTGTGAATTAAATACAAAACCAAATGATGCCTCAAGAATGCCTATACAAATTACTGAAACAGTATTTATGGCATTTAAAGGTATTAAGGTATTTAAGTATTCAAGATATTCACGGTGGCTGAGAAAGGATGTGGCCCATGAACAGGGATATCTTGTTAGTGACCTGGACATAAGGTGAGAGTAGATGGTGCCGTCAGCAGTCCCATCATGGGAGCCACAGCCACTCCTCATCAACTAACCACTCCTGCTGCAATTTGGCTCCCATGATGCCCCATGGGTGGAGAAGAATGGTCATTGGGGAACCCAATACACCATCCACGTGGTACGTCTTTTTTATGTAAGTCTGAGTTTCAGTGATGTCTGAATGCTGGGAGGTGATAACCTCTGGGTACGCTGATAATCGAATACCAACTCGCAAGAATGAGCACCAGACCTGGAACTGGGTGGCTGAACTCGATTAGGACTTCTCTAAGGATGGTCCCAGTCTGGGAGACCCAAAACGCTGCTGTCAATGAGGCTCGATTTCTCCCCACAAAACATTTTTTTTTTTTTAAGCAGAAACAACTTCGGTGGGCAGATAACTACTAGGAAGTTTTTTATTTTTTTAAAAGATTTTATTTATTTATTTGACAGAGCGAGAGATCACAAGTAGGCAGAGAGGCAGGCAGAGAGAGAGAGAAGGAAACAGCCTCCCTGCTGAGCAGAGAGCCCGATGCGGGACTCAACCCCAGGACCCTGAGATCATGACCTGAGCTGAAGGCAGAGGCTTTAACTCACTAAGCCACCCAGGCGCCCTACTGCAAAGTTTTTATTGGGCAATTAGAATAATGAAAGTGAACTTGAGCCACATAAATCAAAATTTCCCCATCACTGTAATTTATTACCACATATCCATGTGCAAGGATATTAGATTACACTTGTTTCCTTCTTCTTTTTCTTCTTTTTTTAAAAATTGGATATTAAGAATAAATTATATCATGCATTAAATAGGTATTTTACAATTGACTACTTTGGCTTTTAGGAAAGGCAGTTTGATTCAAATTAGTTTATATAGGATAATGGCTCTATTTAAATTAATGAAATCTTTATATGTCTTTTTAATATAATTTAAATCCAAACATAATAAACTTAATGTGTCAGGATATTATAATCAATCACTGAAAATGAATATAAATGTAACACAAACTCTTTAAAAACACGATAAATAATTATTTACAAGGTGCATCTGAATGAAAAACAATTTTGCTGCATTCTATACTTATGTAAGAGTAATTTCATGTAGACTATTAAAATTTCTGGTGTTATTTGCAAAAATGAATTTATTTCTTTTGAGGAGAGTAGTGTACATATATCATGGAAGGATGTCTTGTTGACAGAGTCTGTGAGATTCTGTGTAATGGAAGAATTTACTTAATAAATGCACACACTGTATCTCTCTTACACACACACACACACACACACACACCCCACATTACATCCAACCCAATAAAGGGTACTGAATAGATAGATGGTGGTAAGTTTTGGATAATTAGAATAGTCAGTGAACTGAGAAATTAGAATGTTGTTAGCTGAGCTACATGTTTTCACTTGCATGCTAGAGAAAATAAAAATGAGTCAAAATGACTCTTCAACCAGTTTGGTAGTGGTTGGAAGGTTGGTATTCTGAAATAGACGAGACACTTATTAAATAGCAAAAATGTTTAAATTACTATTCAAATTGCAAAAATAAAGAAGTAACTCTTGATTACATGTAAATTAAGTATAAGATATATCCCTTCATAACTCTGTGGCCTTTGCCAGGTCTTTGTCTCCCCAGAGCCAGTTTCTTCATTTCTGAAGCGGGGGTCACCCAACTTCATCCCTGAGACGGGCTGTTCTCTCTCAGGGAAGCCGCATTGGCCGCTACACCCAAAAGACAACTTCATCCCATGCTCCATGTCTACCGAGTTCTGTGATGTGATGGCACTTAAAATGATGAAAGGATCTTGTACCTGATCTGTCACACACACACACACACACACACACTCTCATGGAATTTTGGGTGTTTTGAAGGAAAGAAAATTTTCTTATTGTGATTTCCTACATTAAACAAGAAGACTCCTGGGGCACTGGGTGGCTTAGTCAGTTAAGCGTCTGCCTTCAGCTCAGGTCATGATCTCGGCGTCCTGGGATCCATCGCCTCATTGAGGCCCACATCTGGCTCCCTGCTCAGCAGGGAGCCTGCTTCTCCCT
Organism: Enhydra lutris kenyoni; assembly: GCF_002288905.1. Classification (NCBI taxonomy): domain Eukaryota; kingdom Metazoa; phylum Chordata; class Mammalia; order Carnivora; family Mustelidae; genus Enhydra; species Enhydra lutris. The sequence goes on from NW_019154099.1 coordinate 59,447,133, forward strand.
CTCCCGCTCCCCTTGCCTGTGTTCTCTCTCTCTGTATCTCTCTCTGTCAAATACATAAATAAAATCTTTAAAAAAATAAACAAGCTGACTCCATACATTTTTTATATTATTTGGAATTAAATGAAAAGTATTAATATCTCAGACAAGTTAAATAAAATCCCTAATGTGAATGTAGTGAATAATGCTTAGCACCAAGTTTAGTGTTCAGTAAAGTGTGGAGTTTCTATTTGAGTTTGTAAATGGCACAAAATAAGCAAACTCCAACTCAACAAGATTTCATGGTAAGCAACGTTCTCCAAATGATGTTAAAGTAGAGGCGTTGTGGGCATACAATTTGTGAATGGCATGAAGACTGGGATTCTATAGGAGATTCTGGATGTGTTAAGATTTGGGGCAGCATCTGGCACCAACTAAGTGAAAATTCTTATCACTCATATCATCTCCACCCTCATTACCTCTGCCCTTGTCCGGTCCATACCCACTATCAACTTACCAATAAATGCCTGTGATAAAGTAAAAGTCTTTCATCACCACTGAGAACTGAAGGTCAGTGTCAACTCAATGACATCATATGGGAAGAACTACTTCTAATGATAAGGCAGGTGGCGGTGGGTTGAGGAGAACCTACTCAACTCATGAAAGCTTTTGACTTCTCTTCAGGAAACAGACAACATGCGAGAAAAGGAAAGACGGTATTTTCTGGCAGTCGTGACATCTTTCCTGGGATTGAGAGACCTGGTGAGGAAATAATTCAGCTCCTCACAGGAACTGCAATGGAGTGAGTGACAGTAAATGTTTAGAAATAGAAGTGCAGGACATAGGGCCAAGCTGGAGGTGGTGAGGAGCATTCTGAGGGGTACAGAACCCCGAAAGTAATGATACCCCCAAGAGGTAGACAGAGACTCGGTAACAGAGACACATGTAAATCCCGGTTTCTTTTTCTTTCTCTCTCTTTTTAGAAGATTTTATTTATTTATTTGACAGACAGAGATCACAAGTAAGCACAGAGGCAGGCAGAGGGAGAGAGAGAAGCAGGTTCCCCGGAGCAGAGAGTCCGATGCAGGGCTCAATCCCAGGACCTGAAATCATGACCTGAGCCGAAGGTAGAGGCTTTAACCCACTAAGCCACCCAGGTGCCCCTAAATCCCAGTTTCTGTGTGCTTAGGTCGCTTCCCTGCACAGAAATCGTGGGTAGAGGCTGGGGGCCTGGGGGGGGGGGAACCGTGTGGGTGGGGAGCCAGAAGATACTGGTAGAGAAAATCGGCCTACTTACTGCGCATTGGACTTGGGAATTTGAGTGGGGTGCTGCATACTGATCTGCTTTTCAGCATAGTTTTGAGAAGATTCAGGACCCAAAACTCATTTTCCATCTCAGCAGGTATCAAATATTACTCCTCAATTTCTATGTTTGGAAATCAAGACACAACCACACACACACACGGTTCAAACAGAATCTATAAAGAAGTACTGCAAAATATGTAAGAAGAGACAAAATTGTAAATCTACAATGAACATACAAATGTTCTTTACTCCAGAGATTACAAACTCAGATCTACCCCAGCAATAGGAACACAACAGCATTAACTGCGTGACAACCAGGAGGGCAGGTGATGGTCGCAACCTGGAGCCCGCATACCCTCTCCCAAAGGGAGACTAGAAGAAATCGGCCCCTGCTGGTTCTTGCCGATACAGGCTCTGGTCCCCCCTAGTGAGAGTTTTCAGATAAAACTAAATCTCCAAAATTTTTATGGGAGCTCTCTCCATGTTTTTAATATTGTATATGTCAAATAAAACATGTCTGTGGGCCATATGTGGCCCAGGAAGGCCTAGATATTACCCTATTCATGCACCAAATAAGAATGCATTAAATATTTATATCTAAAAATGTTAGAAACACTAGGTTTTAATTACCATTGAGGTAACATTTTACCATTGGACTTTGACAGAACAAGGAGGCAAAGTACAAACAAGCAAACAAACAAAAACGGATATATATTACGTATATATAAAATTCAGGCCAAAAATGAAATCTTGCCATTTGCAATGATGCGTATGGAACTAGAGGGTATTATGCTAACAGAAATAAGTCAATCACAGAAAGACAATTATCATATGATCTCACTGATATGAGGAATTTGAGAAACAAAGCAGAGGATCATAGGGGAAGAGAAAAAAATAAAACAAGACAAAACTGACAGATAAACCATAAGAGACTTTTAATCACAGGAAACAAAGTGAGGTTTGCTGGAGGGGAGGGTAGTGGAGGGATTGGGGTAACTGGGTGATGGACATTAAGGAGGGCACATGATGTATTGAGCACTGGTTGTTATATAAGACTGATGAATTACAGATCTGTACCTCTGAAACCAATAATACATTATATGTTAATTTAAAAAATGTAGACCATAATCAGTTAGGTTCATCTTAGAAATGCAAGTTCCATTCAACATTAGGATGTCATAAGTGATATAAAATAAGCATTTGATGGCAAAAGAGCAGGTAGCTTCGATATCCATTCCAGTTACAAAATTGTGCTGTGTGAGGCTTAGGGCATACAGGAGAGGGTTGGTTACTGGAAAGCCTGGTTTCAGGTCAATCAGCACCATGCCCCATCTTTACCCAGCATCTAGATGCCTAACCACTAGACAAAACATCGCAAAGTTCTTTTATATAGGTATTTGCCTCCAAATACGCATACTATAGTCTTCTGAGTTATCCTCCTGCCTCCTGGATGATTAGTTACTAAGATGACATTGCTAATGGACAAGCGTCACTCATACAAAGAGAGCTCCCAAATAGCTTTATTTTTCTACCTCAAATACATGTAAAACCATTGGATTACTTAATGAAATCCTTGTGATAAGAAAGGCTCCAAGATTAACCAGAACATTCAATGACAGGAGCAACTGATACTGCAGGAAATAGATGAAACCCAAAGAGAAAAAAAAATGTCTATAGAAAGATTTAAGAAGACAAGACTCAAAAAGAAGGTTCATCCACAAAATAAGAAAAAGATGCTTTACAAAACTGAAAGCAAAACAACACCAGGAAATTTACCTATGATTTAAGAGATTTCTAAAATATTCAGTAACAGTGGTGGGAGATTGAAATACAGGAATTATCTTAGAAAATGAAATAAAGATCAAAAGCATGGAAAATATGAGTAAAAAGATAAACAATATGAAAAATCATTCCTAGAGATTGCATTCAATTTGCAAGAATTGCACTCAAGGAAGGAACAGAAAAAATAGATGGGGAAATGACTGAAAAAATCTAACACAAAATCACTTCGCAGAGCCAATGATGAGGAGTCACAGGCAAAAGAAGACCAACGAATGTTCAACAAAATGAATGAGAAAAAAACCACGTTGATTATATCATCACAATAATTGAGAACAGCAAGTTTAAAGAGAAGTTCCTAAAATACTAGAATAAAAATCGCCATGAAGAGATGGGAAGGAGAAAACTATCAAATTTTCCCATCACTAACAGCAAAACTTTAAGCCCGAGGATTCACGCTTCAGGGCTGTATGTAAGAAAAACTTGTAACTTAGCATTTCGTTGCAGCAAGACATACAGTGAAATAAATTTTAAGAACAGATAAATTTCTCAATGATAAGGACTCAATGTTTATTCCTACTCATCTTCGCTTTTGAATGTGCTCTTTGGAAGTAAGGGATAATTCCCCAAATGGAATCAACAATGGATACAGTAGAGTAGTGATCAGGGACCATAAAACAACAGGAGACAGATAGTAGACACAGAGAATTTCGACAGCCAAGGACAGCAGAGGACTCCAAGAGGTAGTTCTATTGAAAAGAAGATGTACAAGATTTTTGACACTCTATTTGATAATTTGTAATATCTAATAAAACAGTAAAGGCAGAAGATACAGGGAAGAAAAAGTAACTGATCATGAACGATGGGGTATTACAGTAACTAGGGGCAGTTCTGGAGAAACAAACAGATGCATAAATGCATATGCACCACTGGAAGGTGAAAACGATCTCTCTAATTAATAGATGATGGACAGATTGATGACAAGATAGAGAGATAGATGATAAGATAGAGAGATGATGGATGGATGGGTGGATGGATGGTCAGATGATGGATGGATAGATAAAAACAGATACAGTGATATAACTCAGAGCAAGAGAAGCTATTGATTTATTCATTGTGTCATTATTTACAATAGCCCATATGGAAACAGCACAAGTATCCATTGACTGATGAATGGATAAAGAAGTTGTGAGATGTGAGATATATATAGATATAATATATATAAAACATGTATTACATATATAACATGTGTAATGGAATATTACTCCTTCATAAAAAAGAATGAAATCTTATTTTTGCAATGTCATATACAGAGATAGAGAGTATTATGCTAAGCAAAGTCAGTCAGACAAAGATAAATATCAAATGATATCATTCATATATAGAATTTAAGAAACAAAACAAGTGAACAAGAGGATAAAAGAGAGAGAGACAAATGAGGAAACAGACTCTTAACATAGAGAACACATGGGTGGCCCCAGAAGGGAGGTGGATGGGGGGATGGGTCTTCTAGGTGATGGGGATTAAGGAGTGCACTTGTGATGTACAGAATTGTTGAATCACTGTATTGTATGCCTGAAACTAATAGCATTGTATGTTAACTGGGATTAAAATAAAAACTTTTAAAAAAGAGAAGCTATTGAAAAAGAATGAGTATAAAAATTATTTAACTATGCAGATACAACTGTATACCTGTGAGAATTTTGGTTTTGAATCAGAAAAACTATTACAAACATTAGTAGAGCAGTAAAGTCATAAAAGTAAGTGTGGCTTCATGGAGAGGCATAGAAAGAAATGGAAGTCTGTTAATTTCATTATCTTTCTACTACGAAATCAATCAATAGTGTCTGATATTGAAACCCAGCTTTAGAAAGCCAAGAGTAGGACTCCAAACCCTTAAATATTTTTGTAATACTTTTTCGCGTATCCTTAGTTAGCATATACTATAAATCCACATCTCTTATGGGAAGGGAACATTTATCTGATGTTCAAAAATGCCTTTAGCTTCACGTTTTCCTTCTTCTGCTAAGTCCAACTTATACTCAACTGCATACCATCGGTTTAGAAGCAGCATGTTTACTAGTGAATTTATTAGTAAAAATTCCTGGCTTAATAACTGTTATATCTGTAATTCCACAACTGAGGGATTTTTTAATGTGGGGACATCATTTCCAACTGCAATGTCATCAACTCCTTGAAATTTTTCATTTCACACCACATATTACTAATGGAAATTCAAGTCCCAGACTTCAAAGACAGAGAATTGAACTGCAGATGGTCGGAGGTTATAGTAAATGATCTGTCCTTTGAGGCCCGGTGCTCCTTGGGTATTACTTCACTCACCTTTCAAAATGATGAAAACTTGAGTCCATCATATTTTTGACTGATCCCCATGACATCACCGTATTTTTTCTATGCTTCCTTTCCTTAATAGATGTAATTTTTTTTATTTGTGTCATTTGCAGTTAATCGATGTAGCCAGGTAAAAAACCTAATGTTTCATTTTAAGGTATTTACAAAGCTTCAGTCATATCCTGAAGGGTCTTTGTTTAAAATGTTGGTTACTACCAATCTGGTCAGTTCAATAGATCACTGGCAGGTCTGAATTTAAAAATATTGTGTAGTTAGACTGCTTGGCACTATGACCAGGAACCCAACTGTAAACCAATTAAGGCCAAGTGTTCTCAGCCATACAGAATTTGAGATCAGTTCGTCTTGGCTTTGCGTTCAGGATGGGCCAATACTACATTTCTGTGTACATGTTCCATTTCAGCACAAGTTTAAACAGATGAGGAGCTGCGTTTTGAATAATCAAGAATGTCCAAGATGAGATTTGTCCGGTAGACACTTATTTATCCTCACCAAAAAACTGGAGATACAGGCTGACAAGCATTGGAGCCAATAAGAAATTATGGCCAAGCATATATTGAAAATTACACACACACACACACACACACACACACACACACACATTTGGGTGTTTAGGTGTTTCCTGAGGCTAAGCCATGCACATGATTCTATAATTTTAGGTACATGCAGCAACTGACAAAAATTCCAAAGTCGTAAAGACAAGGAAGGGTTCTGTAACTCCTAACTCTAGGCTTACAGTATTGACCCATAGAAATGTCACCAGTTGTAGCCTCTACCATCAAGTGAAAGATCAACAAACCTGATCGCATACACATTTACAACTTGTGTGCAGACAGCAACATCAGATACAAAGCAGAAAGACAAGTATTCCAGATATGACAATATGTCCAATCCTAAGAGCAAAATGACATTCCCACTTTAAAATACTGGGGAAAAAAATGTTGGATAATACTTTCAGACTTTTTAATGCATGGCTAAGTCCCGTACATACAAAAAGTTTTCAATTTCAAAAGTTCTAAAACCAAGTTTCCAGAAAGGTAAACCAACACCTTTTCCCTCCCGTTGCTATGGGGTCTGAATTCACACCACCTATGTGCTTTTTTCTTTTCTTTTTCTTTTGCAGTAGTATAAATTGAGCTAACTTTACAGAGGTTGACTTGGCAAAAGCAATCAAAATTAAAGTGTATATATGTTTTGAGCCAATAATTCTACTTCTAGATTTACCAACTCATGTAGGCGCACACAAAAACACCTACAAAGATTTAAGCACACACACACACACACACACACACACACACACACACACACACACACACA
>NW_019154099.1:59453889-59464120 GCF_002288905.1 Enhydra lutris kenyoni
GAAACAGTTACATGCCCATTAATAAGGATATGAAACCTTAAATTAAAGGATAGCCATTTTACACAATTATTAATACTGGGCAGCTAATAAAAGCATGGGGTGGGTCTGGGGTGCTGTCTTGAAATATGGCCAGTGGGTATTAAATGTAGTGTGAGCTCATTAATAAATGTGTACATGTTCTCATGCAGATAAATAAGTGTACCACATGTACATCATGGTGAAGAGCGGTTACCTCTTAGGAAGCGTAGATGACATTTCATAATATGATTGCAATGTCGTTTTTAACAAGTTCAAGAAAATCACATTTTTTAATTTGATTTTTTGGGGGGATGTGAATTCAAATTAATCAGGATCAGTATTGAGAAACCTGTGCCCCTTGTCCCTCCTTCTGTTTTCTGTTAACTGAGTAACAGACAGAAGCACTGAATACTAAACCCCATTCAAGAAGAAAAGCCTGGGAAAACGTGTTTATAGCTTAAAAAGGTGGAAGTTCAGAGTATAATAGTATGTATATAATTGAATGTTGAACACAGAAATCAACAAAATGCAAAGCTCTATATAAATGTAGCTGGTACGACTCTCAATCCATATACCTAGGTCGGCAAGGTATATATCTATATATCTATATCTAGTCATCTATTTCTGTATATCTATATCTATATCTATATCTATATCTATATCTATATCTATAGATAGATAGATAGGATTCCTAGTAGAAAATAGAAAATTCACATTGATTTAATTTCAGGCCCTGAAGCAGGGCACATATCCACTGTTTTATTAAGCATCAAGGCAATGTGGAAGACAGGCTAAATCATGCTAACGACACATCTCTCCAGCCCCTATGAACCCGGAGGGCATGATAGTGGATGCCGGGGACCTACACACCCACCTTTCAAAGTACGCAGACATGCTTTCCCTCCGAGGTGGCAGGAGCTCCTATCTGTGAAGCAGGGAGGCATGGGGGCAGCAAAGCTCCTGGCCAGGACACTCTGCTCTCAGAACCTATAGATCTCCCCCACTCCTTACAGGTGTTCTGGGACTCCCCTTGCCCCATTTTCTGTCTTTCAAGGCTATCCTCCTGCCCCTCTGGAAAAGCCAGAGTAATATCTCCAAAGGGTTTAGTTTTTATAATAGATGGGGAGAGACAGATTGCCTTTGCTTTCATCCCAGCCAAAATCCCCAGGGGAGGGATGTATAAAAGAGTGACAAAGCCTGGCTACTTGCTCAAAATGAGGAGAAAGAGGAAATTATAGGAAGTACCAAAAACAATATCCTATTTCAATAACTTATTTTGGCCACACACAGAAAGCGGATTTAGGCAAGTCTAATTTGAACCACAGTGAAAATGCGAGGCAAGAAGGCACCAGAGAAAACAAAGATTTGTTATCTAACTTAAGATCAAATTTTAGGCACCCGGGTATCTCAGTCAGTTAAGCATCTGCCTTCACCCAGGTCATGATCCTGGGGTCCTGGGATGGAGCCCCAAGTCGGATTCCCCGCTCAGCAGGGAGCCTGCTTCCACCTCTCCCTTTGCGCCTTCCCCCGGCTACTGAGGCGCTTTATCTCTCTCTTTCTCTCTCAAGGTGTCTCTTTCTATCTCAAATAAATAGGTGAAGTCTTTAAAAAAAATCAAATTTTAAAGATTTTATTTATTTATTTGACAGACAGAGATCACAAGTAGGCAGAGAGGCAGGCAGAGAGAGAGGAGGAAGCAGGTTCCCTGCTGAGCAGAGAGCCCAGGACCCTGGGATCATGACCTGAGCCGAAGGCAGAGGCTTTAACCCACTGAGCCACCCAGGTGCCCCAAAAAATCAAATTTTAATAAAATCATAACATCCAGTTAAAAAGAGAAGGCAAACAGGCAAACAAGCTTTTGAAGCCAACAAAACAGAGAGAGATGATTCAAACCCTGCAGCCCAGCAAGGCTACTTCCCTTACACGGATGTGCTCAGCCTGCAGTCCCTGTCCTGGGGGTCATGGGTCCAAGAATGGAGCCGGGGCGCCACTCTCTGCCTTGTCCATCCTGCCGGAAGCTGTCCCATTGCACCTAGAGCTGTCCTGGCCCCCAGAGTGAGCCGCGTGCCCCACCAGATCCAGTCCATGGAGCCGCTGCAGAGCTCTGCGGCAGAACCTTCCAAGTCAAGGGAATTTCCAAGAAGAGAAATCGTGTTTATCTCTGCATCTCCCCCACACTGCGCGGTGTCAAGTGGAACACAGAACTTGCTCTCGCATTTTACCAGTCTGGTGAAAAACCTCAACAAACACACACAATTCACTAATACGTTATAGGAGAGGGCGAGGGGAAACGGCTCTGGTTTTGTTGTGAGAAGAAACAGAAAACGGGGGACGGTGGGGGAGCAATGAGAGGCACGCACGAGACAGATAGAGGGTTTGGTCTTGGTTTTGTCTTTCGGGCCAGTCAAGAGAATTAAAATCGGGTGACACTGGTGGGGCGGACACTGATAAAGCAGAAGGAGGCAGGAGTGACTAGCACGGAGCCCTTGAGCAGGTGGAGGGAAGGATGCCGGCCTGCTGGTGGGAAGGACACCTGGGAACAGGCCACCCAGAGCCCGAGCTCCTGCAGGGCACTGAGCGCCATGGGGATGGCGGCTCCCGGAAGGTCTCTGCCTGGGAAATGGGGTGAGAGCACCAGCTGCAGGTGAAGAACGGGGAGACAGAAACCGGCCAGCTGGTCCCAGGGACGCCCGCGCCTCCTGGGGGTCCTCAACCCTATACACGCATCTTTTCTGTCCCCAACCTCTTTCTCTCTGCTGACCCCTCTTCTGTAGAAGGACATGTTGGAACCAGTCCCACTTTATTTTTTTAAAAGATTTTATTTATTTATTTGAGAAAGAGAGCGTGCGAGAGCATGCAGGAGTAGGGGGAGGGGCAGAAGGAGAGGGAGAAGTGGACTCCCTGCTGAGCAAAGAGCCCAGCTAAGAGTTCCAACCCAGGACCCTGGGATCATGACCTGAGCCGAAAGCAGACGCTTAACCCACTGAGCCACCCAGATGCCCTGAAAGTCCCACTTCAAACAACAGAATCAGTTTTCCAGATTTTAAGGGCTCTGACTGCTGCTAACCTCCAAGTTAATAATTTGAAACTTGGACGAAACGATGATTATCTAGGAAAAATGAAATATTCAAAGTAAATCTCAGAAAACATGTAAAATCTAAAAAAGAAATTACCTAAAAGAAAATTTAAGAAAATAGGCAACTAGCTTCCTCTTTTGAATAAAGTAGTACATCATAAAAGCCACATCTTGAGCAAGGCTGAACGTCTAACTAATAAAATTCTACATTATTCCTGATAAAATGACTTCTGCAAGTGAAGTCAGGTTATAATGCCCTTTTCTCTGTAAATTAATCCAATGGATCTCTTCCGCCTCACAGATAATCTCCAAACTCCTTTTACCAGCATACACACGCACACAAAAAAAAACTTAATGAACTAGCTAGTACCTGCCTCCTTACTTCCATTCTGTACATTTTATTATGCTTTAAGCGGGCTGAGTAATTTGTGTTTTTCTGCCCTTGACATTTTCTGTCCATTACATCGTAAGTAATCTCTCCCCTAGACAGTCCTTTGCTTTCTCATCTTGCTAGATGCTAACTCACTCTTCAAGACTCCGGTCTGGCGTCCATACGCCCATGAACTTAAACCCATCCTCTTACCATTTTGTATTCACCTCGATTTTCAATTTTACGCTGTCTTTGGGGATCGTTGTCACCATTTGGTAGATTGACTTCTTTGTAACAGTGATTTTGTTTTAATCATCCCCGTAATGCCCAGAGCAAAGCACGATGCCTGGTGCTTGAAAGCTGTCTGTGAAACAGTCCGGCCGTCCCCTGGCCTCGGCATATCCGCTCTGGAACCCACGCTTTCATCCAGGGCTTTCCTACGGCACTTAGCAAGAAAAGATGCCATACGCGTCTGTCTGGGCTCATTTATTTGCCTCTTAGAGGCATAACATCAATGTAATCATAGTAAAAATCCCTAATGATTAAAAATGACCCTGGGATGACATTTTGCGGTGGATAGAATGAGGTGTCTAACACAAGCCATTAACTTAAATCCGCTAGCCCCACCTGCCCTGCGGATCCTGTGCAGAGTTGGAGAAGGCGAAGAGACAGGGTGGCTTGGGCCGGGAAGATGGGCTTGTTTCCGCTGTTTATTCTTACCTCTTTGCGTGGCTGATGGGGGCATTGGCTCGGTCTGCTCTGTTCACATCCGCACGTCCCAGGTTGAAGAGCCGCCTTTCCCGATGCGGTGAGCACTGCTTCTAAGGAGGAGGTGTTTCCCCGCCACCCCCCTCCGTGGTCAGTGAGCATCTCTGCTGCCTGGGATTGCTTTTCTCCAGCTGCCTGTTGAAGCCCACTGCGCTTAGTCTGCATCTACCCGGTTCCCTGGGTAAGTAGAACAACTCCGCCACTTTGTACTGACTGCTTCTCTAATCATCGTCTTTCCCTTGCACGGGCGGACGAGCAGCTTCCCATACGGAATCATCCCTCTGCCCCAGGCAGAAGAAATTGCTTTCTTGCCATAGTCCCAGTAAAGACGCAGTAAACATACTCTTTAATCAGAATATGTTACAGCCTAATATTTATTACTAATTTATTTTTGCTGATTTTCATGACCTATGCACACCCTTAAACAACCAAACCAATGAATCAGTTTGACAGGAAAAATCAGTTAACCTCATTGTTTGTCCTTGAGTCACTGGAATTACTATGGGATGGTTTTGGAATATTTGGAATACCAATCCATGCCTTTTCTTTCTATGAAACGTAAAGGATCGTCATCATGACAATGTTTACTTTTAGACGGTGGACCCAAGGATCTCCTACTCATGCACTAACTTATAATACAAATTTTTCAAAAGAAAATAATACTATGGCAGTGAACGAAGGTGAAGTGACACCGACTGTCTAATTTCTGTTTAAGAGTAAGTCCATTTGAGAGTAGGAAATTTGTGCTCCCATATTTCATCATTTCATTTATGTAAAATGTTCCAAACAGGCAAAACTGGAGAGAGAGAAAGGAGTCTCGTGTTTGTCTGGGGCTAAGGGGAGAAGGATGGTTGCTGCTAACTGAGAGGGTGTTTGTTTTGAGGGTGTGAGACTTCTCTGGAGTTTGATGGTGGTAATGATTACACAACCCTTGAATATACTAAAACCACTGCGTTGTACACATGAAAAGGGTAAATTCTGTAACATGTGAATTATATCTCAATAAAACACGGTATGGAGAGGTTACATCTATGTTGTATTTCAGTTTGCCTCCGTAGTGAAAGCACAGTAAGTAATTCTTTTCTTCAACTATGTTCATTGCTTTAAGGCCAGAAACATCGTTTTAAGGCTTATATTATTCTTATACTATATTAATTATAACTTATTCAAATATTCTTTTTTTTAAAAGATTTTATTTTTATTTATTTGACAGAGATCACAAGTAGGCAGAGAGGCAGGCAGAGAGAGAGGAGGAAGAAGCCTCCCTGATGAGCAGAGAGCCCAATGCGGGGCTCGATCCCAGGACCCTGGGATCATGACCTGAGCCGAAGGCAGAGGCTTAACCCACTGAGTCACCCAGGTGCCCCTAATTCAAATATTCTTACAAGTTTTGACTACCTGCACCTAATTTGGCCCACTTTTCACCTCCTCACCCCCTAGTGCCGACTCCCCCACCTTTGGCAACCACCGATCTGTTTTCTGTATGTATGAATTAGGGTGTTTGAGATTAATCAGTGAGATCATACAGAAGTTGTCTTTCTCTGACTTATTTCACTTAGCGTAATGCCCCCTTGGTTTTCTTGGCTTAATGATATTCTGTTGAATACATACCACCATCTCTCTACCCATTCATCTGTTGACAGACATGGACATTGTTTCCATAACTTTGTTTCCATAACTTGGCTATTTAAAAAAAAATGGTGCAGTGAACATGTACCTTCATGTTCACTGCACCATTTTTTTTTATAATAGCCAAGTTATGGAAACATAACTCTTTGAGAGAGTGACTTTGTTTCCTTCAGCTATGGATTCAGAAGCGGGATTGCTGGATCATAAGATAGTTCCATTTTTAATTTTTTTGAGGACCCTCCATACTGTTCTCCAGAGTGGCTGCACCAGTTTGCATTCTCACCAACAGGGCAAAGGGTTCCCTTTTCTCCCCATCTTTGCCAACACCTGTTGTTTCTTGTCTTTTTAATGACAGTTGTCCTAACAGGTGTGAGGTGATATCTCATTGTGGTTTCCACTTGCATTTTCCTGATTGTTAGTTATATTGAACACCCATTCATGTACCTGCTGGCCATTTTTATATCTTCTTTAAAAATGGTCTATTCAGTCTCTCTGTCCACTGTTGAGTTGAATTGCTTGAGTTTTTGTTATTGGGTTGTATAACTTCTTTATATATTTTGGATATTAATTCCTCATCAGACATGTTATTTGCAAAGATTTTCTATCATCCCTTAGGTTGTTTTTTCATTTTGTTGATGGTTTCCTTTGCTGTGTGACTAAGGCTTTAATTTCTAGTTTTCCGTAAGGTAATTTGTCCTTGAGGAGATTTTCTAAGACTCTAACCAGCAGCTTGAGTGTTAATCATGCAACAGTACTTTCAGTCCTGGCTGGGTCTTGGGCAGAAGAACAGGAGTCTGAAAAGACAGCTATGACCTTGTCCACTGCTACACCACCTCACCTCTCAAATCCCAGCAAGGCACATCTGGTTGCCTTTTCAACTCCATGTTTCCCAGAAGAGTTGATCTCTGAATATTTTCACCCCCAAAGAACACCCACTCTGCTTCTGGGACACTTGTTAGGAAACACGGTTGCACCAGCCCATGCACTTTCTGAGGACAAATGCCTTTGCTCTACTACGAGAAATTGACTGATGTTTTTTAGCCTCAATAAATAAATAGTAAGAAGTGATGATTGTGATTCTGTTGAAGTTTTCTTTTAATTTAGAGAAAACCTAAGCAAAGCAAAAGAATAAATCCATATAAAAATGAAAAGTGCATTCAAATATTGACCAAGAGCATCATTTGGTATTAACACACAAAGAAGTCTAATCTGCCCTTGATTAAAGAGGGAGGGTATATACTGTAGGATTTTTACTAACATAAAAACTATTCCTGGGTCTTTTTTTTAAAGAATTTAGCTAAAAATAGTTTCTTCTCCATGAAGAATTTGAATACATTATAAAAATAAAAGAATGTCTTTTATATAATGAATTGTATTTACATTTCTTTTCTTATCTCTTCTGGGTTTTTTTTTTTTCACCAGAAGACAAAATAGATGCTGGACCCATGCTTACAAAAAAACTGACAGCTAGAGCCAGTATAGATTATGATAAAATCCATTTTTTCCACAGCTTATAGAGAGAGCTGAAGAAAAGTATATTCTACGTAAGACAGCAAGGACAGACAATCTAGTGAAGCTTTATCAGTCTGCGTATAAAAAGGATCTGATTATTTTGCTGGTGATTATTTTGATGTGTGAATGCTTTATGTACACTTTAAAATCTTTGTTTAAATTCAAGTGAACAGGAAGCCAGAGGTATCTTATCTAGTCATAGGAACACACTAATGTTTAAAGCATTCCTTCTTTATCTTTTCCTCTTTACCTTTTAAACATTACTTTGTAATTAATATTTCAAATGCCTGACTTGTTAAAACACTTACATATGAGAATTTGACAATTTTGAGTACAAAGCACTCGAAACAATTTATAGTCAAGATACTTATCAGTAATTGTCACATCAGGCTTATTGAATATTTTATCTTGCCTTCTTGGTCCCCCAAAAGAGCCAAGGGTGAATAAGTCACTCTCAGTCTCTGGCACCTCCAAGTTCAAACTTGAACATCGCTGGTTAGGGGTTACAGGAGAATCACCACACTTTGTAATAAAGTGGTTCAAAAATACTTTGTAAGTGTGGAAAAATCCCTGCTACAGAATACTTTAAAGAAAATGTCTAAGTGATAATTCAACAGTGGATAATTGATTTGAAAAACACCAAAAATAAGTGAGTGCTCTAATTCATTTGGGCGTAAAGTCTTTTCATTGTGTGAAAATAATCATCGTTTCCAGTATATACGCAGTACAAGAAGACTTGATTTAAACCAGAGCAGACATAATGCTCATAATTTACCTGGTGGTAAATCATGGGAAAACAGCATAATAAAAGGAGGGTCCAGGGGAGATTTGTTGGTTGGTTAGTTTGCACAATATTTATTTACTGTTGTTAAGGCTGAGGAGAGTCCTTCAGGAGCTGAGGTGCAGATGGAGTGGAGTTGCTTCTCGGGAGAAAGCGCGGCAGGAGTGGTGACTGGGACTGGGCGGGGCAGCGGGTGGGGGGCACACACCGTTATGCGTCAGCACATAAGCCTCAGACCCTCTTCCAAGACAACGTAAGATTTGGGTGGAAAGAATTTGTCTCGTTCATCACAGCATCCACACAGTCTAGAAAAGTGTCGCTACTGTACTAGATGCTCAGCAAATATTTGTGAAATTAATATCTACTTTGAGCAAGTTAATTTAAAAAAAATCAAATTACTTTTGTTCTTCTGCATGTAAATATTTTGTAGAAACATTGGCTAGAGAATGTCTATGTGCAGTCCCTCTGCTGGAAATGTTGACCAAAGCTTGACTTTCCTCTGGGCTCTTGTTTCTGACTTACATCATGGCTCTTGGTGTGGTTTAAAGATTGTTGGGGCTCATGTGAGATGTCAGGTGCCTGTGTTTATTCACATTTTTCTTGAGTTTGGAACCAACATTACTAAAAATATGTTGTTTTGAGATGTTTTCAACCTATTCCTTTTAAAGGTTATTCTTTCTTTCTTTCTTTCTTTCTTTCTTTTCCTTCCTTCCTTCCTTCCTTCCTTCCTTCCTTCCTCCCTTCCTTCTTTCCTTAATACAATAGTATTTGTTCTATTTGTGTCCACAGCAAATCAAAAGAGTATCAAAACTCCTTTTTTGGCCAGTGTATCTTTTCACCCTTTAGAGTTATTAGATAAAATAATTTTTCTACTCATTTAAAAACAAATCGATAGTTAATCTTTATCAAGATCATTCTGGCTGAAGAAACTGTTAGACCTGCGTATAGTTTCCTAAGATTTAGTGCTAGTTCTATCTTGTTTTTGGGTCTATGTGTGTATGGTCTGTTGGTTCTAATGCTGCTGACTATTAATATTTCCTAGCTCAAATTTAGTGCAGTCAGTCACTTAAATACATCTAGTTGGTGGCTGTAAACTCTCCCATAGGACTTCACTGCGAGTGATTCTTCAAACTATGGTTTCAGCCCTTCTAACCTTTCTGAACAGAAGAAATCTGAAATGGCATCATGGGGAGCCAACCCCGGCACCGAACACATTTGCCCACTGTTGACCAAAAGATGGCTGCCTCCACCTTCAGGCACCACCTCTGTGTCCAAGGCAAGATGAAAAGGGCAAGGCCAGGCAAGCCCTGTCTGCCTTTAACCACAGAAACAAAATGTTTCCCAACAGCGGAGAGCCCTTCCCAAGAGCGCAGCTGCCTACGTCTCGTCGCTCTGGAAGGTTTCCGGGGCCACACAGAGCTGCAGAGGCAAGTGGGGAGGATTTTGGAGTACTTCGGTTAGCCCGCGTCTGCTGTCTCCACCTGAGCTGGAGTGTCAGTCGGGAATGGAAGTAATACCAGACACTTCCAAACAGTCCTGCTTCTTGCGATGAGGCACTCTTCCTGAAAGGAGTCATTTGATAACAAATCAGTCCTGATGACAAAATTCATCTGAGAGATGAGTGACAATGTTGGATTAAAGGATCCGCGGTGAGCACCAGGTCCATTTCAGTCCCAAAGCAAAGGCACAGAGCAGGAAATACAGGGTATAACTAATAGGACGCCATGTCAGCCCAACTTGGAGTTGGAAGGGGAGAGCAGGGGAGGACAGCTGTGCTCCAGTATTCTTATCTGTCACTGTGGGAAGTCTGAAGAATTACCTAAATCTCATAACTTAATTAATAGAAGCTTAAGAGCATAAATGGGTCCTTTAGAAACACTAATTATAGTAACAGTCAATTCTATTAATGACTGTAATTGCTTTAATTTTCTTATCTGGTAATTAAAAGGAAACAGAGGTGAATATATCATTATTACTTATTATTGTTCATCAGGATCCACTGCCCAAGCTTCCTTGGGCTTTAAAAAACTGCACATGTGGAGAGGAGTCAAGATGGCGGAGAAGTAGCAGCTGAGAC
>NW_019154099.1:59469120-59518510 GCF_002288905.1 Enhydra lutris kenyoni
AAGAACCTAGATGTCCATCAACAGACGAATGGATAAAGAAGAGGTGGTACATATACACAATGGAATACTATGCAGCCATCAAAAGAAATGAAATCTTGCCATTTGCGACGACGTGGATGGAACTAGAGGGTATCATGCTTAGCGAAATAAGTCAATCGGAGAAAGACAACTATCACATGATCTCCCTGATATGAGGGAGAGGAGATGCAACATGGGGGGTTAAGAGGGTAGGAGAAGAGTAAATGAAACAAGATGGGATTGGGAGGGAGACAAACCATAAGTGACTCTTAATCTCACAAAACAAACTGAGGGTTGATGGGGGGAGGGAGGTTGGGGGGGTGGGATTATGGACATTGGGAAGGGTATGTGCTATGATGAGTGCTGTGAAGTGTGTAAACCTGGCGATTCACAGACCTGTACCCCTGGGGATAAAAATATATGTTTATAAAAAATAAAATTAAAAAAAAAACTGCACATGTACTATATGGTGATCAACATAACACAGTAAAAATAATAATATTAAAAAATAAAATATAAATAACTGATAAAAAAGAAACTGCATACACATTATTAAAATTTATAAAGGAACTTTCAGGACAAATTAAACCCAGACTCAAATCCGGTTAAGCATGCAGAAGGGAGATACACACATTCAAACATTCGAAATTAAAAACACAGAGAACGTGGGGCACCTCGGTGGCTCAGTCGGTTGAGTGACTGACTCTTGATTTCGACTCAGTCATGATCTCAGAGTCCTGGGATGGAGTCCCACGTGGGGCCCAGCATGGAGTCTGCCTGAGATTCTCTTTCCCTCTGTCCCTGCCCCTGCTCAGACGAGCTCTCTCACTCTCTCTCTATCTCAAATAAATCAATAAATCTTCAAAAAACAAAAACAGAAACAACCCCCTCCCCCACACACAGACCACAAAGTAAAACAGAAAGGATAGATTCCTTCAAAAGGAAATGGGAAAGAAAATGTGAGAGAAATGATAAAACGGAGATCGGACTTTCCTGTCCTAGCAATGAATATAAATGAAAATGACACAAACTAATTAAATAGAAATATTTCTGTTTCGACAGAGCACAGAAGCCCGAGCTATGTGGGTAAAGCAACGCAGTCTGGAGTGCACTAATAAAAAGCCGTTGGACATAAAGAAAGGAGAAGAATTAACTGATAAATGGGTACAAAATGAACTCAGGGATCACGAGATTGTGTTTGAAGGCAAGGCAATGGTACTGAGAGACACAAAGGAGCCACTTTCTGAAGATTACTGTTCAGTCCAGGGTAGAGGTCCAGAGCCACCATGAATCCAATGGCACCAGCAAACTCTATTCCAAGCAAAGGTCTCTCCCGAGCATTGTGCCCTGGACTAGGACATATGTGAGACTTATTATGATGGCTGCATAAGGTGAGGGAGACCAAATCCAGGAGATGGAGTATAGGGCCAACTGAGGTCAGAAGTCTAGTGGGAATCCCTGAGGAGACCCTGCCTCAAAGGGTTGGGTGAATGAAAACAAGGCAATGGGCCACACTAACGAGGACAGGAAGGAAACTCAACTGCATCACTTCAGCCTGGAGTGCCTATATAATGTGTCCTCCACAGACAGATGCTTCTCAGGGGAAAGGACACTACAATTATACTCTAACAGTCTGGAACATACAGCTGCTCTAGGTGGAAGGGAAAGGAAATTCTCTGATGATCTGTAATAGCAATCTCATTCTTCAGCCAGTTTCCAACACAAGTTAACACTACCTGTAAGTCTGTCAAAAACTTCGGCAAATCATCTAAGGGTCATCCCAGGTTGGTGGGATGATGGAGCCCAGGAGAATGATGGTAAAAACACCATCCTTCTTTGAAGGAATGCAGCCCTTAAACTAAGCTACAAAGAGTTTTCACAGATAAAGTGGAAAATGAGGTTAAGGGCAAATGTCAGAAAACACACCAGGATAAAATAAATTCTGAAGGAAAACAGAAGGAAAAACTCAACTGTAGAAAGAAATTCTTACCCAAACAATGAAAATAATTCTATAATATTTCTAGAGAGAGAGAGATAAAGAGAGATGTGTCAATGCCCCAATTAAAGACTAATCCAGAAATTCTATAACTAATACACGAACTTAAGAATTGTTCATTTGCCTAGCAGCCAGGAAGTAATTAGTTTAACCAAGATTAAAAAGTATAAAATAAAATAAAATAATGATAAAGAGATATAAAGCAGATGTGATTTCACGACACTGGAACACAGCCACATGGGAGCATACTTTAGTAGTTTCTTACAAAACTAACCATATTCCTACCATAAGATGCAACAACCATGCTCCTCGGTGTTTCCCCCAAGGAGCTGAAAACTTCTATCCACAAAAAGACCTGTGCATAGAACCTTATAGCAGTTAGTTTATAGTGTTATTCATAATCACTGAAACAGAAGCAAAGATGACCCTCAGTAATAAATGGTCACAAAAATGGTACATCCAGACCATGGAGTATTATCCACCACTAAAGAGAAATAAAGTATCAAGCCATGAAAAGACATAGAACCCTAAACGCATATTACTAAGTGAAAGAAGCCAATCTGAAAAGACTTATGTACTTTATGCTTCCAACTATGTGACGGTTTTGGAAGGTTTATGGGGACAGTAAAAAGATGAGTGGTTCCCGGAAGTCAGCAGGGAGACAAGCATGAACAGAAGGAGCACAGAGGGTTTTAGGGCATGAAACTACTCGGTCTGATGCCGTAATGTTGGATACAAGTCATGGAGTGGGGAAGGCGATACCGACCTGGGGGTCTCTGGAAAACCTCTGTACCTTTCGCTCAGTTTTGCTGTGAATCTAAAAGTGCTCTAAAAAAAATTAAGTCTATTAAAAAAAGTCTATGACCCCAAAGCAAGAAATTGCTCAAAATAAACAAATGCCATAGAGACATGACTGAAGACCACAAGGAAGCAGCCCGAAGGGTTGTCACAGGCTAGATCTAGGAGGGGATTCAACTAAAGGACAAAGAAAACACAACAAAACAATAATGATTCTACAGAGAACATTACTGAGACATCTGACAAATTTGGAATCTACATAGTGGATTAAAGTATTTTATCAGGATTAAACCTTCTGAATCTCATAACTGCACTGTGGTTACACAAGAGACAGAGACAATGTCCTGTTCTCAGGAAATACCCTTTGAAGTAGTGAAGGGTGGAGGAGCACAGTCTTTCCATCCTAGCCTCAAGGAGCTCTGAAAAGCAACAAATTGTGGCATGTGTGAAACAACGGGCAGATCTGGCTGAAGATCATTGGTAAGTTCTTTGTGTGGTCTCCAACTTTTCTAAAATATAAACTTATTTCAAAGTAAAACAAAAACAAAAATGAGGAAAAGTCCTCTTGCCTCCATGCCCCACGTGATAGAAAGCACAGAGCAGAGCCCTCCAGTGTAGAGCTGAGCCCAGCATTGGCTGCGTCCCCATGTGAGTTTTATCCATACGACGTGGCAGTCGGGTCCAGTCAAGGTGCTGGGAGACCAGCCCCGCTGCAGGCGTGCGTCCCAGGCATGTTGTGCTTTCTGTGCCACGGGGGTGCTATTCCGCTGACGGATATCGCCTTTCTTTAGTTCTTGCATGTCAAGTGGAATGGGTCAGTGTTTAGCTGAAGGGAAGGAATAAAATAGCGTAGAGCCCACATACAAAGTGTGTGTGAGCAGGTATGTGTGTTTAATGCTTTTTATTTGTTTTGTTTTTGTTAGTAGGCATCACGCTCAGCATGGAGCCCAATGCAGGGCTTGAACTCACAACCCTGAGATCAAGACCCAAGCTGAGATCAAGGGTCAGATGCTTAACCGACTGAGCCACCCACATACCCCTGTTTAATGCTATTTCTATATCTTTCTTGGTTTATGCATGCTGGTTAGACATGACCTTAACCTGGTTAGTAACCTGTGATTACCTGATGGCAGCTAACCAGAGATGAAGACAGAATCATAAAAAGAACTGAGTCTTGCTGGGACTCCCAAATGCCAACCCTTCAGCTGTCCCAGGTACATCACAGTGATTTCTCAGCATTGAGCATTTTCCTGGAGCCATTAGCCCCCACTAGCCACTAGCCTGGTCAGTGTACTTGAAACAAGATGTTGTGGGGTTTGGGCCGAGGCCCTAAACTCTAAGTATGACACAAGAATGACTTGCCAAGAGCATGTCCGTGCTGATAGGAAAGCTTAGAGATTATAAAGTATTTCTGCCAGCCCATTATCTACCTTGTGGGTAAAAAGGAGATGAAGTTGAACATACCAGAAAGTGAAAGAATTATTGCATTCCTGTGGCCTTTCTTTCCTTACCCGTGTGAGAGGAGAGGGGGGCTTTCCCTCACCCAGCACCAAATGAGGGGGGCTCCCAGATCGTCTTTGGGGCCTGGACCCATGCTCCTGCAATGTGAGAGACATGGCCTCACACCTAAAGGTGTGAAAGATTTGGTTCACACCTAAAAGGTCTAAAGGCAAAGAGGCTAGAGGCAGAACTACCAACTGAATGCTTGGGAAGCAGACCCAAGTGGCTGTGCGGATACCAGCTAACTCTTCCCTGGTGCCAGGAAATGCCCGAGCTTCCAGGGCCAGCCACAAATCCTGCAGATGGGGGGCTGGCTTGCAGTTAACCCAGAAGGGATCCCACCCAAGAGATGCCTGGGGGAGGAAAAAGACCTACCAGAGGGGAAGGGCCTCAGGAAATCCAGGGTGAAGGCACTTTTTAAACCATAAGGTAAAGAGGCTCGTGCTGAAGAAATTGGGTCTGGAGGTCCCCAACCACAGGGCACGGATACCCAGGCCTCACTAGGGTATACAAACGAGAGCGCCATTCCCAGTTCTGCTCCGCATCGTGGGCCTCATCCTCGAGAAGTCAAGCATGGGAACCAGGAGATGAGGGAAGAGAGACTGAAGAAAGAAGCAGGCCAGATCCCTTTTCTGCTTTGCCACTTCCTAGCCTGAAACAGGCCAGGCCTGGGACAGGGAGACATTCACATAGGATGAGAGGTTGGGATTCTGGCTGGATCCTAGCAAGGATGCTTTGAAGCCAAAATGAGACTGTGTCCCTGGCTCAGAGAGTGGGGAAGGCTCCCTGACTTCCTTCTGGGGACCAGGAATTGGACTGGGTCTAACGGGCAGTAGACTGTCTGTACCATTGGGAATCCAGCATGCTCAACAAAGTGGGTAAACACTTAATGTCTTCACTTGGAGAGCCCACAGAAATTTCATTATCAGGATCCCCAGGGCTGACTTCTTAATAATATTCAAATCTTATCTCCTCTCTAATTCATACAGCAATGAACGGAGCAGTATCCCAAGCTGGAGGCTACACACCAGCACCGACGTCTCCATCTCCAAGTTGGCAGAGCTGAAGAGCGCCATCTTGCAAACACGGCAAGACCTTCATTTTACTAAAACATCAATCCACACTTATTCTTGTTATCAAATTACCTGTTTCCGTTTAGAACCAGGTGTTCTTCCTATACACCCTTCCTCTGCCCCTTCCCAGGGTCACCAATCACTCCAGGACCACTGCTCTTCTTGGGGTCCCCAATTATATCCTGTTTCATGACTCTGTGGCCTCATACATCCTGTTGTCTCTCTCCCCTTCTTCAGTTATATCTTCTCCTACCCAGCTCAATCTAAGCATCATGGTTTGATGAAACTTTTCCTGATGCTGTATTGTGATTTGTGGGCTCTGTCTTGGCCCCTCATCATGACCTGAGGTCTATTTCATTGAATTTCATATCACACCTTGCCAGGAACAAGGATTTTCTTGTCTTTCCTCAGGGCACCTCATGCTCCAGTATATTTTCTTTGACATTGAGTTTCTTCACCCAGCAAGTTGCTTGATGCCAATTATATGTTCACTAGTTGTTGACTAGATGAATGGAGGAGAAATGGGTGAAGGGTTTTGTTAATGCAGCGTATTGTTGTTACGGTGATGATGATGATGTGTAGCAAGAACTTATGTCAGCAGTCTTTGTAGTTTTCATACACATTATTGTATTTTTTCTTCACCTGTATAAAAGAAGAAAACCAACCTAAGAGGGATCAAAGAACTTACCCAGTATAAAGAAGTAATTTTTTCCTTCAAAACAATCACAGCTTAACAGAAAAGTTGGATTATTGTGCAAAGAGTGCTTTTTTCCTATTTTTTCCCCAGAGCCACTTGAGCATAAAGAGCCAACACATCATCCCATCAACTGAATTTACTGTTGTGTTCCAACAAGAGAAATGCAAAGCAAAGAGCAGCATCAAACTCAGGAAATTTGGGGCACCTGGGTGGCTCAGTGGGTTAAAGCCTCTCCCTTCAGCTCAGGTCATGATCTCAGGGTCCTGGGATCGAGCCCCGTGTCGGGCTGTCTGCTCAGCAGGGAGCCTGCTTCTCCTCTGTCTCTGCCTGCTGCTCTGCCTACTTGTGATCTCTCTCTGTGTGTGTCAAATAAATAAATAAAATCTTTAAAAACAAAAACAAACTCAGGAAATTCATACTACCTTAAAACCCTCAAGCATGTCATATAGGTTCTGCCAACTGCACCCACAATGTCTTTTGTATCAAGGGATCAGAAGCAAACACCACAGTTGTCACATCTGTTCAGTCTTCTCCAGTCTGGGAAAGTCCTCTGTCTTCCCTAGAAGTCATGATCTTGATGCTTTTGAAAATCACATAACAGTTAGTTGGGGGGATGGGAATTTGATTCTTACTCATGATTTGAGGCAGGGTCTGGGTCTTTGGCCTGAGAATTGTAGACACAATGCTGTGTTCTTCATGTGCTATCCTTCAAGCGACACCAGATGTTGATCTGTCTACACCCAGGTTTTTCCCTTTGATAGTGAATTAGGGTGGTGTCTTCCATGTTTTCCACTGCTGGGCTACCCTCTCCTCCCTTATAATCAGGACATAGTTTGTGAGCACATACTTTGGAAATATGGAAATCGACTATTCATCATACTCTCAAATTATTGACTCGGGTTTGGCTACATGTCTCCAGAGTCATATAAGGTAAGAGTCCTCATTTTTATCCAATGGACTGCAATCTGTTCTCTCATTATGTATTTTGAGACTTCACTTGTCAGGACCAGTGCTGTCCCTTCAAACTGGCTTCTGTGTCCTTTAGACATTCCCACCATACTTGGAGCACTTATTTTTCTTCTGGGTAAACAAGATTTGGTGGGTTCATTGGGTAATGTTTTTGGTCCAGCCTTGAGGCCAACCATTTCTCCAAAGAGTCTTGGTTCTTTATAGTAGAAAAAGGCATTGGATCTGCTCATTCCATGGGGGTGACACGGCTCTCACTTTTCCTCAGTGGACAAAGCTAGGCAAACACACATATGCACGTTTATATTTATTTCTATATCTAAGATCAGGTATTAAAAATGGTGAGTTCACTCCAACACAATCAACATGGAGAATTTTATTCTAGTCACTTTTTTCCCTGTTTTTGTAACTCCTCCTCTAACAATATAAAATCCTAGCTCTAATCATCATTAAGATATTTACTTTTTGGGTCACTCTCCCTATGTATTAACCATTTCCTGTCTCTCTTGCTACTCTCTTCCCTCCTCAACCTACTTGGGCTTCAACTTCCAGGCCTGACCACCCCTCAGGGGAGAAAACTTCTTCCCACTACTGGGTCCCTGACATTCCATGGCAAATAACTCCCTCCCTGAGGAGTCCCACCACCACACTCGAGTGGGAGCCCCTCTCTGGGCCACTATGGCCGTCTACCCTCTACTGTCTAAGCAAGAAACAACTTTGCTTTCAGCCCACACAGTGACACCAGGCTTGAGCTGTTCATCACATGTTTTAGTAGCAAAGAAATAAGAAATTCAGGGCATTCAATTCAAGTTTTCTTGGCCTTCAAACAACTCCCGTGTATTTCTATACTTATAGAGGCTAAAGGGCTTCAGTTGGCTTCATCTAGTGAAGCATGAAATAGCCATATGTCTTAGTGGGTTTAGTGGCTAATTTCAGGAACAACAAAATACTACTTGGTTTTTCCTTAAAGGGGTGTTCAAACTAAAGAGGCTCACTGAAAGTATTAATTACTTTATTTCCATTATTTTCTTGATGAGTAATGCTTCAACAGATATTCTTGTAAGAGAAATCTGATGATTTCCCTAAGATAAATTCCCGGAATTTAAATAAGTTATTGGTTCAAAGAATGAATGTTTTTGAAGATATGTATGTATATATTCATTCTTCGAGACATATGTAATATATATAATACACACACACATATATATAATTATCCTAAAATATACCAGTTTTACTATAAAATATGTGCAAAAGCAAAGCAGAACTGGCTCACAAAACAGAAGCAACTATATACCTCTTTATATATCGTACAAATTATTCAGAGTAGTTAGGACTGTTCCTCACACAGAGTAGATATCCAATAAATTTATTGAACAAGTAGTGTCTTCACAGATGCCTCATGATTTAAGAGTGTATGTCTAGGTACAAATGCACATATACATATACACATGGACTTTCACATATACCACATATGAAATATATATGAATATACACAAAATTTATATTTGAATATACATATGAAACGTATATATTATGCTCTACAGATTCTCAATGTTGGGCCATATATCTTTGGATGAAACATACAGACACATTCTAGATACTCTTCTGACTTTATTGACTATGGGAACTTGAACAAGTTACTGATATTGTCAGAGGAGACCCCAGAGGACACCAGACAATGGAAGTATTATTAAAGCCAATGAAGGAGCTGCAGAGTCTGAACTTCTATGCGGAAAAACAAAACGGCTTTTAATGAGATGAGATTCATGTCAGTTCTAACAATGCAACGTTGGGTTGGTTGCAATGTGTTGTCTAACTCTAGATGGAGTCTTGAGAGACGGAGGGGAAAAGAGGTTTGACTACTTAGTAAGTTGAGCGTCCGACTCTTGATCTAGGCCGAGGTCATGCGTTCCGGGTTGTGAGATCGAGCCCCTCATAGGGCTCCATGCTCGGTGGGGAGTCTGCTTGAGATTCTTTTCCTCTGTCTCTCCTCCTGCTCATGTGCTCTCTAAATAAATAAATAAATAAATATCTTTTAACTAAAAAAAAAGAAAAAGAAGTTTGATTATGATGAAATAACCCCTAAAAACTAGAGATGCTCGATAATGGAGCTGGTTGGTGTCTGAACCCTGAACACCCCGAAACGTGAGCTAGGCTCAGCTAAAGCCAAAGGTTGAGAGGAAATGCCGTGCCACAGTCACCTCCAGGAAGGAGGAAACTGAATGTGCTTCAGCCGGGAGTGAGGGTCCGGCTTCTTAACATATTATTATTAAGATTCAAAATATCATTTTGTTAATTTTCTAGACGACAAAATAGACGTGTGTGTCTATAAGAACATAGAACAGACGTCTTCAACTCATGTAACTGCCGGCCAGGACAGAAGATTTGGTCCAGTTGTCGACGAGCATCCACTCAGCACTCCCATGAACAACCAAAGGGCCGAATACTGAGACGGATGTTCACAATTTTGCCGTCTCCCTCCTCCACCAGAGCATTAGGGAACGTCTCAAAACAAGGAAATGTCTACGTCAGATTTATTGGTAAAACACTTGTTTTTCTTTTGTTTTAATTTAAAGTAGGACATATGTGTGAAATTTAGGAATATAATGGGAGGGGTGCACCTGGGTGGCTCAGTCGTTAAGCGTCTGCCTTCAGCTTGGGCATGTCCCAGGGTTCTGGGATCAAGCCTCGCGACCGGCTCCCTGCTCAGCGGGAAGCCTGCTTCTCCCTCTCCCACTCCCCCTGCTTGTGTTCCCTCTCTGGCTGTCTCTCTCTCTCTCTGGCAAATAAGTAAATAAAATCTTCTAAAAATAATAGAGAAGAATAGGAGGATGAGACTGGATAGCGGCGCCAACAGAAACCAGCAAGAATTTAGAGATGCGAAGAGTGGAAAAAAAATAAATAAAACCTAATAAGCGTTTATCTCCACCAGGCTGTTTGGGATTGGAAATGGGCCGTCACTGCACTTGAACTTCTGCCGTGGACAGCGATGACTGGAATCTTTTGAGATAGACTTACGTTGGCTCGGGTCTAAATTGCCACTGAGTACATCGTGAGTGACTTCCGTTCTCATCCCCATCCTGAAGCTTCAGCAGACCGTGTGATTTGTGACGATGTGCTGCTGGTTGCTCTTGACTCTCGAGTGTGTCACACGTTTCTTTCCATGGCTCGGAATGCCAGCTGCTCCGCAGTTTTGCCAAGTTTCCGCATCTTTTCCTCTACCTGGGACATTTTATTTTGTAAACACCGCATTTGTTTATGCAGATGTCGTTAGCTATTCACATCTGTGTCTTTGATATTTGAATCACAGATAGATGCGGAAGCCGTGGCTCTAGAAAAAGGTGTCGTTCAGCGTGGACCAGCTCCCGGCTGAAATTCCTATTATAACCGAATGAGATTAAGCCCACATTGAATTTGTATTTAGATAACCTTGTCGCTTTCCATTACTGACTCGGAAACAGTTATGAGTAAGTGAAAGCCCCCATTGTCCTTCCCAGATCATGCAAAGTCAGGGAAATAAACGCAGCGCCCACACGGCATTGCCTGCCTGCCTTGGGCAGCTAACAGATTCTACAGAAACAGGACTGACAAACTATTCACAGATTTTCCGTGGGATCAGGAATTATCCAGGAGGCCTCTTTGTTGTCATAGAGGTAGAGTCCACTGCTCCAATTAATGTGGGCTTTGTGGATTTAGAATTTCCATTCTCCCAAGGGAAACTCTCTCCCCCATTCCCCAGTCCCCAGCACAGGTGACTGGGCTCGACACTGCAGTCTCTAGGAGCCAGAGCTGTTGTGTAACAGACGTGTGGGCCAAAAGAGAGAGGCAGAAGCTTACAGTGCACCCCCGGACCTGACCCCTGAGTAGCAACCCATCTTGGCACTGCTCGGTATGCTCTGTAGGTAGGCTTTGAAAAATCCCCTTTCCAGCAGCACACACAACAGCTATCCTGATCACTACAGTTATCGCTGGATATTGACAACGACCAGACCCTACCCCAAAGCTATTTTAAAATACGGCAGTAGTTTTATTTTGTTGTTGTTGTTTTTCTTAACATGCTAGATCGAGGGTCAGTGTGCTTTTGCCATCAAACCAAATCCCAATTTCTTTCCTGTTTTGTCAAAGATTAATTGACCATAGAGTTGAGGGTCCATATCTGGGCTCTCTACTCTGTTCCACTGGTCTATGTGTCTGTTTTATGCCAGTACCATGCTGTCTTGGTGATCACAGCTTTGTAGTAAAGCTTGAAATCAGGTAACGTGATGCCCCCAGTTTTATTTTTGTTTTTCAGCATTTCCTTAGCGATTCGGGGTCTCTTCTGGTTCCATACAAATTTTTGGATTATTTGCTCCAGCTCTTTGAAGAATACCAGTGGAATTTTGATTGGAATGGCATTAAAAGTATAGATTGCTCTAGGCAGTATAGACATTTTAACAATGTTTATTCTTCCAATCCAAGAGCATGGAATGGTCTTCCATCTTTTTGTGTCTTCTTCAATTTCTTTCATGAGTGTTCTATAGTTCCTCGAGTACAGATCCTTTACCTCTTTGGTTAGGTTTATTCGCAGGTATCTTATGGTTCTTGGTGCTATAGTAAATGGAATCGATTCTCTAATTTCCCTTTCTGTATTTTCATTGTTAGTGTATAAGAAAGCCACTGATTTCTGTACATTGACTTTGTATCCTGCCACGTTACTGAATTGCTGTATGAGTTCTAGTAGTTTGGAGGTGGAGTCTTTTGGGTTTTCCATATAAAGAATCATGTCATCTGCGAAGACAGAGAGTCTGACTTCTTCATTACCAATTTGATACCTTTTATTTTTCTTTATTGTCTGATTGCTGTTGCTAGGACTTCTAATACTATGTTGAACAAGAGTGGTGAGAGTGGGCATCCTTGTCGTGTTCCTGATCTCAATGGGAAGGCTGAAAGCTTTTTCCCATTGAGGATGATATTTGCTGTGGGTCTTTCATAGATAGATTTTATGAAGTTCAGGAATGTTCCCTCTATCCCTATACTTTGAAGCATTTTAATCAGGAACGGATGCTGGATTTTGTCAAATGCTTTTTCTGCAACAATTGAGAGGACCATGTGGTTCTTCTCTCTTCTCTTATTAATTTGTTCTATCACATTGATTGATTTGCGAATGTTGAACCATCCTTGTAGCCCAGGGATGAATCCCACCTGGTCATGGTGGATAATCTTTCTAATGTGCTGTTGGATCCTGTTTGCTAGGATCTTGTTGTGAATCTTAGCTATGAGTGGCTTATATATTTGTAAATGGCTGCAAAATATCAAGAGAGGGGGACTTTTTCATGAAACATATTATTTCTGTAAAATTCAAATGTCAGGGTCCGTAACCGAGGTTTCACTGGCGCACAGCCACACCCCTTGGTTTGTGTTGCCTATGGTGGCTTTCAGGCTGTGAATGCCACAGGCTCTGGCCAGTGACCCTGTTGGCCCAGGTACAGAACACACCCTCTGAGGTTGTCCCCACTGGAGCTTTGCCAGCAGGCATGGCGGGACATCACTGTGTGTCTTGCTGGTGAGCCGAGCTCAGACTCTTGCCTGCTGGGCGTCTCAGTAACTGCAGGGGTCTCTCTGTGTTCTGACAACTCAGAAAATGGTGCCACGTGCTGCCACCCACGTGGCTCATGTGACCCTCCCTCACAGGGAACTCTACCAGTGGTGGGGGAAGAGTTACTAGTGGTTGTGGTCCATCAGAAACGGTCTGTAAGCCTTTTGTCTTAGAACCAAACTGGGTTTTTATCATTGGATGGATGGTAGATAAGGTCAAATTCCATATTTGCATCTTGGCTTTAGAAAGTAGTTACTTCTCACTCCGAATCTTTCCCTACAGGGGCAGATACGGCAGAAGCCCTGCCTCTCTGTGGTGTAGTATTTGTACCCTTGTGCCACTTCACACCGATGCATATAGTCTGTTTGGGGTTCATTCTCCAGTTCACCTAAAACCACGCTGGCTCAGGACCAGACAGAGACAAGCATCTGTCTGGGCTATGACACCCTCCAATACGGCAAGTTACGATAAGAAATATGTATTTAGTCGTCGTCTCCTGCTTCTGGCCCAGAGCTCCCAAAACTCTCGGAATGTCCTAGGCCAAGAAGCAGTAAAGTGTCCTTCATTACGTTAATGACGTGACTTTTGGAAAGCAGCTAAGGATGGGGGCTCTTTGCCAAGGGAACCAACCAGGAATAGAGAACAATCAGTCTCACCTCCTGATTTCTGGGAAGGAGAGAGGACTGGAAGTTGAACCCATCACAGACAGCCGATGATTTAATCAGCTGTACCCCTGTAAGGAAGCTTCTACCAAGGATGGTGTTTGAAGAGCTTCCAGGCTCCTGAACATCTGGAGATTTGGGGAAAATGTTACCCTCTGAGATGACATTGGAATCTTGGTGCCCTTTCCCCATACTAGGCCTGAAGCATCTCTTCCATCTGGATGTTCCTGAGTTATATCCTCTCATAATAAACTGATGATCTAGCAAGTAAAATACTCGAGTTCTGAGAGCCACTCTAGCAAATTTATTGAACCCAAGGAAGGGGTCATAGGAACCTCCAATCCATAGCCAACCTGTAGGAGCATGGGCGACAGCCTGAGCTTGCGATAGGCATCCAAGGTGGAGGGCAATCTTATAGGACTGAGTCCTTAACTTGTGAATCTGATCCTACTTCTAGGCATATCATGTCAGGACTGAATTGAATTGTGGGGCGCTGAGCTGCCGTCACTGAGAATCGCTTTGGTGGTTTGGTAAACATCTCCCAGTCCCCGGAATTTGGGGGTCAGAACAAGCTTGAATATGCACTAATCCCTGAGGAAAGGTCTCAGGGGGTCTCCCCTTTTCAGGTGTGGTTACCAAGTGTACAACATAAAACAATTCATGGGAAAAACGCAAAATAGGGCCTTCCAAGTCCAAATGGAAATTCTGTTGATTATCAGTTTCTTATCACTGCCAGTGTTCCTATTTTGGTGGATTCCATGTCTACTGATAATTTTCTACACTTGAGATGAGGGACAAAATAATAGAGAATCATCCCAGAGCTAACCACTCTCCCCCCACCCCCACCAACACACACCCATCTAAAAACCTAGTACGAAAATGAGCTGGGTAGAATCTGCCTATTCTCTCCTCGATTTCTGGTGGTAGAGAGCTCAAGACCTTGCAAGGAAGTGCATTCCAGTTTTGTTATCTTTAGTTATTAGATCTCCTCCCCACTTTCTTTGCACCTGTGTGAATGTCCTCTTCTGTACTCTGAAATAACACTATTAAGCATAATCCATTTTCTCCAGCCTATCATACCAGGTGACCCACTGCTGCACGAAAGCATGGGACAAAGTAGTGTTCAAGGCAAAAACAAATCTCTTCGAGCTACTTCAACATATGCGGTGCGTTGTATGTGAGGAAGAAGATAGACTGGAGAACTGAAATTAGCTCACAATTACTTAGCATGGGAGAGCCAAACACTGACAAATTCAACTGAATTATGATGCACTGATTTCAAGAGAAGTTACTATCAAAAGATTAACACTACACTGAATTTATTATACATTCTTATTTTTGGCTGGGAAAATGAGGACAAACAGCCATTGCTTTGTTATTTCTGAACTGATCCCCATTTGGCAAGTGTAAGCATCACCAAAGAAAGGAACCTAATATTTAAAATGGAACACAAAAAGTTAAGAATTCTCACGGGAAATAATGAGGTAATGTTTAGCCTGGGTAATTCGCATTAATGGACCCATGGACCCGCAATCCAGACCCCAGCTGATCAGCAGGGGATATACTTAGAAAGTCATGAGCAACAGCGCTGAAAAATACATGTTTATGCAAAAGAGTTTGCAATCGGAGAGTAAGCAAATCCAGTGTGACTTCAGCTATAACCAAGAAATCATGATACCCTGAGGTATATATAATCCTCCCTTCTGCCATACCAATGAAGCTGGAGGAATGTCATTGAATGAATTCGATGACATTCAGTGTACGTCAGTGGCATGAAGATGTGATAACATTTGAGGGCTGTAAGGACATGAATATCAAAGGAGGAGGACGATTGGCTTAGAAAATACTTTAAAAGA
Source organism: Enhydra lutris kenyoni (assembly GCF_002288905.1). Lineage (NCBI taxonomy): Eukaryota > Metazoa > Chordata > Mammalia > Carnivora > Mustelidae > Enhydra > Enhydra lutris. Next base: position 59,484,262 of record NW_019154099.1, read on the forward strand.
ATGGAGTCTACATGAATAGTCTAACCTATTATTTATGTGTGCTGAAAAAAATAATGAAGGTATTTTTCAGGGGATACCTTCCAAGAACACAGTAGTATGTGAATCATTTAATTGCCTGCAAATGATAGATTCAGACTCAGAGCACGAGTCATTTGCATTCCTATCTCTAGATGTGAGGCTTCCCCTTTGGAAATATTAGAGAGATAGAAACAGGAAGGAGGAAAATGGGTTGATTCGGGAGACAGACAGGATCAGTGTTTCAAACACAGAAATGGTACACACGGAGAATGCGTGTGTTTCAACATAAATGGTTTAAGCGTCCTGCCTTATTTCAAATATATAGCAGCTCTTTCCTGTTTTCTCTAATATCACTAGGCACATTGTGGAAGACAGATGGCCTTAATGCCCTGCTATGCCAGTACTCAAAATTCCCTGCCCAACTGTAACAATAATGTCCTTTCAAATTTTAATAACACCTGTCACCCAGGGGACCCATGACCCTCTCGAGTTTCATTACATGCAACATTTCCATTAGGTTGGTTGCCTGCTTTGTTATTTGCAGCCAGGGAAGAAGCACACTGGGGTGTGCAAATTAGCTGACATTGTGATTCACATTGGTTAATTTTTAAAAAAAAAATGTGTATTATAATCGGACCCACAATTCCCTACACATTGGTTCATCCTGTATCTAATTACTATATTAATTTTTACTGAACAGCACCTTGACGATTCTTGTATGTAAAGGTGGACTCTAAATGTGTTCCCTTCAAACATCAGCAACAAGCAATGTCTTTCTGCGTATTCAGATTGCACATGAAACTTTTCTTGTCAGCTCTTTGGGAATTTACAGGGGACCGTGTACGGACTGTGAACTTACCGTTTCACTATTTCACAGAAACATGGTCTTTCCTCTCCATGGCAAGTAACCTTGGCCTTGGAAGCCAAAGGAAATGGGCTACCTAGATAACTCATGTGGGGACACTTAATGAGAGTGGGTCCATGGGTTCACTGAACAGAAATGTTGTCTGGAAGGACTCAGAGGACAATCTCATGGCCACATCCACCTGCCGTCTCTCAGCTGTGCTCTCCCTGTCCCTGTCACCGCCTGCTGCCTACTTCCTTTAAAACCCCCAGGGCTCGCTCTTTCTTATGTGCAGGATGGCCCATAACTGGACAAGGAGACTATTACTAATGGTTAGTATTTGTTTGGAGCAGAACAAACAGCTATCTACTTTCCACTGGTGGGGCTAAATTTAAGTCCTCACACAGCCTTAGATGTTAATGTATGTGTCTCGTTTATCTAGAAAGTATATAACCACCCAGTCAAAGTAATTGTTTCATTAAAAGAGTGAAAAGTGACCTTAAGACTTTGACTGATAGGTTTTACACAAGCACCTTGGGTGAGTTGAGCCCTGGTTGGGCAGGGTTGTTGGCAGTCTGGACCAGAATATTTTCCTTCAAAGTTTCACACTAACACAACAACAAAACAATCAAAAGGGCAGCTAAGTTACGCATGCCATTACCCGAGTCAGGCATAGTGATGAGCACTGTTTCCACAGTAGTGTAGGGGATCCTAGGAAGTGGGTCCTACAATGTGCCCATTTTAGAGGTGAGGGACAGAGGGCAGAGAACTTAGGGGTCTTCCCCAATGCTAACCCAGGTGACTGGAATGCCTGCAGAGTTTGCAGAATGAGTGCAAAATGAAATAAGGGGTCCCTTGTTCAGATCTGTGAACAATTCCACCACAGTGAGAGCAGAGCTGTCCCCCTACGAGAGATGCCGTGATGTCCGTCTGCCCTTCCTCACCCAGTCTCTATTTCTGTCATTAGGAGAAGAGGAAGGCACCTGTGTGTCTTGAATCAACAAGTTTCCTTGACTAGCTCATGTATTCAGGTAAAATCTGGCTTCCTGGTTATATTATATATGCAACCTCATAGTTGACTTGGTTGGTCTTTTCACGGCACACACGCACACACAGGCACACACACATTTCTCTCATCTAGATTGCCCTGTTCAAAAGAACACCATGCTTCTCGCCTTCCCTGGGGAGGAAGAGCTTGGCACCTTTCTACAGATGACAAGACTCATGAGTCACCTACTGTAGATGATGTACAGGAGCTTATAAATCACTGATTCCAGAACATTCCACTCTTCACCTTTTTCAGAAGTGCTAGTGGCAAAGAACTGAGAGTTTTATGTTAATATTTGTTTCTTAATCTTGGCCAATCAAGAAACTCCAGATTTATTCCTTCCTCATTTTGCATATTTTAAGACACTTTCTCTATATTTTTTCTCATAAGAAACGTTTATTTATATTGGATGGCAGTGTTTGTGCCTGACATCCAATTCAGATCTCACATCCAAGAACATACAAGTGACAATTGCTCCAGATTCTTCACTTTCCACTTCATTTCACAGAATCATGAGTTCTCCATCTGTCCCCTGAACTAACATCTCAGGACGCCTCCTATCAGCATAACCCAAACACTTATTACCCAGCTTAATTGTCCCTTAACATAATGATTGTCGCTTGCATTACAAGGATTGTGATTTTGTGCTTTAATTTTTTTAGATATCTTAATTTGTGTGCTAAATAGGCCTTGAAATGCTTCTTTATATCTTATTTTGTTTAAGTAAAAAAAATATGGAATATTTTACCAACTTTTCTTCATCTGCTAATGGACTGATAAGAGTGAGCTCTTCCCTATGCGCTCATTTAATCCCCACACCTATGTGAATCTACTTTTCATATTTATTCTCTACCCCAAATTTTACCTACAGAATCACAAAAGCAGTTAATTTTGGCTGATACACTTCAAGATAATGTGTACGCTCAACTTAGAATTAATTCCACAAAAGAAGATGTTTGAACAGCAAACATAACTGCCAAATGATTTGACCCTTGAGTTATTTTTGTAATGAAAAGAAACCGGTGAACTCATTTTACCTTGATAATATAAAGAACAAATTTTCATGTAATATTGACAGAAGCTAATCTTTTTTGAAACAACAGCACTCCCTTATTATTGGTTCAAACAGTCAGCTTCCAAGATGGCCTCCAATTGGTCCCCAGAATGCCCTCCTCTCTCTTTCTATCTTTCTCTCACACTCCCACACACACTCTTATACTCATTCTTTCTCACACTCTCTCACAGACACTTTTTCTTCCACAAACTCTCTCACACACACATTCTTTTTCTCACACACACATTCTCTTTCTCACACACTCTCTCACACACACTCAATCTCTTTCTCATATTCTCACTTGCACACTCTCACACATGCACTCTCACACTCTCTTTCTCACACACTCTCTCTCATACTCTCTCATATACTCACACACTTTTTCTCACAAACTTACTCACACACTCTCATATACCCTATCTCACATTCTCACTTGCACAGTCTTTCACACATGCACTCCCACAAACACACTCTCATGCTCTCTTTCACAGACTTTCACACACACACACACACACACACATTCTCTCTCACACACACTCTCTCACACATACACTCATGCCTTTCATTTAGTATATGTTAATTAATGATTCTCTTTAATGTGATGACTTTTTAAAACACAGGGATTCTACATTCAGCTAGCTCAGCACTGAGTATAGTGATTCATGTAATTAAGTTCTGGCGGATTAGAAAAATGCATTATGACCAAACAATAAACACATTCTGTACAGTGCTTTACAGTGGACAGTAACTTTGGCAAACGTTATCTCACCCAACCTCACCACAACTCATTCAGCTGGGACATGGTTATGCGCTAAATTGTGTCCCCCTCCAAAATTCATATGTTGAAGCCTGAGCCCTGGTACTTCAGAATGTGACTGCATTTGGAGACAGGGCTCGTTAATCATGTGGGTGGGCCCAGTTCTATCTGACTGGTCTCCTTTGAGAAGGAGGATCAGGATCCAGGCACTCGTGAGCATGTGGGGAGAAAATGGCCGTCTACAAGTCAAGGAGAGAGGATTCAAAGGAACACCCTGATGTCAGACTTCTGTCACACAGTAATGTGAGAAAATAAATGTCCATTGTTCAGGCTGTCTTGTCTGGGGCACTCTGTTCCAGCAGCCCTCGCAAATGAACCCAGACATTCCACCGAGGTGAGGTAATGAGGTCCATGACTCCTTACTGAGCAGGCCTGGGACCTGAATCTAAAACTTCTGACTCTGTACAGGCCTCAGCCACATAAGCATTTTGGTATCTAGAAACAGAAGTTTATTGAACACGTTTTGCTTTTATTTTATGGTCTTGACTTTATGTTACTAGGTTCACTTTGTAAGTCTTTTCAAATAGAGTTTATGAAGTCATTTAGGACCAAGTCTAAAATCTTACTAACTGCTTTGTTCATAATGAAATGAATGAAGATTTAAAATAAGCAAATTCTGTGGTGCTTCAGTTATTTTGAGGACAGTAGCGGTGGGAAAAAAATCCACTGTATTTCTGTTTAAATTTTTTTTTTTTTTTTTTGGGCGGAAAACATGGGTCACATGAAGAACCTGACATAGTCCACTCTGCTCCGCATTTCTAGTCATCACTCCAATGCAGATTTATGAAAAGCAATCTATTTGGTACATTAAGAAGGTGGCAAAAGATTATCAGAGATTAAGTGGCATGATTTGGAAAATGTTAATAACAGTTCAAATTGGATGATAAAAACGTGGAATTCATTTTACTATTGTGAATTATTTTAAGTGAGTTTGACATTTTTTCCTAATTGAAAAATAAAGGAAAACCTCTCCAAAACTTGTCCATGGACTGCTGACTTCAACTTTTGGCAAGTGTAATTACCCACTTCCAGATGGACACAAGTACAGAGAAAGAATTTGGATCTTACTCTATTGCTGAAGCAAGAGGGGAAACTTGGGGCTTTTATGGGGAGCTGGGTAGGGCTCACCTACTACCCCGTCTATTTCATAAACTTTTCCCTCAACAATACACTCTTTTTCTTGGAAGGACCTGGAGTCCTTTTCAGAGAATAAAACTCTTAGTTACGACTTAGACTCAGATTGTGAAGTAAGATGAGTTGACTAGAAGCAAGACAGACCAACAAAAAAACAAGTTACGTGGCAAAATGATTTAAGAACTAGGGCAACTGAACTGGCCAGAGGATGGGGCTCTGGGCAGAGGGGCACAGGGAAGCTAGGTGGCAACGTCAGGTCAAGGGCAATCAATTGTCTTTGACCTTACCCCTGGGTGTAGTCATTGCTGTGGGCGTGACACAGTGGAAGGGAAACCATTCCACTGTGGTTGTAGGGCCAGGAGGCATGATGTGAAATCCAACTACAGATGACAGAATCCAAGACTAGAGCAGCAGCTTCTAGTAGGGAAGGCTGAAAGCACACAGAGGACAGTGCCCTGACTTAGGCTGTGCAGTCCCTATGCCATGGCTCACCAATCTGGTCCTCCTGTCTGAGCCTGCCCCCTTGTCTTTGGGACCTGATGCTCTCCTTCCTGTGGCCACATTCCTGCCTTGCCCATACTTTGATTCTTGCCATTCATCCCCTCTTTTATCATGTTGCCTTAGGTAATCACCTTTTTTGATCCTTCTTGCTTCAGCAGAAGGTTTACTAATATCAGTAAAACTGATAGAAGCATCTCTTACATGGAGGACAAGACTAGTGAAATCAGGATAAAAGAGGAGTAGAATCAAGGTCAGTGGGTCAGAGACCATATCCACACAGACTGCCAAGATAAAACGGGAGGTACGGAGAGACACAGATGGAGAGCGATGGAGACCAGCAGAAACAGACCTAGAGGATTAAGCCGGGAGCACTAGGTTCGGCAGCCAGGAGCTCACTGTTACCTAGGAAAGTGATCTCAAGACTTGAGGTTGGGACCACCTCCAACTCATTTTGGAGTCACCCTCGAGTCTTAAGTCACTGGAAGGAAGAAGTGTCCCCTCTGTTTAAGAGGCCAGGACCGGGATTGGCAAATCCCTTCTACTTGACCTACAGTTGGAGAAGAACGATGCCATTATCTTTCCAGCTTGGAAGAGGACAGTTCTCTTCCTATGGCCAATTTGCCAAGAACGTCTCATTGCTCCTTCGTTCGTGAATTTGTGTAACTATGAACAATATATTACACAGCTAGTGGGTGCAAGATACCGAAGTTCCCACAGCGATGTACTCTGTGTCTTTGAGGAGTTTCCCTGGGGCAAGATGCACAAAAAAATACATAATTTCTATGCAAAATTATTTATGGAGAAAGGGATGCATGTTGGCCTTGAGATACATTGATTAGAAGTCTGGGCACGGAAGCCATTCTCAGTTGAATTAGTGACCCGTGCCATAATGGTGCCGAGTCACAAATGATCCTGAAATGTTGTGCGTGTGATAATCAGCACACATGTGCTCCCGAGTTTGCACTCAGGTGATCTAGCCTGGTCCTGGCTGGTGTTTCTTCTGACCTCAGCTTGCCTTGCTCACGTCGGGAGTGAAATGTCCGTGGCAGATTGAGGATGGCCTCAGCTGGGTTGACTCCTTCTTGATCCATGTGTCTCCTGTCTTCTGGCGGACAGTGGGCTAGCCCGGGCACAGGTTCACATTGGTGGTGGACGTCAGAGAGACCCAAAACCCTGATGGCTAAGTGCCACCTGCCACAACAAATCACGTGGCCAAGTGGGGGCTGAGAGTGAGGGGATGCTGCAGAGGGGTGGGGGGGAGTCAAGTCACTGAGGTGATCCTGCTAACACACCACCCGGGGGTCCAGCAAACTGGCTGCCATCTTGGTTTTGTCACCAGCATTCACAGTGAAGGAAGGTCTCTTACTGTGCTGTCAACGAATAGCGTATTTAAGAATATCTCAAAAAGGAGAGATGGTCCTGGGGAGCTGGGTGTTCATACTTGACTCAGGACAGACTAGGGTCATTTGAGCTGCAACAGCTCCCTGGGGTTTCTGAGAATCTGTTTTTCATTTTTGTTTTTGTTTTAGAGAGAGAGAACATGCGTGTAGGTGTGTGCAGGTGTGTGCAGGTGCGTGCAGGGGGAGGGGCTGGGCCATCAGGGGATGGGGAGAACCTTAAGCAGGCTCTGAGCCCACCCATGGCTCCATCTCACGATCCTAAGATTATGACCTGAGCTGGAAGCCAGTCAGATGCTTAATCCCCCAGCCCCACAGCTGCCCCAATAATCTGTTGTTTTGTGCTTCTTTTGGCACCGCCAGGCTCAGCGACACATCAGATCAGGGAGAGCAAAGGGCTCCACTGTGGGGTGGAGGCGCAGGGCAGTGGGCAGAAAGGGCCACATCACAGCTTTTGGGACTCCCATCTCGGACTCTTCTTGTAGGGTCTCGGGATGGTGTGGGGGCAGCACTGAGAAACAGATTCCTACCAACCCGGGGGAGTTAAACAAAACAAATCCCACTTCTCTGTGACCCAGAAAAGGGCACCGCCTTGATAGCTCCAAAGAAATGGTTGTCCCAGAACACAGGGGTCCCTCTGCTGTCTGTGGATCTCATCATTAGCCCCAGGGAGACAGCACGAGAGCACCAGGCAGGTCCTTAGGCTACTTAGGGAGAGGCTAATCTGATGTATCATCTGTAGAGAGAGAGCAAAGGTAACCCCCTGACCGCCCCTAGAATCAAAACCACATCAGCAAAGGGAGCCAACATTTCCAAGAGAGTTACAACTCAGTAGGTGTAATTACACGTCTAAGCCTCCTGACCTATTTTGGATCCTTGAAATAAATTTGGTTTATTTCCAGACTTAATTATCCAGTGTAGATTTTATGTGTGTGTGTGTGTGTGTGTGTGTACGTGTGTGTATAAAACTTAAATTATCTTTCATAATGTGTATTTATATCTTATACATAAATTTTGTATGTGTACATATACACATGTATATTTACATACATGCAGACATGTTCCATATATATCTATGAAAATTCAATCAAATTAACTAAGATTCTCAAAAAATGTCTTTTAGTATTTGGATAAAATAAGCTGAATTACCTAAAGGGAAATATACTTCCTTCTCCCCTACACATTGTCTTTTTAACAGAGAAAAATCCCGTCGCCGCCGGGTCGCTGCTCGAAGTGCACAGCAGAGTGGTCAGCACCATACTATTTGCCAGCCGTGCACACACTGGCCAGTTACTCCATCTCTGTAACTTACAAAAGGGCAATATTAATTATGCTTATGCACAAGGTATATACTTACACACAAGAATTTGTAGCTCAGCACAGTTCCCACGGTGGGCTGGACGGCCCTGGTGTCATGAAGACTCCGGCACTGACTTGGTGATTCTGACATTGAACTTCCCAACATTTAATGTAAATAACATTCACTAAGTGCCTACCCTGCATGGAGTTCTACAGACTCTGCACGGATACAAAAAAGAAAGTGGTATGTGGAACTTGCCTTACCTGTAAGAAAACAGTATTTCATAATGAAACGATACAAAAAACCCACAAAAGTCAAGGGCGCCAGAAAGAGCTGTGAGCCGTGATGGGCAGAGCAGAGAGGGTGGGCATCCAAGTGGACATTGAACTCGGGTTCCTTGTAGGGAAAAAAGGATTTTAAGTAGTGACAAAGCAGGGAACATTCCCGGCAGAGAAATAACTTGAGGAACTTATGGAAGTTGGGGAAATCGAGTGGCATTTTGTCTCAGTACCCTTACAAAGGTCAGAGAAATGAGCTCCATGATATAATTCATACCAGGTGATTCACAGGTCATACGTGAATTGCCATATATAATTCACATATAATTATGCTTAAACATTTATGATTATTTGCAGAGTCAACACACACTTTTGTAAGTACATATTATCTTCAGTAATATCAAGTCCTCACCACGGTAAATGAATGCAAACAGACTCATTTACTAATTCAATGAACATTTATGTGGCGCTACTGGGGAGCCAGGGACAGCGGGAGGAGCTCGGAGCACAAGCAAAGGTGCAGGGCCGGCTCCCGAGAAGTGTGCAGCGGCAGATGGAGGGAGAGAGACAGATCCACAGACCATGCAAGGCTGCAGGACCGTCCAAGGAGGGCGAGGTAGCTCACACGATGGGAGGCTAGGAAGGAGTACAGAGGGGTCTCTGGAAGAGGTGACCCATGGGCCCCAGCAGGCAGGATGCAGTGGAATCAGAAAGGCCAGGGAGAGGGGGCATTTGCAGCAAGGACTGGAATATGCACAGGGCTGGAGACAGGAGGAGGAACATCGGAGGTTTTCCACGCTGCGGAGGACTGCTCAGGTGTAGAATGAGAATGGGAGCTGGTGGGATTTAAGGCTGATGATATGAGCAAGTGAGCACGTAATGCAGGGCCTTATATGCTCTGCTGATGAGTTAGACTTGCATCCTGTAGGAACCGGAAATGAAGAAAGGGTTTCTGATGAGACAGAACAGCATTCGCATTAAGAAAGGGCACTTTGGCTGCAGCGTGGAAACTGACTGGCAGGGGCGACTCTAAAGGCTTTGGACCACAGGCAGTGATGGCTGGTCCTGAACGCCTGCTCCGAGGACAAAGGACAGGAGAGGATGGCACGGGAGCTGAATCTCGCCATCTGGGGAGAACTTATAGATGTCTCTGGGGTGTTTAACTCACTGTTTGCATTCATCAGGGGAACGAACCAAAGCTTCTGTAACAAACACGTCTAACGCTGCAGGCACCCAACACAATGTGGTTTTATTTAGCATTTATTCACTCAGTAAGCGGCCAGAGCCAAGCAGTGTCTTTTGTCCCGCAGCGCGTCCTGGCAGAATTCCTCCTTCGGGTCCCTTGAGAGGTATGTGAGATAATGGGGGTAAACCTCAGGACTAGGCTTGTAGGGAGCCCACAAACCTGCTGTCCACGGTCCTCTGCCAGAACCTGATCACACCAACCCCTCAGCTGCAGGGAGGGCTGGAGAACATGCTCTTTCTTAGTACAAGGTTGAAAAAGAAACCAGTGGAGCTCAGCTTTGTCTGAGCCAATGTATCATTTTCTGCGATAGAAAACTCTGGAGAAAGAACACCTTTGGGGAAGAAAGTTCAGTTGTGAACTTAGTGAGTTTGCGTGACCTATGGAACGTGCTACATCTATAGATGGAGACACGGAAAATCAACTCTAAGTGTCAGAGCTCAGACGACGATTCCGCACTGATGCTAGCTGTCCAGGGGCCAGCAGGTTATGTGTGGTAGAGAAAGCAGGTGGATGCGTGGAAGCCCACGGGGGGAGAACTCAGGGGGAGGACCTTGGGGAAAATTAACTTCTAAGGGAAGCGCAGAAAAATAGGAGCTCGCAGAAGAGAATGAGAAAGAGTCGCCAAGACTGTATTGTCCCAGAAACAGAACCGTGGATTAAATGACTAAAGAAGTAGCAGGACATACTGTTTAGTATTGCAGAGAAATCAGGAGTTAAAATGGGAAAGTCCATTGGCGACAGGGAGAATGTCCATCAACACCCACAGAGAGAAGAGTGTCAGCTGCCTGTTGGGGGAAGTTGCTGGATTCCAATCAATGGGAGGCTAGAAGGTCGCGAGAGGGATAAGGTCAGTGAGAGTAGATGTATCTTCCCAGTGTAACTGCTGTGTAGCTGGGGAAGAAAGAGGGTTAAAAGGAACCTTCTGCCATTTTTTTCCTGCATTATTTTATTTTTTAAAGGTTTTTAAAAATTTATTTATTTGACAGATCACAAGTAGGCAGAGAGGCAGGCGGGGGGTGGGGAGGGGAAGCAGGCTCCCTGCTGAGCAGAGAACCTGATGCAGGCCTCGATCCCAGGACCCTGAGACCATGACCTGAGCAGAAGGTAGAGGCTTTAACCCACTGAGCCATCCAGGTGTCCCTTCCTGCATTATTTTAAAGAATGGAGAGACCTTCGCAATTTTAAATATTGATGAGAAAAAGGGGTTTATAGATAGAACACAGTGGAAAAGCAGTGTGTAGTGGGATACCTGATGGCCCGAGGACTTGGAAGGGCTCAAGGAGAACAGATCCCAAAGGTGAAAGCGTCAGTTTGGAGAAGAGCAAGGCCATCGGCTCCTTTGCCCAGAGAGGTGCACGCTGGGGGCCATGAGGTGTAGAGGTGCCCACATCTGGGATGGAGATGGGGGCATGGCCGAGCTTGCTGGAGTCAGACACTTTTGGAGGGATTGAGTATCAGCTTTTCAAAGGGTCAATACCCACTGCGTTTGGTTTTGCAAAGAGGCGTGCAGGATTCAGCGTGGAACAAGGAGTCCAGCACCACTCTGATAAACGACTTTCCCTGTAGCAGAAATAGACCCGTGTGCACCACCAGAAGGTCCACTGCTGGCTGAATGGCCCCAGCAAGCCAGTCGTGAGGCGTCTGTGGTGCCTTGTTTATCAGGCGTGCCTGACACTTTTTTTTAAAAGATTTTATTTGTAAACAATCTCTATATCCAACGTGGGGCTCAAACTCACAACCCCAAGATATCATGCATGTTTGACATTGTTAAGGTGAACATTGGGTCAAAGCTTATAAATATGTTTTAATGTATATACTTTTCAAATTTGGTAGATTTTTTTTTTCAAGTTCTCTGAATGTTTTGCTGACTTTTGCACTCGTGGCGACTCACGTCCTGTGTCTCCATATTGTCAATTGGGGATGTGATTTCATTTTAAGCTTCTGTTGATGGCAAAGTCTTATTGTTACTTTTATTTTTATTATTCCTACTTTTAGTAAAGGTTAACACCTTCCTATATATTGTTCAGCATTTTAATTTCTTTTTCTGTGTATTATGTGGCCATATCCTACTTGTATATAGGATTGTTTGTAAATTTTTTTGTCAATTCTTAAGTGTTCTTTTAATTTAGAAAAATTGCTATTTCCTCTCCTATGAGTAGTATATGACTTTTAGGTATACTTTTAAATTTTCCCCATATTTCTTGCTAAGTTTAACCTCCCTTCTGGGGTAGGGGGGCTTTATGGTAAATCTGATATTTTCATTTCAGTTTAAGATGAAAATAAGAAACCGTGTTTTCATTTGGAGGCATCAATGGGACCAACCACTTTCTGACCTATGCTTCATAGTTTTTATTGTATTTATTATATTTGTATTTAATACCTGTTTTTTTTTTTCTTTTAATTCCATGGATTTAGGTGTAGAGTTATAACACCTGTAAGTGATCACTTTGCCACCTCCTTACCAGTTTCTTTTTTTTCTGCTCTCGCGTCTGTCTGGGTTGATGAGTAACTCCTGAAGAGAGTACAGCGGGTGATGATGCCCCCCGGGGCCTTCCTATCCCCGCTGCTCCCAGCAATTCTTTAAGCAGGAGGCAGGGTTTAACTTCACCCGTGTTCTCAGCAATTAAGGAATGTTTAACTGCTCTTATTTTATTAAATGTTTTTCTTTAATCAGGCATCATGTTGGAATTTTGATGTCATTTTTGCATCAACAGAAATGATAAGACACGGTTTTCACTGTGCTGTATATTGGTATCTATGATTGCGTCCGTGAGTAAATCTCTGCGTGGAGTCGTTCTTCTTTTCATGTATGCTGGAGTTTGTTTACCCTGCGAGGTACTGACGCTCTGCTGTGCTTTCTTCTCAGGGCTGCTGAAGCATCTTCTGATTCGCTCTTTCCTCCTGATGCCAGCAACTTCCCCGGAGGGAATCATAATGTCTCTCCCTGTGTTTTCCCCTGGCCTTCCAAATCTACAGTGAGACTCTTACTAGTGGGCTCGAAAATCTGAAGTCTTAAGGGAAAGGGCATTCTGAGAACTCGGAACTCTGAGTTCTCTCAATCTGAGGGCTCTCAGATTCTCCTGGGATAATGGAGATAAGGCGAGGATATGAGGGTGGTTCTGGTGGAGTAGATAAGAGAGGTCATCACACTTCCTGTCAAAGAATTGACTCTTAGCTCTCCTTCTCAGTTTTACTTCTTTTTTAATTTAAAGTTCCCAACTCACTTTTTTTGAGAAGTATATCATTAGTTTTTATCTTCTCCCTTGTTTTGTTTTGGCATGCTTTCAACTAAATTCCCAGGAAATGTCTAATTTAATTTAATCCATTCTCTTTTTTATTTGTTTTATTGTTGTGTTCATTTAATTAAGTAATTATTTATTTATTACTTAAAATAAGTAGACTCTGTGCCCAATGTGGGGCTTAAACTCATGACCCTGAGGTCAAGAATCACATGTTCTACCAACTCAACCAGCCAGGTGCCCCTCTACTCCAGTCCTATTTGACTTAACTCATTATTTAATGACATTAATGTTAGGTCAATGACTATTATCTGAACACTGAGCACTGAGCACCCACATCTTAAGTAACATCCTGTTACTTGGTGAAATACGTGTATCTTCCTCTCCTGAAAAGACTATACATCCTTCAAATTTCAGCAAAGTCAAGCCAGACCCTGTAAAAGGGATGAGGTTAACCACTCCCAGCCTGTGGCAGGAGTGTGAGTTGAGACTTTTTTTTTTTATAAATTTGGGCATGCATACAAAATACAGTGTGTACTTTATGTCCTTTCATTCAATAATGCCATTCCTAATTTATCATAAGGGGACAATTAGAAATACGTAAACAGCTTTATAGAAGAATGATGTCAGGGTGCCTGGGTGGCTCAGTCAGTTAAGCGTCTGACTCTTGGTTTCAGCTCAGGTCATGATCTCAGTATTGTGAGATCGAGCCCTGTGTTGGGCTCCATGCTCAGCAGGGAGTCTGCTTGATGTTATCTCTCTCTCCCTCCTCCTGCAGTAGATAGATGGATAGATAGATAGAAAATAGATAAATGAAATCTTTTTAAAAATAAGAAGATGCCAATCCCCGTTCTATTTACAAAATTTAGAAGCAGCAAAAAAGAAAAAAAAAAAAAGCCGAACACTGGAATGATGCTTAAATTCAATCTGTGGTACATTGACATGATGGAATCTTCTGCAGCCAGGTTTGGGTTTTTTATTTTTATTTTTATTTTTTAAAGATTTTATTTATTTATTTGACAGACAGAGATCACAAGTAGGCAGAGAGGCAGGCAGAGAGGGGAGGAAGCAGGCTCCCTGCTGAGCAGAGAGCCCGATGAGGGGCTCGATCCCATGACCCTGAGATCATGACCTGAGCCAAAGGCAGACGCTTAACCCACTGAGCCACCCCTGCACCCCATTTGGGTTTTTTTAATTCTAAAAATGTTTACTAAGACATTAAAAGCTATCTTCTTGGAGAATATTTAAAGATTCAGGGGAACTCTTAGATTTTAAAGTGAAAAAGAGATTACATCTCTTAAGAACAGTAGGTCTCCAATTTTGTAAGAGAATTATCAGACAAATACACACCAATGTATTTCATGGGTGTCGGAGATATAAACACACTACATTTTTAATATTTTTCTCAATTTCTCCACATTACTCATTCATTGTTATTATAGTAGTAGAAAAAATTAAAACTTGTCATAGAAGTGGGAAATTAATAAGCCCGGTTTAGGAAGCAGCCTGGGCATACAACTCACCAAGTAAAAAACAACTAGAAGGCAGCCTGGTGCTGCTTTTTCCCCAGAGCATGCAGTCTGGAAATCTTCTGGGTCTCCTGCAGTGATCAAATATTTCACTTTCAAAATCAGTCCTCAGCATGCACATTTAATCGTTAGTTGAAGTGATGTACCAAGTCAATAGACTTGCACTGAAATACTCCGTAGTAAACAGGAGCTATCCAGTCTTGTGTTTTATAAGAAAGACAGCAGATGCCTACATTTGAGAGCAAGAGAGAGGAAACTCTCCCTTCTTCTTCTTATTAGCTGGGCAAATCTGTAAAATATTTATGGATGTTATTCTGGGACCTGAATGACTGATAGGAAAGGTTAGAACTGGGGGCTTGAGTTAGGTAGGAGATCTTCATCAGACAGAAAAATGTAAGACCAATCGCAAGTTAGCACTCTTGATTTTTCAAGGCTCGGTCTTAATTTTTTAATTTTTATTGAAATTTTAAAAAGCAGAAAAGGAGTTAATGTCGAATCGAAGCTGTCCTCATGAATACTATTCACAGCATACATGGAAAAGGAACATGTCAGAACTTCTTTGAGTAAGTGGGTGGGTGGGGCTTCTTAGATCTCTTGTAACAAGCCATTCTGAATAGAAAAAGTGATAAAAAAGTGGGGAGGAGGGGTTATTTTAAAGTGTGTTTGGATCCTGTTTTGGGGGGACTATTTGGAAATTATTGGCTTTTGAAAATTATTACTATAAATTAAAACTAAACCATATGAATGAAATTTGTCTTTTTCATCATCAAGAAATGTAAATTTGTTTCATGATCTAACTCCACAGATAGAGGTGGCCTTCCCTATCAGCCTATCCAAAGCAGATGTATGCTCATAACCTCCATGAGAATGGGCACCTTCTTTCCAACACAGTCATAACAAACATTTTAATATTCTTCCTCCTGTCTTTATTGTTCTTTTCCCCACTAAGATGTCTATTCCATGAACTCGGCTTGTCTGCTTCTTACGAGAACTTGTGACTCATTATCTATGAGTATCTATTATATTATGTATCTATTTGACAGAAGAAGAAATGAATGACCATGCCACGGAGTCAGTGAAATTTAAAATCCATTCAGATGATCACGTGTGTAAGGGGATTATTTTAATCTCTTCAATGGAAAAGTAATTTCAATAATAATAAGAAGAAAACTGGATTTAAAAGATATGATTGGGAGGGCATAAACTTTATTTTTGTTAATCTAAGGCAAAAGACCTTGTATTTATCTGTCAGTGGAATTATAAAGCCCCATCCCAAACCAAACAGTTTCTCTTAGACCAGAGCAAGCCTTGGAGACTTCCTGTTGTTCAGAATGCACCTGAAGAGTGTTGGTGATAAAGACAGAGGAAATGTGCAACTGTATTTATTATTCCTACTTTGAAACATAAAGTCTAAACTTCTCTAATAGTCACTTTTGTTTCTTTTTATGAAACAAACACTAAAGCAGAACAGTGAAATTAATAGTTGCTTCTGAAGAAGGCTCAATGCCTTTTCCAGTTCTGTCTAGTGGGAAGGCTAGACCAGGCATCTTCAGAAGTATTGCCTCTTGAGGTTTTTTCCATCAGTGACTCTCAGGTTTCTAATAAAATTTCTGCTGTGTCTCTCAATTTCTGGTAATCACTGGGAGTCAGTTTGGGGTGTTATTTAAGGATGTGGACTTGGGGTCTGACTCCCCAGTCTGAAGCCATGTGACCTTAGGCAAGTGACTTCTGTCAGGTTCTATTATAAAGTGAGAATTAGCAACAGTAGCACTAATGTGAGGATTCAGCATGGGTGCGTTTGTGGGTACAATTGGAACAGTCACCGTACGTGACAATGTTGATGTTTCTGGGGCTGATATTATCCGGACTGTTCTCTCATTCTCTAGGAAGCCACCACTCTCCTTGAGAGCTACTGAGACAGTCAAGGAGCACATGCGCTGAGTGACCTTCACGGCCTTTCTTTGTCATTTATTGCCGGAATTTTCACGTCTCTTTGACGGCTCCTTTTCTCTCACCCCAGGAAGTTCCCAGATGTGCACCTGCTCACTGACCTCACCTGTTGCCCCAGGAAGGACCATGGCAGCAAGACACACAGTAAGGGAGCTCTGTGGTCCTTTTTGCCCAACAGATAAAAAAAGAATAGTGGGACTAGTGCAATGACAATCAAAGTTTTCAGGAGTGCCTTGATAGATGGCAGTGGAATTCAACCTAAATTTGTGGAAGCTAAAGATTATTTTGTAGAATCCAGCATTAATCATGTTACCAGTTCACACACTTGTACCAGGCAGGGTCTGAGGGTTTTACATGGATAAACTCACTGGGTCTCTTAACAAACTCACCAGGCAGTTGCTGTTATTATGCCAACTTTATGGATAAGCCAACCGAGACTCAGATAGTTGAAGCTCTGATGTTAAGTGGCAGAACTATGGAGCCATAGCGCATGCCCGCGGCCAGGACGGCGCCGCTCAAGTCATGAGTTCACAAACACGGGCATTTACACACATAGGTGTGTTCACAAACACATGCATTTGCAAATGCTAACGCAGAATATTCTTCTGCACAAGGAATCTTCTCGGAGGCATCACGACGTTTATTGGACCTTGTGCTGCCTTACTTTTCTTCTGACAGAAAGCAGGGATTCCCACATACCCCATAGTTTATTCCTCATAGTGTCTGTCCATTCGCTATCATGACTAGTCTTTTAACTTACTTCTTGGTTTAAACATCAACAGTGGTCTGAAGTATTTCCCTGAGTACCATGCCTGTGGCAGGCTACGTCCAGACCTCCTCTCAGACAAGGAGAGCA
Organism: Enhydra lutris kenyoni; assembly: GCF_002288905.1. Classification (NCBI taxonomy): domain Eukaryota; kingdom Metazoa; phylum Chordata; class Mammalia; order Carnivora; family Mustelidae; genus Enhydra; species Enhydra lutris. The sequence continues at coordinate 59,501,473 of NW_019154099.1, forward strand.
GGCCTGGAGACACAGTAGGAACTGAAACACGGAAGGACCCAGGTTGTACCGATTGATGCGTAAAGGAATGCCCACCGAGAGCTCCTGGGCCATCTGCCGGCTTGGCCCATCATTTCAGCGACGGCGGGTGAAAAGGCGGCAGATCCTGCGCATTTCAGGTCATCCTGGCGATCCGGGTGAGAAACAACGGGGTGACTGCCCCCGTCTGTGCACTTCAGGCAATACCTTGCATCCGGTAAGTGTTCACCAGGGAAGAAGGTGAGATGGAAACTCCCGCCCGGCACCGGCACCGTGAATCCCAGGTCTCCTGGGATCCTTCGCACGCTGCATTCACCGGTGTGATGATCGTCCGAAGTAAAAGTAACCAGAGCCAAGTTAGGCGTTCTTGTTGTTCTAGAAACCAGACCCTGTGGCTGGCGGCCGTCTCTACTCATTGCTGCTCTGCATTGAAAATAATGATGTGTTCTGACACCAAATCCACACATTATTAGACAATATTGATGATCTCTTTAAAATGTTACTCTACTACATTTGTTTTGGTCTTCAAACAAATTGCAAATTACCAGAATTTTTTTATATATATAAAGGTAGGATAAGGGTCCCTATCATTGTAAAATGAACATCGGAGTCATTTTGGTCACTAAAGCCTTTTACAACCCTTCCACATTGAACCCGAAACGATCAATAAAAGCAAGGCTGAGGTGACTGTGAGCACATCAGTCAGACAGAAGCCTGGCTACTCCTGCATGTTAATTATTATTCTAGGAGAGCCATTATATTTGGGGGGAAAAATGGGTAAGTCCAAACACATAACTGTATGAATTCTCTCATGAAACTTATTTCTTTTGGTGGCTGACGTCTAAAGTGTACAGCCCTTCCTCATTCCTCACAAAACTTTTTGAATTGCTTGTTTGCACACTTAGTCACTTCCTAACAAGAAAGTCACTGCACCGTGCCTTCTCTATAGCCATCTCCCTCTTCATGGAGGTAGCTCTGAGGCTGCTCAAAACTTTCTTTGTAGGTTTTCTGGGTCCATTTCCTTCACTGAACCATTAGCTAGAGTGTGGTGGGGAACCAAGACTCTGCTGTCCTGCAGTTTCAAAGAATCACAAGACCAGAGCAGAGAGAGGGTCTGTCAGTAGAGTGACTCCCAGCAGATTGGGCTCTGCTATGTAGACCTGCCCATCGGTTGCCACTCTCACTTGTCACCAGGGATTATGGTCAGTATCGATGGTGTCACCAATTTTCTGGTCCTCTTCTGGAAGACCGGCATGTGGTCTACACCCAGCACAACGTGGTTTCCACCTGCTGTGAATGTCACAGAGCTCACCATTCCCACCAGAACTAGGATTTGGGAAGTTCTAGGCACGGAAATCTATGCAAGCTTGTTGACTTGTTGCATGCATTGCTAAACCCACGACATACTACAAAGTTTGGGTCCACACTGTCAGCAAAATAACATTGTTATGGGAGGAAGTACGTTCACTTGGCATCATTCAGTTCTAGAAAACCAAAGAGAAGGGCCATGTGATAAAACTTCTGTTAGAAAAGACCAATATAATAACGACAAGAGAAGCAATTTCTAAAGGACTAGAAGGGGAAGAAACTTCTATTACAGGGACAGAGGAGTCCAGTCCTTGGAAAGTATTTTCACTTCAATGTTTGGTTTACGAATCCTGTGAACCTGCTGAAAATATGGGTTCCAAGAAATAAAGAGCAAGAAAAAAAAAACAAAACCACCCAAAACAACAAACAACAACAAAACAAAACCTCCCAAAACGAGGCTCTGAAAATGAGTGTTAACACTTTTGTAAATCTGCCAAGATTCTCAATACAACTGCCAAAGTTTTGATGTTCGGGAAAGCACGGAGGAACTGTTAACACGCATGCCGCATAAATGACCATTGAGGGAATGAATGTGGCCGCTTATATGTGCCGCTTTCCCTGGCTGACTAAGATATCAAGCATGGTTCTTGCTTTGTGCTCTGAAAAACTTTGCCCATTACCATAGTAACCTCTACATGTTGGCGGAAGCTGATGTCATTCAAGGTATTATTCATTCTTGGTGAATTGATACTCAGCGTGCTAATAAGTCTCGGGGAGATAAAAAGCACTGAGTATACATACTGGTCAAACATTACTTAACCCTTTTACCTCACATAGTCCTCCAGGGCCTGCCGAGGAGATTACTGAGGGAAATGAAAGTGCGGCCCGGACTCGGGATGGTTTTGTAGCTGGGTCGCTGTCACATTACGCTTACTTCACTCAGGAGGGCTATATCCTTGTGTTAGTCGGCTCAGGCTCCCACCACGAAATACCACACTTTGGGTGACGTAAACGACAGAAATCTATTTTTGCACCGTCCTGGTGGTGGAAATTTTGGTTTCTGGGATACTCTTCATGTCTTACAGTTAGCTGCCTTCTGGCTGTGTCCTTCCATGATGGGGAGAGAGATTGTTTTTTGTTTTTTTAATTTAATTTAATTTAATTTTTTTGAGTGTTCCAAAATTCATTGTTTATGCACCACACCCAGAGCTCCATGCAGTATGTGCCCTCCATAATACCCACCACCAGTATCACCCATCTCCCCACACCCCTCCCCTCCAAAACCCTTTTTGTTTCTCAGAGTCCACAGTCTCTCATGGTTCATCTCCCCCTCTGATTTCCCCCAACTCACTTTTCATTTCCTTCTTCTAATGTCCTCCGTGTTATTCCTTATTCTCCACAAGCAAGTGAAACCATATGATAATTGACTCTCTCTGCTTGACTTATTTTACTCAGCATAATCTCCTCCAGTCCCGTCCATGTTGATATGAAAGTTGGGTATTCATCCTTTCTGATGGAGGCATCATACTCCATTGTATATATGAGAGCGATTCTGCCATCTCTTCCTCTTCTTATAAGGACACCAGTCTTATTGGATTAATTCCCACCCTTATGACCTCACTTATCCTTAATTATCTCCCTGAAAGCCCCATCTCCAAATACTGTCACCCTGGGTGATATGGTGGGAATATATGAATGGGGAGGAGGACACAACTCAGTTCGTGACATCATCTTACCTCTCTTATATTCCAGAACAAAAACCTAGTAAATAGTACCTGTCTAGTGGATGTATGGTTTTCATTCTTTTATTTGAACAGGAAGCCGAGACCAGGTTAATGGATAATAAAGACCAACATAATCCTGACCTGAACCTGAGCACCACATTAGTAACATTATAGATATACCCTTGCATCCATATGTCATAACTGTATGTAACATAGGCTTGCATTAAGAACACTAAACGTTCATTGGCATTTAAGGATAAGAGCAAATTCTGACATCATATTTCCTTTTATGGATGAATATAAGTTCAAACATTCTCCTGCATGAGTCTCAATGTTAATTTAGTTTTACACTTGGATTTGTCATCAGGTTGGAAATATTCATTGTAGTGTTGACAGGAAGTCCAGGAGTCCGAGGCTGGGCTAACTTTCCACCAAGAATGTGCATAGACCCCATCACCAGCACTTCCCAGGTAATGAAGACGACTTCAGGTGTGCTGTGGGCAGAGCACGGAACACCTGGTAACACCACAGTCCTGGCTCCCATTTCACCGAGTCATTCAGTAAGTGCGTGTGCATTGGATAGGTGGGCGATCGCCTTCTAGAAAGTGAAAGTATGTCAGAAGTGCACGTAGTAATTAAAGACTCATTGCAGGAACAGCAAGTACTGCCTAGGACTGAAATAGAGAACAAGCATTAGCAACTGCTATGGTCTTAGTGTTTGTATCCCCCTTCCCCCCAACTTCATCTGTTGAAAACCCAATGACCAACGTGATAGTACTAGGAGGTGGAGCCTTTGGGAGATGATCATGTGAGGGCAGAAGTTTTGGGAACGAGATCCATACCCTTATAAAAGAGATCCCACCCCACAGAGCTGTGTGAGGACCCAGTGGGAAGTGTGCTCTCCTCACCCAACCATGCTCACATCCCGATCTCAGACTTCCAGCCACTGGAAATATGAGAAAGATGAATCTGTTGTTTATAAGCTCCCCAGCCCATGGTACTTTGTTCTAGCCGCAGGAACTAATGAGGCCAGAGAGGCTGGAGGGCTTGTCCGTAGGGCTTCCTATGCTCAGATCAGAAGCTGATCTGGATTCTACCTGAAGCCGGACAGGGAGAAGTTTGCATTGAGGGATGTGGCCTGGCAAACTTTCATCTCAGAAAGATAACTCTGGTAGAATGCTAAAGAACTTTGGCCCTCCCTCCTCCTTTCTTCACAGATAAGATCTTCCTGCCACTTGGATCTTACCTTAAATAGTGTCTCTTTGGAGAGGCTTTCCCCTCTGCGCAACCTAAGTTCTTGAATAGAACTTGCTGCTGCTGTTTGACTTGCTGGCTGTCAGTTTCTTAGTTTGGTGTGTTTTGTGAGACTCGCATCGCCCCATCTAAGACGATGCTTGGAGTCCATAGTCTCTCATGGTCTCATGGTTCATCTCCCCTCCGACTCCTCCCCCCTTTATTTTTCCCTTCCTTCTTCTAATGTCCTCCATGCTATTCCTTATGGACTCCAAGAAACAAACTGAGGGTTTCAGAGGGGAGGGGGTTGGGGGTATGGGTGAGCTCAGTGATGGGTATTGAGGAGGGCATGTACTGCATGGAGCACTGAGTGTTACATGCAAACAATGAATCATGGAACACCACATCAAAGACTAATGATGTGCTGTGTGGTGACTAACATAACATAATAAAAAATAAAAACAAAACAAAACAAAACAAAAAACTGAAAGCTCCATAATGATGGTCCATATCTGCACGGCCATTGCTAAGAATGGAATTGGGCACATACTGGGGAGTCAATAAGTATCTGTTGAATGAAGAAATGAGTGAATGGGGACAGGTCTTCCAATAAAAACTTGTGGCAATAATCTAAGCAAAGAGTAAGAAAACACTAAATTAAGTTTGTAGTATGGAGGGTGAATCGGAATATACAGATTTGAGGAACATTTGAGATGCAGAAGCAACTGCATTTATTGACTAATTAAACATGGACAATGACTATGAATTTGACATGGATTTCATGCCTCCATGGGGATAAAGGACCACTGGGGTCAATAGGATAGTAATGGCAGAGGTTGATGATTTCATTTCTGCATGGGGTGGTCTGCACCTTTAGAGGGTCAGTATCAAAGTGAGAATGACTATCAGGGTTGATTATACTGATCTGACTTTAGAAAAAGTGAGAAAGCACAAGGAATAAATTCAATAGAAGGCCAATAGAGAATCCTACCAACAGTGGCACTAAAGAGTGAAGGGGAAGAGAGGAGTCCACAAACAGGGGAGTGGGAAGAGAAGTAGAAGGGAAACAAAGTGAGTGATGGTTACCAAGACCTGGGAGGAAGAGACTTTCAGAAAGGAAGAGATTTTCAGAAAGACTGTCACGAGGCAATAGGTGGTCACATAGAGTAAACAGAAAGGTGTCCCTGGGATTTGACAATATACAAATTATTAGTGACCATGGAAATTATGGTTTTAATAAAGTGGTGGAGAAAAACACCATATTTTAATGGCTTGAGGAGTGAACAGAAAATGAGGAAGGAGATTCACAGAATTAAATTATAGAGTGAAAATGGCAGAGTGATAACTCAGTGGTGATGGCCAGTGATTGGAGGACAATTTCCTGGGACATATTTAAGTGTATTTATAACCAGTGGAGAAAAGAAGTAAAAGCTGGAGGAGACAGAGACTTTCATAGAGTTGGGTCCCAAAGAAGACAGGAAGTCTTCATGGAGAAGGAAGTATGAGTCTTGGAGAGACACTGGAGGGCGTGAAGGAGCATGTGAGAACCAACTGTGAGACCTCGCCCCCTGGACTCCCACTCAGTTGAAAATGGGCCAAAATAAGTTACAGGGCATCAAATTCTGGTTGCAGTTAAGAAAGACTGACAGGGACTGGATCTACCTGCTCACATGAAACAACTAGAAAATGGGACAAAATATATGAAACAGCAGTTTTTAAAAAACTGAGCATCAGACAATGAAGGAAAGTGGTCCTTGAGAGATGGGAACAAGGTGAGCCCCGGGGGTGTTGTGGTTCAGGCAGGGACAACAAGGCACAAGGCAGAGCCTGACTGACGCCTTGGATTGACAAGATGGAGCAGAGAGTCAAGGTGGACCAGAAGGGTTAAGTTCCTGTGGGAGACTCCCTGGGAAGACCACACATGAAGAGTTCTGTAAAAATGCACAGGGTCCCCACTGGTGTCCTGAAGAGCTCTGAAGACCACACTGTCCCTGGAAGGGAATGACCAGGCTGGGGAAAGCACTCACTGCAGGAATTAGAGTGAACACTACTCAAAGCTTATGGAAGCTGGGAGTCATGTCTGTGTCTACAGGCCAGACTAGAAAATCTCACACTTCCTGGGACATTGGCTAGAAGACTCAGAAACATCGGGTCTCAGTAGTGGAGAATATTTGGCCCTAGACTAAATGCTGCTGGCCCTCCCCTACCACATCTTAAAAGCAAGACCCAAGAAGATCGATCTAGTTCTTAGCATCAAGACTCCATATTGGAACAAATATCAAAAACATTATAGGAATGGAGCAATGTCCAACATGCAGAAGGTAAAATGCATGATATCTGGCATTCAATCAAAAATTATCAGGCTTGCAAAGAAGCCGAGAAATTCTATCCATAAGGAGTGAAAAGTCAATCACTTGAAACCAGAACTGACAGGGATGTCAAAATCAGAAAACGGGGCCATTAAACAGGTATTCTAACTACATTCCACATATTCTGGAGCTAAAGGGATGATGGGGCAGGTGAAGTGGAAACAGGACAATATAAAAACACCTGAATTCAACTCCCAGAATTAGAAACTACAGTGTCTGATGTGGAAAATATATTGGGTGGTTTGATTAACAGATTAAAAACTGCAGAAGAGAAGATCATTGAACTTGTGGACATCACAATGGAAACTACTCCAAACAAAATATGGGCATAGAGACAAGAAGGTCCCAGACACTGAGGGCATCAGTGAATCCTGAGACCCCATCACACAGCCTGATAAGATGTAGGTTACCAAGGTCGTAAGTTATTAGAGAGTTACAAGGTGTGTCCTCTTGTGACTTCTACTCAGTATCCTATTGGAGATTCCAGCCAGTCCAATGAGGCGAAAAGAGAAATGTACAGCACCCAGGTTGGAAGGAAGCAAAGCTGTTGCTTTGCAGATGACGTGTCCATCTGCATCAGTGATCGTGTGGGAGTACCCAGTAAACATTTCTATATGTGTGGATCACTACCTTCAACCTTACTTCAATGAGGCTGTTAAAAATGTCAATTGTTGGAGTATTTTCACCTCCATAAAGGCTTAGGTTTTGATCTTTACTTTTATTCTTTCAAAGTAACTGATTAAGGAAAGAGAATAGGTCTTTCCTATATCCTCAGGGACCAGTGAGGCGATCCTAGCACTGTAGTCAACGTGGCTGAGGTTTTAGGCAAGGAGGGGAGGAAGCTTTCATTTTCCAGAACAGGACTTGCTTCAGGACAGCAGAGTAGATGGGAGCCGATGTCTGTGGGTTACCAACTCGTTTGTTCATCAAGAAATAACTGACCCACCACAACGAGCACTAGTCCCAGGGGATACAGAAATGAACAAGAGACCATGTTCTGCTCCTATGGAGTTTACTTCCTATTTCAGGGGACAGATGTCCAACAAGTTAGTGGGAAACATGCCAGGTGAGGAAGCGTGCCTTGAGAAAGGAATTATCAGGAAAGAGGAAACAGGTGGACCATGGTGGGTGGGAAGGCCTCTCTAGCAAGGTGGCATTTGCAAACAGACTCAAGGAAGTAAACTTATGAACCACATGCCTATGCCTAATGGGGAGGCAGAGGGAGGAGCTCGAGGGACTGCAAGCCCAGAGAAGCCTGGGAGGGGTGAGAGGCGAGGACGAGGAAAAAGGCCATTCGGGACTTTGAAACGGATGGGAAGCCTTGGAGGGGTTTCAGAATAGGGGAAAGGAGACCCAGCTTGGATTCTAAAAGGATTGTTCTGGCTACTGTGTGCACGTGGACCGTGATGAGGGTAACAGTCGCACAGATTGCCATCCGGAGGCTGGTCGGCCGCACACACCATAGACAGTGATGGCTCGGACCAGGTGACAGCACAGGACAGGAGAAGCCAGGAGACTCTGTCCCGATCTGAAGGGGGAGCCAGGAGAATTTGCTCCTGGACTATGTGTGCAAGAGAGTGGAGGCTCCAAGCTCATTCTCAGCTGTTCGGCCCAAGCACATGGAACAGAGTCACGCTGTACTTTGACGGGTGAGACAGGAGGAGGATGTTATAAAACGGCCTTGAACAAATGGGTAATGAGGAGTGGCTTTGAGACGCTCAGCACCAAACAAAGGTATTTTCATTCTTATGTGAAAATAATAGTCTGGTTAAACCCAATATCAGATTACCCAAGGCACTGGCCTCACGGTGTCCAACAGCAGGCGACATTGAGCAGATCGAAGCCTTGAAGGAGCAGCACCCGCCGTGTTACCAGCTAAGTCTTCAAGTTACGATCCACAGAAAGAAAAAAATCCCAAACAGCTTGGACCCAACAGGAGTATGTATTCATCTTGTAAATTAAATCCTCTAAGTCTGGGGTTTAATGGCCACGTAAGAATTCGTTTTAAAGGGAGAACGGGACTATCATTGCACGCCTGAGATACAGAAACCTTCTTACTTAGTTTTCCTGCCTCCCCTGCCTGGCTTCTCTCCTAAGAGCCATGAGTCACTTAATAAAGGAGCCCTTTCCAGGCTCTGCTTCTCGGGAGCCTGACTTGAGACACATAAACACACAGACAGCCTTACCAGGGGTTTAGAGATCCGATTGCCTAAGAAAGCACGCACATAGAGATGAACAAAGAAGGTAAAAATCACCTTAGCCCCACCATCCACAGATGGGTACTACGAACATGTTTTAGGCATCGGATGTCTTTTGCATGTGCAACAACGGGTATGGGATTAACTGACAACACCCAGCTGTGCTATTCTGCACTAAACAACAAAGCTTAGACCCCCTTGTCTGCCATCAGCCTTTTCTAAAGCTTCATTTATAAGGCCTGCATAGAATTCTATGATTTGGGAGATCGAAATAGCAATTGGGGTCACCCTCCCTTCTCAGCTGTAGATAAGATTGGCTCAAAATCCCATGTAATAGACAGTAGAAAGTTCACTGCCCCCAGCAGGATTTCTGTAAATTACTAGGGGTGTTATTTTCTTACCATCAATCTGGACTCTGTGTTCAGGCTTCCATTCAATTATTTCTCTCTGGCAGTCTTCTTACTGTCTCCCACAAGGTCTCCTTGTCTGCATCGCGCTGACCTAGATAGGAATTCTAGGTATTTTCCTTAATAGAAATATCACAGAAGGCATTTCTGTGCATGACTAAAGATTTGGGGGGATGAGGGGCTCCCCTTGCTGTCATGTAGATGCGCTCATGCTAACGTTGGGCATCGCTGGCCTTAAGACATTTCTTGGGGGAGGGATTTTCAGTTGGTACTTTTATTTCTCAGCATTGATGGCTCTCTCTTCCCTTCACCTCCATTTCTGCCCTTTTCCTCTCCAGCACAAAATGGAGTTTCTCTCTTTTATTTCCAGAAACATTTCAGTTTTTGGCAGCGCCTTGCCCTGGAGCTGAGCTGGGGTCCTTTCTTTGAACATTCTCTGAGTTGGAAGAGAATCCTTCCATTTTCCCTGCTTATTGAGGTGAGGGGGTTGCTTTTTCCATTTACGTAATTCTTCTAATGTTCCAGTATTTAAAATGCTTCCCCTTCTTTGCCAACACAAGTAACTCTATGGTAAGTATGTATGTGGCTCAGTCCGCGTCCCCATTTCGAATCATTCTAGGTGCCTAGAATGAGAATTTCTGTGGAACGAGTACGAAGGCGGTCATATTTATTGGCAACCTGCTTTCCGGAAAAGCTGTACCCCCTTACACCACCACTAGTAGTGTAGGAGAAGACCCTCGTCTTCTCTGGGCGTTCTCAACCTGCTCCAATTTTACCTCTCTGATATCTGAGAGCATTATCTCACTTCTTAATTGGCGTTTCTTTAGTTGCTACTGTGTCTTGAGTACTTTTCCCCAAGTGTGGGGAGAATACGAATTTCTCTTTTTCTGAGCTGCCCTTTGGTCTCCTGGCAGCTCTGCTTTTGAATTTAATTATTTTCTTATTAATTTTTAGGAGTTGTCTGCATCCTTAGGCCACCAACAAGCTCATGATCAACCGTTTTATCTTTCAGCCTGCTGCGTGTCCGGTAGTTTTCAAGCCTGCAGATGTGTAACAGTTTTAACGTCAGGGGTTATCCTCTCCTTCCTGCTTGCTGACTTTTTGGTGTGGTCTATGGTCTCTGAGGCGGCCGATGGTCCCTGCTCCCTGGCCCCTGTGTATGGCCCCCCAGTTGCATGTGGACTAAACAGCGGATTTGCCTCTGATGAGCAGAGCACATAGGGTGACCGGGTGTCATTTCTGAGATTCAATGACAAAACAACTGTGGCTTCTCTCCTGGGTGCGTGCTCTCTCTCTCTCTCTTTCTCTCTCTCTTTCTCTTCCCCCTTCCCTCTCTCAGGGGAACCCAGGGGAAGCTCTGTGGACAGGTCCACATGAATGAATTGGGAGTCATCCTCCCCCAATGACCCTGGAGAGCTCAGAGTTCGCTGACACCCTGGTCAGGCGGCATCTTGAGGGATCCTGAGTCTGGCCCGACCAAGCCACTCCAGCCCCCAGTCCACAGAGAGTGAGACCCTCCATGCTTGCTGTTTCCCGATGCCAAACTTCTGGAGCAGTTTTTCACATATCGATAGATAACTAGGACTGTGGGTACCTTGGCAATTCTTAAAGCTCAACATTTTTTGAAACCCAGTTATCTTTCATCCTAATTCTCTTATACCCCAGAGCACATGGGAGTCATTCACAACAGCCCATCCTAAGTCTCTTTACCCTGCCTATTCTCTTCCTTCCTGTGGAAGCCATGACACAGGCTCTCGCCCGTGCTTTGCTCTCACTCCCTCTGGCTTCTAAGAGACCCCGGTGCTTTCCCATGGTGCCCCGTGTGCATGGCGTGGCATGACCCCTCCTCTTGGGGTCTTTGAGTATAACAACCCATCTCGGGAAGCCAGGGCGGCTCAGTTGGTTAAACATCTGCTTTCAGCTCAGGTCATGATCCCAGTGTCCAGGGTCTGCTTTCTGCTCAGCAGGGAATCTTCTTCTCCCTCTCCCTCTGCCTGTTGCTCTGCCTGCTTGGGCTCTCTGTCTCTGTCTGTCAAATAAATAAATAAATAAAAATATTAAATATATGTATATATATGTATATTCTATATGTATATATGCATTATATATGCATATATATAATATGCATTATATATATGTATATTATATATACAACACATATACATACATATACATTCTATATACATATATGTATATAGAATATACATATATTATATATAGAATATACATATATACTATATATACTATATATATGTATATTAACTCGAAATGGATAAAAGACCTCAACATGAGGCAGCAATCCATCAGAATCAGAATCCTAGAGGAGAACATAGGCAGTAACGTCTTCGACATCGGCCACAGCAACTTCTTTCAATGTGTGTCTCCAAAGGCAAAAGAAACAAGTGAAAATGAACTTTTGGGACTTCATCAAGATGAAAAGCTTCGGCACAGCAAAGGAAACAGTCAACAAAACAAAGAGGCAAACCACGGAATGGGAGAAGATATTCGCAAGTGACAGTACAGACAGAGGGCTGATATCCAAGATCTGTAAAGAACTCCTCAAACTCAACACACACAAAACAGATAATCATGTCAAAAAATGCTCAGAAGACATGAACAGACACTTCTCCAAAGAAGACATACAAATGGCTAACAGACACAAGAAAAAATGTTCATCATCACTAGCCATCAGGGAGATTCAAGTAAAAACCACATTGAGATACCACCTTACACCAGTTAGAATGGCCAAAATTAGCAAGACAGGAAACAACATGTGTTGGAGGGGATGTGGAGAAAGGGGAACCCTCTTACACTGTTGGTGGGAATGCAAGTTGGTGCAGCCACTTTGGAAAACAGTGTAGAGATTCCTCCAGAGATTAAAAATAGAGCTACCCTATGACCCTGCAATTGCACTAATGGGTATTTACCCCAAAGATACAGATGTAGTGAAAAGAAGGGCCATCTGTACCCCAATGTTCATAGCAGCAATGGTTTACAGTCACCAAACTGTGGAAAGAACCAAGATGCCCTTCAACGGACGAATGGATCAGGAAGATGTGGTCCATATACACTATGGAGTATGATGCCTCCATCAGAAAGGATGAATACCCAACTTTTGTAGCAACATGGACGGGACTGGAAGAGATGATGCTGAGTGAAATAAGTCAAGCAGAGAGAGTCAATTATCATATGGTTTTGCTTATTTGTGGAGCATAAGGAATAACACAGAGGACATGGGGAGCTGGAGAGGGGAAGGGAATTGGGGAAGATTGGAGGGGGAGACGAAGGATGAGGGACTGTGGTCTCTGAGAAACAAACTGAGGGTTTTGGAGGAGAGGTGGTGGGGGGTTGGGTGAGCCTGGTGGTGGGTGTTGAGGAGGCACATATTGCATGGGGCACTGGGTGTGGTACATAAACTATGAATTCAGGAGCACTGAAAAGAAATTTAAAAAATAAATAAAAACTTAAAAAATGTGTATATATGTGTGTGTGTGTGTGTGTGTGTGTGTGTGTGTATAATAACCCATCTTTTCAGTGAGCCCTCTCTTGATCTATTGGCCTCACAATGGCTGAATAACAACATCCATATTTTAAAACATATGTACAAGTGTGTAACCCTGTACGTATGTATAGAGTTACTCTATTACACATACGTGCATCTATGCTCATATGTACAGACACATATGCAGTTACATATACACAACACATATATAAAATGTACAGAGTTGCCCTCGCTTTTCATAATATTACTCTGGTAAGGTTGCTTTGGACAAGGAATTACACTAACTTTTTGTATCCTCAATGCCTGTTATGCTAACTGATTGGAAAAACTGGGAAAAAAGGGCAGTTGGGGAGTATGAGGTATACCTTTCCAACTCTCCCTGGGTGGTGACAGGTCCCATTCGCAAGCTGTATTTCTGTAATCGCATTACTCATGGACATCAGGAGATGCTCCGTGGAGTCACGCTGTGGGTGTCGGAGAAGGGCCTCGCTGCTCCGGACTGGGAATTCACCTTGCTATCACTGTAGATCATGGCAGGCTTTTTCAGTAGAATTTATAGTGTTTCTCTTACGGGCAGTTGCCAGTCACACCTTTTGGGCTCACCATGAAATGATACTGCACGGGTCATTACCATCATTCAACATTTATGGGCCACGCAGCAGGATGATGGGACCCTGAGGTACAGCGCTGGGCTGAGATGCATCAGCCCGGAGCAATGCAGCCTTCTGGCTGTGATGAAGGCAGTCTTCCACGAAAATTGCATAGGTGGTAAAACTTAAAAGAGGAGATTAAAAAGCAGACATGTTAAAAAAAATTACCCTGACATATTGCATTTTCCCCCCCAAAACCTAAGCCCCTGATGATGTATTTTCGACCACTTCACTAATCCTACAGGAAATTCTCCTCTTCTATAGCTTTAATAAGGACAAAGGAGGCAAAATCAAATTAGAAATAAGGAAGGACTGAGATGATCACTCAGGAGCAGCGAGGGGTGTGACAGAGTCAGATAGAAGTGAAATGAGTCACAGCAGCGAGAAGTGGCCAGGGAAAGCGCGGGCTGCGGGGAAACTGGGTTGGCTCAGAAGGGGAACTGGATGGATTCCGCCCAGGTTGAAGGGGTCTTGGGAGCCTGTCAGGAGCGCCATCCGGAAAGCCACACCTGCCACACGGGGCTTCAGCAGGGCTGTCTTGGAAGGGGCTGAGCTGGGACTTAGGGGGACCTCGGACCCACGGGGCACAGCAGGATAGCTTGTGGAGAGGTCACTGCCCTCTTTCTCTGCAGGGTAGTGCCAGGCTAGAGAGAGCTTTGGGATCAGAAAATCAGACTTTTATAACTGCCTCGCTAGCCGGCTGAATGGTTTGGGGGCACCCGTTGACCTCCTGGAAAGATTCATTTTATTGGAAAAATGGGATCCATAATAGGAATTCAAAGCTTACACATTAAAGAAGATGGCTGTGAAATTGTCAAAGGAGAAACTCAAAGCTAAATTCTGTAAATGGAGAAGAACTACACAAGCCGAGAGTAAGGGAGGTCCAGAGATGCATGGGGTGCGGTGAGAAGTGCCACAGTGACAGCCAGACCTGGCGGTGTCCCGGCATCTGAATCTTCATGTTACCCAGACTCCCCAGTGAGTCCCGTGCACACTGGGCACTGAGAAACCGTCTCTCAAATCACCTCAGTGGACAGGAGATGCTCACCTAACTTCCCATGCTCAAGACTTTCTTGAGCTCCTATGCTTATGAAATTCTTCTCAATGCCTGGAGATACACTCACCTCTGACCAAAATTCAGAAGAAAAACCTTTTAACATAAATGCAAATGTAAGGGATAAGTTTAGCATAAAAGTATACCTTTTTCCCTCCAATTCAGGAGTGGCAAAAATAGAGACCGTACAGTGTGGAAGGCGGGATCTGACTTGGAGTCCTGGATCTTTCCCTCATCTCATCAGGCCAATGGCTCAAGCCCACTGAACTCAGGCATCAAATGGGACAGATAATCATCCTAGTTTTCCAAGAATGATAAGATTAAAGGACCTGTCGTATATGAAAGTGATTCGTAAGCTATCTAGTAACAGGCACCCATTGTTACTTTGTTTTTCCGGGCTTGGAAATGGTTGAAGCTCTCTAAACCTGTGTATCCTAACAGGTAAAATGAGCGCCCATCATTCTCGAAACACTGACTCCTGACAATGAAGTTACATGTGTCTCCAAATAAACCGCCCATGGGGGATAGTTTTTCCAGACCACAATGACAAAAAAGGAAAGGTGCCTTCTCCATAGCAGAGACTACACATGTTATCTTCTGAAAACGGTGAATGTCGAAATAGATTATATTTGCTTTCGCTTTTAGTGCTTGGATTGAAACAACTGTGAGGTCCAATTCTAGCGGCCACTCATGTTCATGGTATTAGTAATCTTTTATTTATGACAGATGCCGTTCTGTTCGACTTCATAACACACAGGGCTGCACACCAATTACTTCTGTCATTTTATGGCTTGGCCTCTGTTTTGCTTTTGCCTTTACTTTAACCCTACTCATCTCTTTCTGCTTCATAATCTTTCTCCTTATAAGCTATTGTAATGCCCTTACAGAAAGAGAAGAATAAGTAAAGATAACTAGGTACATCAGAATACTATTCGTAAGAAAGTTACATTTAAGTGTACATTATATGTCTAAATCATAGATACCCATATATATGCACATTATACAGATTTTTAAATGCATTTTATGATGGGAGCAAACAGAGACTCTTGAGTAATATAATAACCACACATCACAGTTGTCCTTGGTCTTGTTAAAGACATAAGATGTAATTGCTAAAAGTCAAGTTTTGAACATGGTGTTTTCAGAGATCAATAATATTTTCCTTTTATTCTTAGCAATTTTCTAATAAAGTGGGAATGAAGAACAACCACATGAGTGGCTAACACAAACAAACCCCTTTGGTCTCTAGAGATTTGTTTGAAACGATGCCTCGTTTTCTCAGGCAAATGTAGTCTAGCACAGAGAAATGTCTGAAATGCCCAGAGGTGATGGCATGTACACAAAGAGTTTGAAACAAAACAAAATGACTGATTACAGAGATTTTGACTTTGGAACAAACGGGATCTCAGTTGCAAAGTGGCCTCCACAGTTGAGGTTTAAGCACAGTTAAGAGAGGCCTGACCCTGGTTGAGAATCCCGCCGGCCCCCAGGCAGGAGATGGTTTTTCCACGAGTCCCATGGCTGTGAAATGCTTTCAGGAGGAGCTTCTACCCGCCCCGGTCTCCTGATTTTGAAAAAACAGAAAATCAAAGGATCAGAAAACGTGGGTTTGGGAGTTTCCTGTCTTTGCCCGGCTTTCTACGGTTGTCCAGTGGAACCTTTTCTTCCTCACCCCTCCTTGAGGTGCCTCATGACTTTGCAACGCATGGAAAAGCCATTGTCTTCATTCACGCTGATTACCAGGAATTCCCTGTCATGTGTTAATTCCAAGTCTCTCAAACATTTCTGTTGTTAAATATGTTCTTTTTATTTTTGGAAGAAAAGAATTTGTTGCTAAGACATTTCAGCTAGCATGAAAGTAAGAGTTTATATATATATATTTTAATAGGAGGATGATACTCTTCCTTAAGACAGTAACCACCGACAAGCCGCGGGAGACCGCACCTGGTTGCTTTTTTTCACCGCTGCATTGGAAGGAGGAAGCGGACTCCGGAAGGGAGCAGAATGCCCAGACAGCTCTGCTGGGTCCCTTTACTTTTCCTTCCGTGGCAGCTTTCCTAGAAGGACCCTCCCTTGCTGCCCCTCCGGTTCCCCTGAGAACCACCTCCTCGGAGGCCTCTCCTCTACCCCGGACTTTCCCTCGCAGTCGTGCGCCCTAGCAACTGCTCGGTCACGTGCGGGCGTCCCTTCCTGCCGTCTCCACTTCGGCAGTTTCTCGGGTTTCTGACCTGACCAGAGAGCGCAAGGAGAGTACATTTAAGTGCTGGAGATCCCTATGCAGGTCTGGAAAAAATCGGAGAGACCCTCATGGACGAGCTTCTAAGGTTATCTAACACCCTAAGATCATGGCTGAGGCTGGCTGGGGCAGGAGAACTCCAGATATTTAAGAATAAATATAGAGGGACGCCTGGGTGGCTCAGTGGGTTAAGCCGCTGCCTTCGGCTCAGGTCATGATCCTGAGGTCTCCGGATCGAGTCCCGCATCTGGCTCCTTGCTCAGCGGGGAGCCTGCCTCTCGCTCCGCCTCTCGCTCCGCCTCTCGCTCCGCCTCTCGCTCCGCCTCTCGCTCCGCCTCT
>NW_019154099.1:59518520-59525948 GCF_002288905.1 Enhydra lutris kenyoni
GCCTGCCTCTCTGCCTGCATGTGTGCTTTCTCTCTCTCTTTCTGACAAATAAATAAAATCTTTAAAAAAAAAAAGAATAAATATAGAAAATGTTTGCCTTTTAAATTCCAGAAGAGAAATTTGAATATAAGAATTGAATACAAGATTTTTATATATGTGTCAATGTAAATATAAAATTTGAATATAAGATGGTAATGATCAGAAACAATGTATCTTGTTGAACTCAGTTTAAATGCTGTAAGAATTTTTTAAAAACCCACAAGGAGAAACTAAAAGCTGTTTTGGCTATTAGTAAATACTGTTAATTAAAACAGCTTCAATGAATGTCTTACTTTGTCTAATTAGCTTGAAGTACTGTAATAATTAGATAAATCTCTAGGTCTGTCAGATTCAGCTTTTTGAAAGTGTTTATTGCAATAATAAAGTCTCTCTCTCTCTCTCTCTCTCTCTATATATATATATATGTATATATTTAGAACTGTTGGAATTGTAATAAAGTTCCATGATCTTATCCTGGTCATTTAATCATAACTTTAAAAGTATTTAGCTAACACTAATGAGAAGTGGCAAAGGGCCACGCTGCCTGTCCTGTGTAGATTAGCAATAACCAGTGTCAGGGCAGAATGAACATGGCGTCAGCCTTTAAGCTGACTTCATAAAGTTGGACATGGGATCAGTTTCAGTGTGATGGTACTGATCTGGGAAGAAAGTTTTACTAGAAATGGAAACAAGGCTCAGAGTCTTATGTCCGGAACTGCATTTCATTTTAGGTCAGCGTCTAAAGAGTCTCTATGAAAAGAGGAGTAATTAAATTGGAATCAAAGTCTGTGTGACCTTAAAGCCTGGAAGGGACTAAGCCTTCCCCAGGAGTATGTAGGGCAGAGCGAGGACCCTGAGGGTAAGGAGCTGGTGTAACCTTATGAGACGAATCCCTATTGGGACTGCAGAGCTCCTCGGATAAATACATCCATGGGGTCACAGGTCAAAAAGCGTGATGCTCACACGAGGAAAGCAATCTGTCCTTTGTTTGATTAAGTGAAACCTATCTCAGGGTGAGGCCCTTTGATGGAACCGAAGTACTTTTAATGTAAACTGTTCAGTATGTAGCAATGCTAAACATTGTTTCAGAAGAGAATTTAACAAAAATACACAGTTAGCTTCTTTGCCTCGGGGGTTTTCTGTAACACCAATAATTCCCCTATACAGACTGCTTGAATCCAAAAGGTGTGAGAAGGCAAAGTGATGGGTAATGATAAGTTAACGGTGAAATATACTTAGATTAAAAAGTCACGCTCTAGGGGCATCTGGGTGGCCGAGTCCTTAAGCCTCTGCCTTCGGCTCAGGTCATGATCCCAGGGGTCCTCAGATCAAGCCCCGTGTCAGGCTGTCTGCTCAGTGGGAAGCTTGCTTTTCCCTCTCCCACTCTTCCTGTTGTGTTTCCTCTCTCTGTGTGTCCCTCTCTGTCAAATAAATAAAAAAAAAAACTTAAAAAAAGAATCATGCTCTAAAGTAAAAATATTTCCAAATTAAAATGTTGCTCCACTTGTGGTGAACATAGCGTAATGTGTAGACGTGTCAAATCACTGAGTGGTCCGACCAAACCATTGTGTGTCAGTGCGCCAACTGAAGCATTGTGTGTCAACTGTGCTCAAATTAAAAAAAAAAAAATGTTTCCAGATCATTCTTATGTTTACAAGATCGTAAACACTTTCATGGACGACTTGATTTTAAATAGATTTCACACCACATATGCGGTCTCAAAGGCCACTACATCTCCTATGAAGTTCCCTAAACCTCATCTTTTTGTCAATAAGTTGTGCATACACAAATCACAGCAGTGTCTCCATGGTAACTCAAGTGGGTTGATATTGGCTGGCAGCCTCAAGGGGTGGGGGTGGGGGGCGACACTGGCAACTGGCCTCCGGTTCACAGGGGGCGGGAGAGACCAAAGAAAGAAGCAGACCCCTTGGGACTGGAGGGTGGCAGGTGTAATGAGCAAGGGAGCTTAGGTGGGGGCTTGTCTTGGGAGGCTGTGAGACCAGCCGATGTCTGCACCAGCCCTCCAGAATCTTGAACAACGTGGTTCAGTCACGTCACTCCCACGTGATCAGGAGCACATTACTCTCTCCAGGCTTTGTCCCGGGAAAGGGCTTCTCCTGTGGGAACAGTGGGTGGAATGTACATTCCAAGGGCTGAAGAGGGAGTTGGAACGTGGCTGCCCAGTGCCAGCTCACCGGGCAACCTGGGCTCACCTCTGAATGACCTCTTTCAAGGCTGAATGGGTTCATTTAAGAGGTAAATAACTTAAAATGAGGGTGAAAGTGACATGGCAAAAAAAAAAAAAAAAAGTGTATTTGGCTATAAAGCTTGAGGAGTAGTACCCAGCACTTTTTTGGAGAAACCAAGTTCTTGCAATTTATGGGAAAATGGGGACTTCACAAATGATATATAGCTCAAGGAACTTATAGTTCAGAGAATCTGAATGTGTCTTTGTCTCAACTCATTTACGGTACAGTATCCTCTTTGCAGACTTCTCAAAGATTGTCTGCTATCGAGATGAAATATTAATTTTTAGATGAGTTTGAATTAAAATTTGGAAGGCTGCAACTGATTATGTTTATAAGATAATTGCTGGAAATCTTATAATTTACTCTGGGTATGAGATACACTTGAGGTAATTTATTTTTAACTTGGTTCATTCAAGATCTATGACACAGGGGTGCCTGGGTGGCTCAGTTGGTGACGTGTCTGCCTGTGGCTCAGGTCATGATCCTGGAGTCCTGGGATCGAGTCCTGCATCAGACCTCGTGCTTAGCAGGGAGTCTGCTTCTCCCCCCCATCCTCTCTGTCTTTCTCTCCCTCAAATAAATAAATAAAATCTTAAAAAAAAAGATGTATGATATATACAGACAAGTAGGGTTTGGGGGTCATTGAGCATTTTAGAAATTTTTACATTATAATAGATTCTCCTCATTTCCCTTCGCAACAGTCAGTGATTGTTCAAGGAAACGCTTACAAGTGATCTGACGACATTAAAGCAGAGGTAAGCACAGATTTCTATGTGACCAAGAAGAAGTTATAAAAACCAAATTTACGCTCCTGCCTAAAATAACCAAAAAGGGAGACAAAATACATGAGGAATCGTGGTCAAGGTGTCGTCCATGAGCAGTAAAGGACCGTGATCCCTGAGCTGACTGCCCGGAGGGAAGGTTCAGATGCGGAGCGGAAAGCGGGACGCAGGTGGAGACCCAGGCTGCAAGTTCGAGGACACCGTGCCAATCGGAGTTCACAGGGGACCACAGGTGAGAGACCTGCACCCAAGAGGACCCCAGAAATCTGCAGGCGGTCCTCCTCAACTCTTCACGCGAGGATCGAGTCGTTCAAGCATGAAAGCAAAACAAAACACCAGAGGCTGGGAAGTCACTACTCAAAAATTAGAGGGAGCAATCAATGGAGTTCGCACAGGGCTGCTCTATTTCCAGCAGTCACAGTGGGAAACCTCATCATGTGGGGACATTAGGTAGAGAACCTCGCAGGAATGCTCATCATGCGGGGACATTAGGTAGAGAACCTCGCAGGAATGCTCATCATGCGGGGACATTAGGTAGAGAACCTTGCACGAATGCTCACACAGCACAAACGCGGGGGAGAGTCAGACCTGGACTGAGCCACCAGACAGCTTCAATGTAGCATCCAAAAGGATCAGACCATTTCCCAGTAACTTAACATGTCACAGAACCAAGCACAATAATATTTATAAGAATGCAAATATCTAGCAACCAGAAAGGAAAATTGCAGTGTTTATCCAATCAAAAAGAACCAGGCATGCAGAAAAATACAAAAACGTGTCTCATAATTAGAAGAAAAAAAATAAATGGAAACCAAACCGGAAGACAGTAGTAGACAAGGACGTTACAACGGCTGCTAGAAGCCAATCCTCCCTGCTCGGCATGGACACGGGGCTGTGGTCCTCTGGGAGCTGATGATCATCTTTAGAATGGGGGAATGGGACTGTGGAAGAGCTTTGAGTGTCTAAAACACTGTTATAAATCAAGGATTTCACCAGCTGTTAGAGGAAATATCATTCAGGTTGTGCTCCCTATGGGGGGTGTGTGTGTGTATGTGTGTGTGATTTTACCAGAATGTTGGTATTTGAGGGAAGAACCGATGCTAGAAAACACAGTAATAAGTTCTGTTAGTTACAAGCAAGTTGTTGGTTATGGAAGGAAAGGGAACTCGGCCCCCATCTCCTTGTTTGTTGCCTTGCCCTAAGCTTGGACATAGTTTTTCTTTAGACGATTGTGAAGGCTATTTGTTTCACAGCCTAGCAAATGAAAGTGAAGAATTGAACAATAAGGTTCTCACATATTTAAATGATCTGTATGAATTGGAGCCACAGGATGGTTTTGTGGTCGTGGATCATACCTTTCCCAAGCTCAAGGGAATGCGCCTTCTCTGAGAGCCAGGCAGCCATCAGAGACTACAAGAATGGCTCTGGAAGTTCTGAAATGGATGCTATTGGGGGAAGTAAGAGGTGCTTGTCTGGATGACTTACGGCGATTCGACATTAAAACTATGTCGTGGAGGGGCGCCTGGGTGGCTCAGTGGGTTAAGCCTCTGCCTTCCGCTCAGGTCATGATCTCAGGGTCCTGGGATCGAGCCCTACATTGGGCTCTCTGCTCAGCGGGGAGCCTGCTTCTCCCTCTCTCTCTGCCTGCCTCTCCACCTACTTGTGATCTCTGTCAAATAAATAAATAAAATCTAAAAAAAAAAAACTATGCCTACTTGTGATCTCTGTCAAATAAGTAAATAAAATCTTAAAAAAAACAACCTACATCATGAAAGCAGAATTGGGAGGATCAGTGTCACTCCGGTGTCACTCTAGTTTTTCCTTAGTGTCGTTATAGGGAAGAATATGTACATTTTTGGTCGGATGGGTTCTGCACGCAGAGGAAAACATTAAGACCTTGCCTCGTGATTGCGAATGGCAACGTACTGGTTCATTTTCTTACCTGAATCTGGGACTAGCAAGGGGGACAACCCTGATTTCGGATTCTTGGGAATATTGCAAAAAAAAAAAAAAAATGATCAAGTGTAAGAACAAGAGGTAAATACATGCTATATTTGGGGGACAGAAGAGCTGGCCATGAGAAACCATGGAGCCATCAGGGGCGCTGCAGGGATCCGTGCTATCGTGACCCTGAGAAGCCACAAGCACCATCCCCAAGTTCAGCGGGTTACAGCGGCTGCTAACTTGAGCCGGGCGAGTGGGACGGAATGCCCGCAGGTGAGGGCAGCTTCGCAGGGCAACACGGACACGCTGTAGAGAATAGGTCACCAGACTCCCCAGCAGCACCAGACGCAGAAGGATTCAGAGAGGGGGCTCACGGCCAAGGCCGCAGTAACACGGTTCGCAGCCGCATTCGTGTGTTCCCGTGTAGATAACGGCTTCCACGCTGGGATAGAGTCAGCAGTGGAAAAACTGGACAAAGCAGCTTCAGGGGAACATAAGCCAGATTCCTAAGTCCGGAATGCCCGCCGTGCACTCCCTGGTCATTTCGAAGCTAATGTTTCTCACCATAACCGTTGCGGTGTGGGGTTGCGAAGGAAGAGTGCAAATCCTCACGCGTCAACAAAACCAGTGGCCTGGGCTCGAGACACTTCTGTGTTCAGCTCTGGTCGGAGCGCACAGGCCGTCACACCCCTATTGCATCTGACTTTGTCACTGTCCTCCTCGTAGCCACTTCTTCTACGCGTCCTTCATGAAAGCGCGAGTCTCTGACACCTCTTTCACTGGTTAGCTCTGCCACGCCAACTTCTCTAGCCACGTGGCTTGATTCCTTTTAGCTGTTTAAAAGTAGCACAGGGCTTAGATAATTACTGGGAAAAGATTCAAGTTCAGAAACTGTGCCTTTGATGTTTAATGATTTTCTGAAGATCATGGTTAAGCTCCAAACTGAATAATGGATTTTTTTGGATTTTTTTTTTCAGATCAATAAATATACTTAAATCTCTTTGGGGCTGATTCACTTAACTCACTGCAGCCTTCAGTCTCTCCATCGAGAAAAGAATTGATTTTTAAGATCTTCTTGAATACCATCATTCTGTCTTTTCATGAAATATCAACATTTTCTTGAGGTATGGGATTGACGCTGTCATTATGTAAAATTCCAAATTAAAGTAACCATCCCCCTATTGCAGACAGGAGGAAGTATCTTAACAGGACACAGGTTTTGAACCAGTGATTTAAACATTTGTAAGACTTAGGAAAATGCTCTAAAAGTTCCATTGTTTCAGTTTTCACCATAAAATTGTAAAGCTCGTTTACTTCTGAAATACAAACATTTTATAGCTTAATGAAGCTCCAGGTCCACCGTAAAGATGTGGAGAGACATCAGGAGCCCGCTTTGGCAAGTAACCTTTAAATCTTTTAGGAATGGCCATGGGGCGCCTGGGTGGCTCAGTCAGTCCCTGATCTCAGGGTCCTGGGATGGAGCCCCCTCCCCATCCTGCTCCTTACTCACCCGGCTGTCTGCTTCTCCCTCTCCTCTGCCACTCTCTCTATTTCAAGATATATAAAATCTTTAAACAAAAATCCCTTAGGAATGTCCTGGGTCTCCCGCCTATTCAAAAATCTGGACTAAAGAGCAGTACAGGACCTGCAGAACAGCCATTTCAAACCACCAGCTGCAAGCATTGCGGGAGCCTGTATTTCTCACACCATATGGCTGTTTAGTTTGACTGAGGAGCTCTGTACCCAAAATGCACTTACAAAGTTTAGGCAAAGGTGAGTTTGTTTTTCAGGGTTGACCTATATGAGTGTTGCAGTCAATAATTTAAAATACATGGACTGTTTAACAGAGAGGTTTTTTTTTAAAGAACTGGGATTTGCTGTACTGTGGTATGTATGTATGCGTGTATGTATTTATTTTGAAAGATTTATTTATTTTAGAGCGAGTTGGAGGAGGGGCCGAGGGAGGGAATGTCAAGCTGACTCCCTGCGGGTAAGCAGCCCGATGAGGGGCCCCACCTCACGACCTGTGAGATCATGACCCGACCAGGAAACCGGGAGTCGGACACCTAACAGACCAAGCCACCGGGGCCCCTGCTCTACCATGGTATTTATAATTAATGTGTCCCATTCTTTTGAAGAAAATACACAAACTGTTAGACGCGTCATGAGAGCTTTCTGAACTCTAAGGATAAAATAAATGTACTGGCCCAGTTCTGTTCGACTAACTCTTTGTGGCTCCTTGATCACATAACATGCCAAAGTTATATTTACCAAAATAGCAATTAGTTATGCACACGTTGAATGCTGGTACTTGTTGAGTGTTTCTGTGTGTTTAAATAAAATGTACGAATGAAAAGTTCGACACACAAGTGTATGTTTCAAGGGGAGTTGTTAAACAAACTATTTTCATTATC
>NW_019154099.1:59530948-59594430 GCF_002288905.1 Enhydra lutris kenyoni
AGCCCAGAATCAATAGAACCGATACCTCTCGCGACAAAAAGTGGACAGTGGAACATGTTTACAGGGCAAACAGGAGCAAAATTTGGGGGGTGGGTGAGTGTGGGATTCTATTCTGGCATGTAAATTGCAACAGAGAGCAGATCCCTAGAGAAAGGGAGCTCGCCCATGCTTCTCTTGTCCCACGCAAGAATTCATATTTTGGAGAATTCAGGACAATTCGGAAGCTCTCAAGTGCCAGGGCAGGAAGGACTGTATGGCGTCTGTATCTTTAAAAGGGTCACTGGTCTCATCTGGTGACAACTGCCACAGTCCCCGCGATGGCCTTTGTTCTGGTCGGACTGCCCAAGGGAGATGCCCGCTCCAAGTCATAACTCCTGGCCAGAGAGAAGGGGACCCGCGGCGCGGCCACCTCCTTCCCCGCCAGCTCCCCCGCTTTTCGCACGAGTCAGGAAGGAAAAGTTGGACGAGCGAGCCCCATTCTTAGGCTGTCAGTAAAGCGCGAGGCGGGAGAACCCGCAGGGGAGGATCGGAGGAGCAGGAAGAGGAGAGGAGAGGCGCGGTCTCCGCGCGTGAAAGCGTGGGAAGGAGGGAGGCAGGAGACCTGGAGCGACCACCCCGGGCCGCCGCGGTTGGAGGAGGGCTCCGCATCCCGGCCAAGGCAGGAGCCGCGGGACAGCCGGAGGCGGAGCGAGGCGGGGCAGGCGGCGCCCCCGAGACCTGGAGCCGAGCCCGGCGGCCGGAGGGGCGCGCGGGGAGGGGCGAGTGCGGCCGCGGGTCCCGGAGGCGGGAGGAGCGAGCACAGCCCACCCGGCTCCCCGCGGCCGCGGCCAGCCTCCCGCCCGCCCGGCTGCGCGCACCGCGCCCGCCCCGAGCGCGCCGAGGCCCCGGGCGCAGGGGACCCGCGTCCCCGCGGCCCCGGCGGCTCCCGCGCCCCGCCACCCCCGCTAGCCCGCAGCGGCGCACCCGGAGCTGATCCCCGCGTTCGCGCCGCCGGCTGCACGCCGCTCCCGTGGCGCCTTCTCAGGCAGGTAGGGCGTCGGCGGGGCGCGGGGCGCGCTCCCCAGCGCTGGGCGGTCGGCCGAGCATCCTCGCCCGGGTGCAGAGGTCGGCGGGGGCGCCGATGCCCCCCTGCCCCGCGGCGCTGGCGACTCCGGGAGGGTGCGGGGTGCTCGCACCTATGTCGCGCGGGTCCCCAGCCCGAGTCCCGGCGTGGAGAGGGGGGCGTGGAGAGGACGCTGGCGGTCCTTCCCCAGGAAGGGGACGCGGGGAGGTGTGTGAACGCGGGCCGAGAGCAGAGAGCCTCTGAACTCTGGACCTGGCCGAGGAGAGGAGGCGAAACTGGCAGTTTAGAGGGACCCGGGAGACTGTCGTTGCTGCGGGAGATGGGAGGAGCCGCGCGGTCACCCACCCGGCCACTCCTGGGGGCCGCAGGGGGTCTTCCTTCTCGTCCTCCTCTGGGGATGAAAAAGAGCGACTACTGCGGAGAACAAAGATGTAGGGGTGAAGGTGGGCTTCCTGGCTGTGGCCTCTTCCCTCTGATCCCACTGACCCCTGACCGCGAACCCCGCCAGCCAGTGTCCGCTCCATTGTCTTGCAGGCCCGGCCGCCACCCTGCGGGCCAAGTCGGCGGGGCAGCGGGGTACCCATCCGGGGCTGCTCGCGGCTCCAGCTCCGCGCGGCCTCCGCCCACCTCCCCCGGCTGGTAAAACCCACCGCTCGGTGGAGGCGCTGGGTTTAACTGGCACCTTGTACGCCCCAGAGGGAATGGAGATGATTCTCATCAAGTTCTCCGGGCGTGTCTGTCATGACTGAGAAGCTGTAGCGGCTCGCTCGGGCTCCAATCTCTGCTTTGGGGAGTGAGCCAATGCGTTCAAATGGTGCGTTACTCGTTTGGCACCTGGTAGAATTCTCTAGCCCTTGGAAGAGAAAGGATGATGTTTTGCTCAGCAGGGCCAAGGAAAACTTAGCTGTTCTGAACCGGCCGAAGGAGTGGGGGAGCAGAAAGGCAGGCGCAAAGGCGGTCTTTATTCTGCCCCGCGCAGGAGCTCCCGGGGAGCTCCGACCCTGCCTGGCTTTCCCGGAGGGTCTGGGGAAATGTTTGGAGTCTCTCTGTTCCGGAAGGTTAAAATGCCTCGCATATGTTTGCCATGGGCTCTTGGGGTGCTTACGAAGCTCCCGCAGTCTATCCATGCGTCTATCCATGCGTCTGCTAGTGATTTTCACCCAGAATGAAGAGTGAGAATGAGAGACCCCAAGTCGTCCCGGAGCTCCCAGCATCAGAGCCACACAGCTGAGGACAGGGCGGCAGCAGACCTACCTGAACCATCAAGTGTCCTCTTGCTGTGCTCTTGATGTTCTAAAAGTTTCTGCAGGTAGTTTGTCAGCTGTGAGTTTAGGGTCCTCTGAAGCATGTCAAGTCATCCGTTTCAAGTTTAGTTTGTTAAAATGATGCAAGCGTAGGTAACATGGGCTAAACGTGAACAACGGTGGTCCCTTGCCAGGTAACCAACCTGGGTGAACCTGTGAGGTGTATGTTTGATGGGCTTTTTGGAAACCAGCATATACGGCATTGCTTTGGAGACAGCGTTAACACGCCCAGGGATGTGCTACTTGCTATACAAATAACCCATGTTGCAACGTTTACTTACAAAAGGAAAAATGAGTTTAACCAGGAGAATTTCATGTAGAGGGCACAATGCTATGGTTTAGTGTATCTGTGTCCTTTGAGAACTGGGAGAGTGAAGTTGCTCAGCATGTACTAAAATAGCTATTTTATTTTGAATGTGAAATAATCTTGTAAAGATTTTCCCACCCTTTGGTCTGAGAATGCTTGAAGACACAAGTTATGGTAGATACTGTGGCAGGCCATTCATGTGATCTGTGGGTAAGTCCGTGCTCCTGCACGTAAAGGAGGATGTCCAGCAAATGGGAATCCACTGCAGATCTCGAATGTTCTTTGAGAATAGGAACACTTCTTCCTCCTTAAGAAATCAGAAGATAAAAGGTGTTGAGTAAAAACACACTAAGATATAATGCATATGGGACCCTGATATATGTATGTGTACATACATGTGTGTACATAACTTGTAGGTCATTTAATGTGTTAAAACATTTGCATGAGTGAGAAAATATATTTCACTGGAACCGGGATATTTAAGAACAGTAGGAGGGTATGTGCTATGGTGAGTGCTGTGAATTGTGTAAAACTGATGAATCATAGACCTGTACCCCTGAAACAAATAATACATTAAATGTTAATTTCTAAAAAATAAAAAGATAGTTCTGTATATTTGACCTGCAGTGAGTGGAGCACTTCAAATAAGTACCTGCCTTTTTGGTCTTTCTACCAAACAGGAGCATCGGACAGGTGGGAAGGTAGAGGGTTTGACCATTACCCCCCTGAGAGGGAGACACATGGGGCAAAACATGGGGAGATGGTGGTATTTTTAACAGCAGTGACCAGTCTCCTTTTCTCTCCTCACCCCTTTCTCCTTTGGTTCTCCTTCCCCCACTCTGTGGCCATTCCTCTGTTCTGGGCTCTTCTCTGTACTAGAAGTAACACATTGTTCTATTCGAGTTTCAAAGAGCAGAGGATGGGCGTGTCAAGAGAACAGGAAACCTTTCAATAAAAGTTATTTATTTAGTTTAAAGATGCATATAATTTATCTATATGGGTTAAAGAAAAAAGGGCCAGATAGTGAAAAAAAGATGATTTTCACCCCAGGTGCATTGAGGGGAGGAAGCAGTCATGGGAAGACGAGTGTGTTTACCCTCAGAGATCCAAGAAGCTCCCAGTAGCAATACTGGACCACTTCTGAAGTCGTCTTCTCCCCTGAGCTCTCCCCTGAGCCTCTCAGCTGCCCTGGAAGGTGAGTGTGGGCATGGCCACTCCTTCCACACTCCCAGTTTCGCTTCCCCAACTCTGTTCCTGTTCCCTATGGAGATCCAGGCAAAGTTCTGTGCCCTTCCAGAGCTCTCCTGCTGGTGGGCGATTGTCACATTGTTTGTGCTCTGTCTCAGGTCTTTTCACAGTTCCTTTGCAATCTTCCTGCCTGGGGGTGACCCTCCATATCAATCTGGTTTACGCTTTCAGAATATTGAACCCAGGGGTGCCTGGGTGGCTCAGTCGGTTAAGTAGCTGCTTCAACTCAGGTCATGATCCTAGGGTCCTGGGATGGAGCCCCACACTGGCTCCCTGCTCAGCGGGAAGCCTGCCCCCTCTCCCCTCAACCTCTTCCCCAATGAAATCAAGAATGTCTACTCATTGGCCTCTTTAAGCAGGGACTTTTTTTTTTTTCCAGAGAAATTTGCGAATGATTTTTAGACCACAAGAAGTGATAAAAATGCATGAACAGTTCTGCCAGGACATTTCCTGGGAATGAACAGTCATTCCAGTACACAGAGAGTCAGATGTGTGCTCCCTGGGCTTCCTCATTGAGATCCACCTGTACCCCCGTCCAAACCCCCCCACTCCACCCTCCGCCAGGAGCCTGGTAAGAATGGATTTCCTGAGCCCTTCCTAGACCTATGGAATCAGAGTCTGGGGTGGGACACAGGACTGTCCCTCCAGCCAGCCCTGAATGACTTCCGTGAGCACTGCCTCTTAGAGCCACTGTGCCAAGGGCACTCTGGGGTACACATCTTGCCTCCTCCCAACCAGCTAGAATCGCCCATCTTTTCCAATGCAGACAGCAGTCTGCAGAGATTTTCCTCCTTGGTTATTCTTGGGTTTGATTCCATCAAGGAGGAAGACCTCCCAGGAAATCAGGCCATTGGTTCTAGGAAAGTGTAGATCCACATTATCTAACTGAGGCTAAAAGGATACAGACACAAAGTGTTGCTGTTTTCTAACAGATTGTAAATTTCAAGTGGCAGGATCCTCTCAACAGATACATTTGATATTCCAGGCTGGATTACAATACTTTCTGTGTAATTGTGTTACAAAGAGCAATTTTAAATGACATGGCCTTTAGAATTCCTGCAGTGCTCGTTTCTGCGGATATGGAGGAAGCTGGGTAGAGCCATGTGTACCACTTGCCTTCACTAGAGTTTCTCCGCCTGCCATCTAACTGCGTTCAGACTCTGCTCAGAAACTCACCTGTACCCTTACTCTGTCCCAAGGGCCTTTGACAGCAAGCTCTCAGCGCTTAGTTGTTCCTGGTTCCTTTGTCTGGCATTTCTTTCCTCCCGTCCCGCTGATGTGGCTCCTCATGCTGTCCCTGGCGGCCCCACTTCTCCCCCGGCCATGTTGCATGAGGGCCCCTCTGCACTATCACCTGCGTGCAGCCCCACCCCTGCCGGTCCTTGGTCTGGATACTTTCTGGTCTGAATCTGCGTGTGGGACCACTTACCTGGAGGTCCCCTGCCTGCCTGGCTTCAGTGGTCCAAGGGGAGTTCAGGACACCTGTTCCTCTCTTCTGGTGGCCTCTCTCATTCCTGCACATCACCCCCAATGCAGGGGTGGAAGCCCCACGGCAGGCCCTCCCACCCTCTCTTCCCCTCCCAATCCCACGCCCCTTCCCTCCATCCCCAGGAGGTCTCAGTTTATCAGTGGACATGGCTAACCGTACCCGTCGTCTTCACTCCGATCTTTCATGCCGAGGCTTGGTCAGTCTTCATCTCCTGCCAGGGCTCAGGGTTCAGTTCCTAACTTGGTGTTCCAGGCTGTCCCCTCAGATCTCGTCACAGGTGCCAGAGTGATCTTAAACGCCAATTCGGCCACGAGGCCTCTTGCCGCAAGCCATTTCCTGTTACCCGCAGCTCCCCACGCGCTCCTCCCCACAGCCCGCGTGGTCCTTCCTGACCCCTCCTGCCCACCCCGCAGCCGCCTCTCCTCAGTCCTGACTCCGATCTGCTACCTTGGACGACACCGAGTTGTAGGTAGTTTCCCGCCCAGAATTTAGCGTTTCTTGCTGCACAGACTTGATCCATT
The DNA here is from genome assembly GCF_002288905.1 of Enhydra lutris kenyoni. Lineage (NCBI taxonomy): Eukaryota > Metazoa > Chordata > Mammalia > Carnivora > Mustelidae > Enhydra > Enhydra lutris. The sequence goes on from NW_019154099.1 coordinate 59,536,881, forward strand.
CTCCGGTGCGCTGGGAACGTGCTTCTCACTCTGTTCAGCTGGGGTCAGACGCCACACATCTCTCCCCAGTCACCCTCATCCCATAGCTGTCCCTCTTTTGGCCTGGCCCTACCGCCTACACCCCATGTGCTTGCTCCTTCTTAGGCTTCCTGCTCTGTTTGAACTTGAACGTCTGACTTCTACACATCCTGGTGCATCTGTGTATGTGTGTGTGGAGCTCGGTAGATGTTACAGGAATGGATTCGATGAAAGCTCTACAGAAACCAACCTGCCCGGAGCCCTGGAAATGCCCTCTGGACATTCCGGCCGACTCCGCCCTGTGCACCGACACACGGAGCCCCGCCTCACATTTTACTGCGGCTGTCATCCCTGCCGCCACCCCAGATCTGCCCCACAGATCCCTCTGGCTGTGTCCTTCTCTTTCCCATGAAAATCATCTGTTCGTCCTAGAAACCCGGAGAGACAGAGCAATTTATTCTGAGTTACCTGTGCTCTTGTCACGAAGCAGAAATTCGGGTTCTTTCTAAGAGAGGACCAGACAGCTGTAGGCTGTGGACGAGAGAGAACCTGTGGCTTGTTGGGGTTGCAGCCTAAGAGCTACACGTTTTATTCGTAAAGGAGAGCAGAAACAAGACGATACAACACGACACAGCGCAGCAAAGCTGAGTGCCGCTGAGACCCTGCGGCACTCCTTAGCCCTGAATACTTGCTGTCCTGCTCTTTGCAGAAGAGAGCTGCTGCGCGTGATCCAGAGGAGCAGTGGGGCCTGAAGGTCATGTTCAGTGTAATTTTGTGGAAACTGACTTTATTGAATAATCATCATCCCCCCACCCCCAAAACTGGACATTTAAAAAGTGAGTTGTAGATTTGCTACATTTTAAGAAGAAAATAATGAAGGCGGAACCCATATTTCATTCACTGAATGAATTGTGTTCATGGCTTGTTTCATATTCTTCTTTACCCACACACGATTACCATGGCAGACATCATCACTACCACGTACTGTAAGTAAATTAAGTCAGTTACAGCCCCCCAAAACTGCTGAGGGCATTTTGGTTAAAAAATATGACTGAGGGTGTGGATAAAGTTGAGTGTGATGTTCAAATTCTCATAAGCTAAATTGAATTATGCATAAAAATAGGCATTTGAATATATTTTCTATAACTGAAATGTTGAATGCCTTCCTTTCACTTTTATTACTTGAATTAGTGTTTTAAAAATAAACCTGGTAGGTTAAAGCCTCAAGCATGTGGCACTGTATGCATTTAACGAACACATTTGAAATATTAAATAATTCCTTTAAGAATGATAAAGTCTTATGCAGGCATGCTCATTTTCTTTCTAATTTAGATTCTTGGTTAGAAGCAGCTGAGTTATATGTGGTTGGGAGTCCCTGGGTAGAAATCATTTGATGAGCTCTCAAATCTCCTTTTAAAAAGTCTATTAATATGCCTTTTATCTTTATGATTTGGGACAGCGAGTCATTAACTTTACATTTATTTCCAGTGATTTAAAACTAAATGCAAGAGCAAGACAAAAGAACTTTGGGATAAGAAATGAAGGAATTTCGTAGAACAGAATATGGAGAAAGATATTTTATATAGGCTGGCGGTGGCTGTGCTCACCTTATAGCGTGTAGAAAGAGACAAGTAACAGTTTTCTGGAGTGAAACAAAGACATTTCTCAGGAAGGGGTTTGCTGAAGCAGCACAACCAGGAGAATTCAAATAAGGATGGTAAATAGAGTTTTCCTAATATAGATGATAAAAGAGTCATCGAGGCAAGGAAATTACAGCCGTAAGACACTGTACGAAGGTACAGTGCAGTAAGTGGTCAATGAGGGGGAACTTGAGGTGGACTAGCATATGTCGAAATTTCAGATCTGCTTCTCACCCCTTGGACACCATGAATAAGTGGGAAAAACTTTCTAGACCTCATCTGTGAAATGGGGTAAACAGAGTGGCTCTTTTGCAGGATAAAATGCTGGATTGAATGAGATGTAGGTTCCGGCACCTGCTTAGCTCAGGGCCGATCACTGAGCAGAAGCTCTTTCAGTTCAGGTGGGTTATCCTGCCTGGGGAAGACAGCCGTGCACTCGGACTTGGGCTGAAGTTCCATTCTCGGAATGTCTAGGTGACGTAAGCAAATTGCAGTGCTTTGGAAGAGCGTAACATTCAAGTGCTATGACAGACTTGAATCTACTTACTAAGTAAGAACTTGTTGGTGACATCAACATGGTGAAACCATTGGAGAAAAAAATCCCACTAGCTAGTTGAAATAGTCTGGTGCCTAGTGGATCTTAAGAGAGTGGATTTTGAAATGCTGGGAGGAAGGAGCCCAGGAGACAGACAGAGACTGTAAAATCAGATGTGGCGTGGGAGACCTCCAAAGCAGCATCGTGGCTCTGCAGTCCCATATAGTCATTATGAGGAAGCCAAAGAAGTCACATAGGAAAGGGACATCACACCCTAGCATCTACCTGTGAGGTGACATTTGGTGAGGATGTGCGTGAGAGGTGGAGAGGGAGCAGAGTGAAAGAGTAACATGAACCCATAAGAAGAATGTTAGGACTGGACCTACCTCATCATGAGTGTGGGTTTGGAAAAAAAGCTAACAACAATAGACAGGTTTTTGCAATGTTGGGAATAAGAAGAGCGAGGCTGTGATTGGCTCTGGGACTAGTGGTATAAAAAGTAGAGATCATGTAAAGATGGATCTCCTCATTGTTATTTTGGTCCTCATCCTCTAAGTCAAAGAGAATGAGCCTAAATGAGGAAAACAAATAAGAATGTTGGACTAAAGCCCAAGGTAGATGAAGATAGTAAAACAAAAATTCATGTATTTCTTGTAAGTGAATTCAGGTAATGCTCAGGTGCATCAAATGCTGGGGAACAGACAGACCTGCACGGACGTCACTCAGGGTGTCCTTGGCAATCACAGGACATGATGGAGAATGAGCAAAAATGTAGAGAGCCGGGCAGGTCAGATGTCCTGAGCTTCATAGAACAACCTAGAATCTATACACCAATGGACTGGTGTTTAGATTCCCATCAAAAATAATAACATTATGTATATTATGTGCACACACTTATTCACAAATAATTTTTAAACCATTACAAAAACACAAGGAACCAGAATAGTTCACAGAAGTCAGTCATTACAGACTCACCTGACTACTTACTTGAAAAGCTAGTTACAATGAATGCTTCGCTTTGCTCTTCTGTAAAATTCAGTGAATTAATTTCTAAGGTTCCTATTTATAAGAATTTATGTCAAAGTTTAGTCTGTTTTATTTTATTTTTTTTAGATTTACATGCATCAGGTATTTTTTTTCCTTGTGGCAAAACAGGCATAACAGAAAATTTACAACCATGACCATTTTTAAGTCCATAGCAGTATTAATTGTTGTGCAGCGGATCTCTAGAAGGTTTTCTTATAGCACCACTGAAATCCTATATTCGTTGAACAGCAGTTTCCAATTTCCCTCCCCTGCCTGGGATTCTTGCAGCCACACCCCACTTTCTGCCTGTGCCTTGGACTACTTTAAATATCTCATATAAACAGAATCGTGCCACATTTATCTTTTCATGACTGGCTTATTTCACTGGGCAGAGTGTCCTCAAGGTTCATATGTTTTGTAGCACTTGACAAGATTTCCTTTTTTTTCTTAAGGCTGAATAATATCCCGTTGTTTGTATGTGCCCCGTTTTGTTCATCCATTCTTCCGTCAATGGACAGTTAGGTTTCTTCTTTTAGCAGCTGTCAATAATGTTGCAGTGAACATGGGTGTGCAAATATCTCTTTGAGATTCTGTTTTCAGTTCTGTTTGTGATACACACATGCACACACACACACACACACATATCTTGAAATGGGATTGCTGAATCATGTGATAATTCTATTTTTATTTTTTCCAGCTTTATTGAGATGTAATTGACATATAACATTGTGTAAATTTAAGGTACCCACCAAAGTGATTTTATGTGTATATATTGCAAAATGATTATGGCAGTGTAGTTAACACATCTGTCACTTGTGTTGTTATAATTGTGTGTGTGTGTGTGTGTGTGTGTGTGTGTGTGTGTGTGTGGTGAGCACTTTAAAAATCTACCTCTAACTTGTAATGATAGTACATTGTTATTACTTATATAGAATATAGTAGGGTTAAGTATAGACACCGTGCTGTACATTACATCCCCTTGCTGTGTGGAAATTTTTAAGTTTGCTTTAGTCTCATTTGTTTATGTTTGCTTTTTGTTGTCTGTGTTTTTACTGTTATATTCAAGACATCACTGCCATATCCAATGTCATGAGGCTTACCTTGTTTTCTTCTAGATTTATAGTTCCAAGGCTATGTCTAGGTTTTTAAACTATTTGGAGTTGGTTTTTGTGTATGGTATAGAATAAGGATCCTGCTTCCTTCTTTTACATGTGGGCATTTGGTTTTCCCAGGACCAGCTGCTGCAGAGACTATCTTTCCCTTATTAGGTTGCCTTGGCACCCTCATTGAAGATCATTTAGCATTGTACATGAAGATATATTTTTGGGCTCTGTATTCTGTTCTGTTGACCTATTCCTCTGTCTTTATGCCAGTACTATTCTGTTTTGATCATTGTAGGTTTGTAATACATTCTGAAATCAGAAGAATGAGATTTCCAATCTCTTCTTTGTCAGGATTGGTTTTGCTCAATGAGGTCTTTTGGGATTCTGTGAATTTTAGGATAGTCTTTTAATTTATGCAAAAATACCATTGAGGGGGGCATCTGGGTGGCTTAGTCAGTTAACTGCCTTTAGCTCAGGTCACGATGCTAGGGTCCTGGGATCAAGCCCCATGTCTGGCTCCTTGCTCAGCGGGGGAGCCTGCTTCTCCCCCTCCCTTTGTCCTTCAGCCTGCTTGTGCTCGTTTTCTCTCTTTCTTTGTCAATTAAATAAATAAAATCTTGAAAAAAATGCCATTGAGATTTTCATAGAGACTGTATTAAGTCTACAGATCACTTTGGGTAATAAGGACATTTTATAATATTAAGTCTTCCAATCCATCATCACTGATGGTCTTTACATTTACTTATGTTTTCTCCAATTTTTTTCAACAATACTTTACAGTTTTCAGAGGACAGGTCTTTCATTCCCTTGGTTAAGTTTATTCCTAAGTGTTTTATTCCTTTTGATGCTATTGCAAATGGTATTATTTCCTTAATTTTCTTTTAAAATTCTTCACTCCTAGCGTATAAAAACACAACTGATTTTGTTTGTTGATTCTGTATCCTGAAAATTTGTTGAATTTGTTTATTAGTTTGAATTCTTTTTTTTTTTTTTGTGGAATCTTTAGGGCTTTCTACATTGAAGAGCATATTGTCTGTGAACAGAGATAATTTAACTTCTTCTTTTCCAGTTTGGATGTTTTTTATTTCTTTTTCTTGTCTAATTGCTCTGACTAGGACTTCCAGTACCCTGTTGAATAGAAGTGGTAAGAAGGGTCATCCTTACCTTCCTCCTGGTCTTAGAGAAAAAGCTTTCAGTTTTTCTTCATTGCATATTATGTTAGCTATAGTCTTTTCATGTATGACTTTGAAAAAATATTGTGGGAATTTCCTCCTATCCCTAGTTTGTTGAGCATTTTTATTATAAAATGGTATTGAACTTTGCCAGATGCTTTTTCTGTCATTTGAGATGATCATGTGGAATTTTGCCCTGTGTTCTACTAATGGGGTGAATTATATTAATAGATTTTCAAATACTAAAATGTTCTTTCATCCCAGGAGTAAATCCCACTTGGTTGTGGTGTATATTGATTTTAATGTGCTGCTGAATTTAGTTTGCTAGTATTTTTTTGAGGATTTTCCATCAATATTTACCATGGATATTGGTCCATAGTCTTCTTTTTATGTGGTATCTTTGGCTTGGTATCCAGGTAGCCTCATAAACTGAGATTGGAAATGTTTCTTCCTCTTCAGCTTTTTGGAAGAATTTGTGAAGGATTGGCACTAATTCATCTTTAAATGCTGAATAGAATTCTCCAGTGAAGCATCTGGCCCTGGGCTTTTCTTTGTTTGGAGGTTACGATTACTAATTGGAGCTCCTTACTGGGTATAGTTCAGTTCAGAGTTTTTACTTCTTCTGGGTTAAGGTTGGTGTGTTTTATATTTTAGGAATTTGTCCATTTCTGCTAGGTTATCTACTGCTGGCCTGTGATTGTTCATAGTAATCTTTTAGAACCCTTTTTATTTCTGTGCCATTGATGTCCTATTTCCTCTTCAATTCTGACTTGAGTCTTCCTGTTTTTACCTTAGTCTAGCAAAAGATTCTCAGTTTTGTTGATCTTTTCAAAGCCCAACTCTTAGTTTCATTCATTTAATTTTTTCTATTCTCCATTTTATTTATTTGTTTGAATTTTTGTTATTTCCTTCCTTCTGCTAATTTTTGGCTCAGTTTCTTTTCTAGTTTCTTGATGTGTAAAGTTAGGTTATTGATTTCAGATCTTTCTTCTTTTTGAATGTAGGTGTTTACTGCTATTAACTTCTCTCTTGTTAAGGACTTATTGTATCCCATAGGTTTGGTGTGTTGTGTTCTCATTTTTATTTGTCTTAAGATATTTTCTGTTTTCTAATTTCCTTTTTGAAGTTTTCTTAGACTCATTTCTTTTCAGGAGTGTGTTGTTCAATTTCCACATATTTATGAATGCTTCAGTTATTCTTCTGTTACTGATACTTAGTTTAATTCTATTGTGGTTAGAAAAGATACTTGGTATGATTTCATGCCAATATTCTTAATTATTTTTTTATTAATTTTTTATAAACATATAATGTATTTTTATCCCCAGGGGTACAGGTCTGTGAATCTCCAGGTTTACACATTTCACAGCACTCACCATAGCACATACCCTCCCCAATGTCCATAACCCCACCCACCCTCCCGACCCCCCTCCCCCCAGCAACCCTCAGTTTGTTTTGTGAGATTGAGTCTCTTATGGTTTCTCTCCCTCCTGATCCCATCTTCTTTCATTTATTCTTTTCCTACCCCCCAAACCCCCACGTTGCATCTCTACTTCCTCATATCAGGGAGATCATACAATAGTATGCTGAATAGAATTCTCCATTCTCTGATTGACTTATTTCACTAAGCATAATACCCTCTAGTTCCATCCACATCGTCACAAATGACAAGATTTCATTTCTTTTGATGGCTGCGTAGTATTCCATTGTATATATATACCACATCTTCTTTATCCATTTATCCATTGATGGACATCTAGGTTCTTTCCATAGTTTGGCTATTGTGGACATTGCTGCTATAAACATTCGGGTGCACATGTACCTTTGGATCACCACATTTATATCTTTAGGGTAAATACCCAGTAGTGCAATTTCTGGGTCATAGGGTAGCTCTATTTTCAGCTTTTTGAGGAATCTCCATGCTGTTTTCCAGAGTGGTTGCACCAGCTTGCATTCCCACCAACAGTGTAGGAGGGTTCCCCTTTCTCCGCATCCTCGCCAGCATCTGTCATTTCCCGACTTGTTAATTTTAGCCATTCTGACTGGTGTGAGGTGGTATCTCATTGTGGTTTTGATTTGTATTTCCCTGATGCCAAGTGATGTGGAGCATTTTTTCATGTGTCTGTTGGCCATCTGGATTTCTTCTTTGCAGAAATGCCTGTTCATGTCCTTAGCCCATTTCTTGATTGGATTATTTGTTCTTTGGGTGTTGAGTTTGCTGAGCCCTTTATAGATTTTGGACACTAGCCCTTTATCTGATATGTCGTTTGCAAATATCTTCTCCCATTCTGTCAGTTGTCTTTTGGTTTTGTTAACTGTTTCCTTTGCTGTGCAAAAGCTTTTGATCTAGATGAAGTCCCAATAGTTCATTTTAGCCCTTGCTTCCCTTGCCTTTGGTGATGTTCCTAGGAAGAATTTGCTGCAGCTGAGGTCGAAGAGGTTGCTGCCTGTGTTCTCCTCAAGGATTTTGATGGATTCCTTTCTCACATTGAGGTCCTTCATCCATTTTGAGTCTATTTTCATGTGTGGTATAAGGAAACAGTCCAATTTCAGTTTTCTGCATGTGGTTGTCTAATTTTCCCAACACCATTATTTGAAGAGACTGTCTTTTTTCCATTGGACGTTCCTTCCTGCTTTGTTGAAGATTAGTTGACCATATTGTTGAGGGTCTATTTCTGGACCCTCTATTCTGTTACATTGATCTATGTGTCTGCTTTTGTGCCAGTACCATGCTGTCTTGATGATGACAGCTTTGTAATAGAGCTTGAAGTCTGGAATTGTGATGCCATCAACTTTGGCTTTCTTTTTCAATATTCCTTTGGCTATTTGTGGTCTTTTTTGGTTCCATATAAATTTTAGGATTATTTGTTCCATTTCTTTGAAAAAAAATGGATGGGATTTTGATAGGAATTGCATTAAATGTGTAGATTGCTTTAGGTAGCATAGACATTTTGATAATATTTGTTCTTCCAATCCATGAGCATGGAACATTTTTCCATTTCTTTGTGTCTTCCTCAATTTCTTTCATGAGTACTTTGTAGTTTTCTGAGTATAGATTCTTTGCTTCCTTGGTTAGGTTTATTCCTAGGTATCTTATGGTTTTGGGTGCAACTGTAAATGGGATTGACTCCTTAATTTCTGTCTTCCATCTTGCTGTTGTTGTATAGAAATGCAACTGATTTCTGCGCATTGATTTTATATCCTGACACTTTACTGAATTCCTGTACAAGTTCTAGCAGTTTTGGAGTGGAGCCTTTTGGCTTTTCCACATATAGTATCATATCATCTGCAAAGAGTGGTAGTTTGACTTCTTCTTTGCCGATTTGGATGCCTTTAATTTCTTTTTGTTGTCTGATTGCTGAAGCTAAGACTTCTAGTACTATGTTGAATAGCAGTGGTGATAACGGACATCCCTGCCGTGTTCCTGACCTTAGCGGAAAAGCTTTCAGTTTTTCTCCATTGAGAATGATATTTGCAGTGGGTTTTTCATAGATGGCTTTGATAATATTGAGGTATGTGCCCTCTATCCCTACACGTTGAAGAGTTTTGATCAGGAAGGGATGCTGCACTTTGTCAAATGCTTTTTCAGCATCTATGGAGAGTATCATATGGTTCTTGTTCTTTCTTTTATTAATGTGTTGTATCACATTGATTGATTTGCGGATGTTGAACCAACCTTGCAGCCCTGGAATAAATCCCACTTGGTCGTGGTGAATAATCCTTTTAATATACTGTTGGATCCTATTGGCTAGTATTTTGGTGAGAATTTTCACATCTATGTTCATTAAGGATATTAGTCTGTAATTCTCTTTTTTAATGGGATCCTTGTCTGGTTTTGGGATCAAGGTGATGCTGGCCTCATAAAATGAGTTTGGAAGTTTTCCTTCCATTTCTATTTTTTGGAACAGTTTCAGGAGAATAGGAATTAGTTCTTCTTTAAATATTTGGTAGAATTCCCCTGGAAAGCCATCCGGCCCTGGGCTTTGTTTGTTTGGAGATTTTTGATGACTGTTTCAATCTCCTTACTGGTTATGGGTCTGTTCAGGTTATCTATTTCTTCCTGGTTCAGTTGTGGTAGTTTATATGTCTCTAGGAATGTATCCATTTCTTCCAGATTGTCAAATTTGTTTGCGTAGAGTTGCTCATAGTATGTTCTTATAATTGTTTGTATTTCTTTGGTGTTTGTTGTGATCTCTCCTCTTTCATTCATGATTTTATTTATTTGGGTCCTTTCTCTTTTCTTTTTGATAAGTCTGGCCAGGGGTTTATCAATCTTATTAATTCTTTCAAAGAACCAGATCCTAGTTGCGTTCATTTGCTCTATTTTTTTTTTCTATTTCATTGATTTCTGCTCTGATCTTTATGATTTCTCTTCTCCTGCTGGGTTTAGCCTTTCTTTGTTGTTCTTTCTCCAGCTCCTTTAGGTGTAGGGTTAGGTTGTGTATTTGAGACCTTTCTTGTTTCTTGAGAAAGGCTTATATTGCTATAAATTTTCCTCTCAGGACTGCCTTTGCTGTGTCCCACAGATTTTGAAGCAATGTGTTTTCATTCTCACTTGTTTCCATGAATTTTTTCAATTCTTCTTTAATTTCCTGGTTGACCCATTCATTCTTTAGAAGGATGCTGTTTAGTCTCCATGTATTTGGGTTCTTTCCAAATTTCCTCTTGTGATTGAGTTGTAGCTTCAGAGCATTGTGGTCTGGACATATGCAGGGAATGATCCCAATCTTTTGATACCGGTTGAGACCTGATTTATGATCCAGGATGTGATCTATTCTGGAGAATGTTCCATGTGTACTAGAGAAGAATGTGTATTCTGTTGTTTAGGGATGGAATGTTCTGAATATATCTGTGATGTCCATCTGGTCCAGTGTGTCGTTTAAGGCCTTTATTTCTTTGTTGATCTTTTGTTTGGATGATCTGTCCATTTCAGTGAGGGAGGTGTTAAAGTCCCCTACTATTATTGTATTATTGTCGATGTGTTTCTTTGATACTGTTATTAATTGGTTTATATAGTTGGCTGCTCCCATGTTACGGGCATAGATATTTAAAATTGTTAGAGTTTCTTGTTGGAAAGACCCTTTGAGTATGATATAGTGTCCTTCCTCATCTCTTATTATAGTCTTTGGCTTTAAGTCTAATTGATATGATATAAGGATTGCTACCCCAGCTTTCTTCTGATGTCCATTCGCATGGTAAATTGTTTTCCACCCCCTCACTTTAAATCTGGAGGTGTCTTCGGGTCTAAAATGAGTTTCTTGTAGGCAGTATATTGGTGGGTTTTGTTTTTTTATCCATTCTGATACCCTGTGTCTTTTGATTGGGGCACTTAGCCCATTTACACTTAGGGTAACTATTGAGAGATCTGAATTTAGTGCTATTGTATTGCCTGTAAGGTGACTGTTACTGTGTATTGTCTCTGTTCCTTTCTGATCTACTACTTTTAGGGTTTCTTTTTTTCTTAGAGGACCCCTTTCAATATTTCCTGTAGAGCTGGTTTGGTGTTTACAAATTCTTTCAGTTTTTGTTTGTCCTGGAAGTTTTTTATCTCTCCTTCTATTTTCAATGATAGTCTAGCTGGATATGGTATTCTTGGCTGCATGTTTTTCTCGTTTAATGCTCTGAATATATCATGCCAGTTCTTTCTGGCCTGCCAGGTCTCTATGGATAAGTCCACTGCCATTCTGATATATTTACCATTGTATGTTACAGACTTCTTTTCCTGGGCTGCTTTTAGGATTTTCTCTTTGTCACTAAGATTTGTAAATTTTACTATTAGGTGACGGGATGTGGACCTATTCTTATTGATTTTGAGGGGGATTCTCTGCATCTCCTGGATTTTGATGCTTGTTCCCTTTGCCACATTAGGGAAATTCTCTACAATAATTCTTTCCAATATACCTTCTGCTCCCCTCTCTCTTTCTTCTTCTTCTGGAATCCCAATTATTCTAATGTTGTTTCGTCTTATGGTGTCACTTATCTCTCTAATTCTCTCCTCATGTTCCAGTATTTGTTTGTCTCTCTTTTGTTCAGCTTCTTTATTCTCTGTCATTTGGTCTTCTATATCACTAATTCTTTCTTCTGCCTCATTTATCCTAGCAGTAAGAGCCTCCATTTTTGATTGTACCTCATTAATAGCTTTTTTGATTTCAACTTGGTTAGATTTTAGTTCTTTAATCTCTCCATAAAGGGCTTTTATCTCTCCAGAGAGGGTTTCTCTAATATCTTCCATGCCTTTTTTGAGCCTGGCTAGAACCTTGAGAATCGTCATTCTGAACTCTAGATCTGACACATTACCAATGTCCGTATTGATTAGGTCCCTAGCCTTCAGTACTGCCTCTTGTTCTCTTTATTGTGGTGAGTTTTTCCGCCTTGTTATTTTGTCCAGATAAGAATATATGAAGGAGCAAATAAAATACTAAAGGGGTGGCAAAGACCCCAGGAAAATGTGCTTTAACCAAATCAGAAGAGTCCCCAAATTGTGGGAGGGAGAAAGGGGGTAAAAAGAAGTTCAGAAAAAAAGAAAAAAAAGTTAAAAAAAGAAAATAAAGAAAAAATATTACAAAAGAAAAAAATATATATATATATATTAGACTGGTGACTAGAACAGGGTCACCCACTTAATTTTGGGAGTATTTTGGTCTTTTAGAAGAAACTACCTCCCAAAATTTTAAAGAATGAAAAACATATATAAGGGTAGACACAATGAAGGGATGGGATACGCCTATAAAGATGAGGAAAAAAATTTTTTTAATTTCTAAAAAAAGGAGTTGATAAAGTAAGTTGGTTGGGAGAATAAAGAAAAAGAAAGTGAAGAGAATTTGCTCGGGTTGGAGGCTAGAACAAGCCCAGAGCTAGATTTAGGGTATATTTTGATCTATTAGGAGAAGTTGTACCCCAAATTTTTTAGAAGAAAAAACCCTATCTGTATACAAAAAATAAAGTTAGATAAAATGAAGGATAAAATACGACTATAATAACGAAGGTTCAAAAAAGATTATTATTATTATATTATTATTATTTTTGAAAGGTATTGTTAAGATAAACTAGTTAAAAAAACATTAAAAGAGGAAAGGGTAAAAGTAAAAAAAAATTAGCAGCAGAAAAAAAAATTAATTAACTGCAAGACTAAAGAATCATGGGGAGAAAACCATGAATTCCATGCTTTGCTTTCTCCTCCTCTGGAATTCCGCTGTTCTCCTCAGTAAGTGAACTTGGTTTTTCCTGGATTTCTTATTGATCTTCTGGGGGAGGGGCCTGTTGTAGTGATTCTCAATTGTCTTTGCCTGAGGCAGAATTGCTGGGCCCTTACCAGGGGCCGGGCAAAGTAATCTGCTCGGGTTCGCTTTTGGGAGCTTTTGTTCCCTGAACGCTTTCCGTAGAGTTCCGGAGGATGGGAATGAAAATGGCGGCCGCCCCATCTCCAGCCCGGAGAAGCTGAGAGCTCAGGCCCACTCCTCAGTGCGCCCTCAGAGAAAAGCGCTCAATTGCTCCCGTTTCCTTGGCCTCCAGCCGTGCTCCGAGCTCACCCAGCCTGTGACCAGTTCAAGGTAACCCCGAGCTGAGACCTCACTCCTCGGCTTTGTCTCTGTAGCCGGCTTCCCTGCTCTAATACCTGTGAGCTCTGTGACACTCAGACACCCCCGATCCTTCTGTGACCCCATGGGACCTGGGGCCATGCTGACTCCGTGTGGGCTTCACCACAGCTTAACCTCTAGAGTGATGTCCCTCAGTGGAGCAGACTTTTAAAAAGTCCCGATTTTGTGCTCCACTGCTCTGTCGCTTGCTGGGTGCCGGCCCCTCCCCACACGGTCTATCTTCCCATCGCTTTGGATTCACTTCTCTGCCGGCCCTACCTTTCAGAAAGTGGTCGATTTTCTGTTTCTCTTTGATCTCCTGATGGATTTGTAGGTGTTCGCAATGGTTTGGTAAGCTATCTAGCTGATCTCCTGCTACCTGATGGAGTCTCAATCTGCTGCTTCTCTGTCATCTTGACCTCTTAATTTTTTTTTAAATATTCTCAAATTTTTAAACTCATTTTGTGGTCTAATATGTCCTAATATGTGATCCATCCTTTAAAATCTTCCATGTACATTTGAGAAGAGTGTGTATTCTACTGTTGTTGGGTAGAATGTTCCATGTGTCTGCTAGGATGAATCGGTCAATTCCTCTCTTCTTATTGATCTTCCGTCTGGTTGTTTAGTCATTATTGAAAGTGGGTTTGTAGTAGTCAGTGTTAAAAAAAAGCCTGTAGCCTATGTGTGTCTTTACATCTTAAAATGAATCTGTTTTTTTTTTTTTTAATCTATTCAACTACTTTAGGTTTTTTGTTTGGAGATTTTAAACAATTTACGTATAAAATAATTATTCACAGGGAAGGACTTACTATTAACATTTTGTTAAGTGTTTCTTGTATTTAATATAGTTGTTTTGTTCTTATTTGTCCTTTCTTGCTGCCTTCCTTTATGTTTTGTTGATCTTTTGTAATGACATACTTAGTTTCCTTTGTTATTTTCTTTTGTATATTTTCTATTTTTTTTCTTTGTGGTTTCCATGGGAATTATGTAAAATGTCTTATAGTTACATAAAAAAGAACCAATCAGAGATGAAGAACACAGGAAGTGAAATTAAAAATACACTTGATGGAATAGATGGCAAGCTGGAAGAAGCAGATGAATGAATTAATGAATTAGAAGGCAGAGTAATGGAAAGTAGACAAGCTGAACAAATGAGAGAAAAAAGAATTATGCAAAATGGGAATAGAATTAGGGAACTTAGTGATTCCATCAAGTGAAGTAACATTTGTTTTACAGGAGTCCCAGATGGAGAAGAGAGAGAAAATAGGGCAGAGAATTTATCTGAAGAAATAATAACTGAAAACATTCCTAATTTAAGGAAGGAGACAGATATCTAGATCCTGCACAGAGACCCCTCCCCCAACAAAATCAACACAAGGAGGGTCACATTAACACACATAGTAATCAAAATGGCAAAAAAAAGAAGTGATAAAGAATAAAAGCAGCAATAGAAAAGAAGGCAGTTACATACAAGGGAATCCCCATAAGGCTATCAGTAGGTTTCAGCAGAAACTGCATGACAGAAGCAATGGCTTGATATAGTCAAGGTGCTAAAAGGGAAAAATGTACAGCTAAGAATAATCTATTTAGCAAGGCTGTCATTCAGACTAGAAGGCGAGATAAGGGAACTCCTGGCTGTCTCAGTCAGTAGAGTATACAAGTCTTGATCTCAGGATTGTGAGTTTGAGCCCCATACTGAGTGTAGCAACTATTTAAAAATAAAAATCTTAAAGAGTGTAGGAGAGATAAGGAGTTTCTCAGACAAACAAAAACTCGAGTTCATGACCACTAACAGATATGTAAAAAATAATAAAGGGACTATTTGAGTGGAAAGGAAAAACCATGAGAGTATGAAAGGCAGAAAACAGGGGCAGCTGGGTGGCTCAGTGGGTTAAAGCCTCTGCCTTTGGCTCAGGTCATGATCTCAGTCCTGGGATCGAGCCCCACATTGGGCTCTCTGCTCAGCAGGGAGCCTGCTTCCTCCTCTCTCTTTCTCTCTCTCTCTCTCTTCCTGCCTGTGATCTCTGTCTGTCAAGTAAATAAATAAAATCTTTGAAAAAAAAGAAAACCAGAAAACACAAAAGCAATAAAAGTAAGTATTTCTATAAAAAACCAGTCAAGAGACTCACAAAATAAGAAGGTGTAAAGTATGATATTATATACCTAAAATGTTGGAGGGAGAGGAGTAAAGAATTGGTTTAAACTTATGTGACTATCAACTTTATATAGACTACTATATGCATGATATGTCATACACGAACCTAATGGTAGCCAAAAATCAAACCACTAATATGCAAAGAATAGAGAAGGGAATCCAGGTATATCACTAAAGCAACCCAACAAGCCGTGAAAGAAAATAAGAGAGGAAAGAATCAAAGAAAAACTATAAAATAACCACAAACCAAGTAAAATGGTTATATATATATAGTTAATATTAATATAAATGGATTCAAAACCCAAACAAAAGATACAGGGGGACAGAGTGGATAAAAAACAAAACCCATTCATATGCTGCCAATAAGAGTAATTTCAGACTTAAACACATCTCCAGATTGAAAGTGATGGGATGGAGAAATATTTATCATGCAACTGGATATCAAAAGAAAGCAGAAGTAACAATGCTTATTTCAGACAAAAAGAAAAAAAAAACAAAACTTTGAAACAAACACTGTAACAAGAGACAAAGAAGGACATAATATAATAATAAAGGAGACATTCCAACTAGAAATAACAATTGTAAATTTATGCACCCAACATGGGAGTACCCAAATACACAAAACAGTTAATAACAGACTTAAAGGAACTAATCAATAGTAATATAATATTAGAGACCTCAACAAACCATGTACATTGATGGAAAGATCATCAAAACAGAAAATAAACAAAACAGTGGCTTTGAATGACATGCTGGACCAAATAAATTTAATAGATATATACAGAGTATTCCATCCTTAAACAGTAGAATATGCATTCTTTTCAAGTGTGCATGGAACATTCTCCAGAGTAAGTCACATATTAGGCCACAAAACAAGCCTCAACAAATTCAAAAAGATTGAAGTCATACCATAATTTTTTTCTGACCACAACACTATGAAACTAGAAATGATGAAAAAATCTGGAAACAACACAAACACATGGATGTTAACTAACATGTTATTAAACAATGAATGGGTCAACCAAGAAATCAAAGAAGTCAAAAAGTATATGGAAAATAACGAAAATGAAAACACAAAGGTCCAAAACCTTTGGGATGCAGCAGAAGTGGTTTAAGAGGGAAGTTTATAACAATACAGGCCGACATCAAAAAGCAAGAAAAATCTCAATTAAGCAACCTAATCCTACACCTAAAGGAACTAGAAAAACAACAAGTAAAACTCAAAACCAGCAGAAGGAAGGAAACAATAAAGATTAGAGAAGAAACAAATGATATAAAAACAAAACAAAACAAAGAAAAAAAAAACAGATCAGTGAAACCAGGAGCTGTTTCTTTGAAAAGATCAAGAGAATTGATAAAACTCTAGCCATACTCATTAAAAAACAAAACAAAACAAAACAAAACAAAAACAACAACAACAACAACAAAAAAAAAAACTGAGAAAGGACTTGAATAAAATCACAAATGAAAGAGGAGAAATAGGCATTTTAACAATGTTTATTCTTCCAACCCAAGAGCATGGAATGGTCTTCCATCTTTTTGTGTCTTCTTCAGTTTCTTTCATGAGTGTTCTGTAGTTCCTCGAGTACAGATCCTTTACTTCTTTGGTTAGGTTTATTTCCAGGTATCTTATGGTTCTTGGTGCTATAGTAAATGGAATCGATTCTCTAATTTCCCTTTCTGTATTTTCATTGTTAGTGTATAAGAAAGCCACTGATTTCTGTACATTGACTTTGTATCCTGCCATATTGCTGAATTGTTGTATGAGTTCTAGTAGTTTGGAGGTGGAGTCTTTTGGGTTTTCCATATAAAGAATCATGTCATCTGTGAAGAGAGAGAGTTTGACTTCTTCATTGCCAATTTGGATACCTTTTATTTCTCTTTGTTGTCTGATTGCTATTGCTAGGACTTCTAATACTATGTTGAACAAGAGTGGTGAGAGTGGGCATCCTTGTCATGTTCCTGATCTCAATGGGAAGGCTGCAAGCTTTTTCCCATTGAGGATGATATTTGCTGTGGGTCTTTCATAGATAGATTTTATGAAGTTCAGGAATGTTCCCTCTATCCCTATACTTTGAAGCATTTTAATCAGGAATGGATGCTGGATTTTGTCAAATGCTTTTTCTGCATCAATTGAGAGGACCATGTGGTTCTTCTCTCTTCCCTTATTAATTTGTTCTATCACATTGATTGATTTGCGAATGTTGAACCATCCTTGTAGCCCAGGAATGAATCCCACCTGGTCATGGTGGAAAATCTTTTTAATGTGCTGTTGGATCCTGTTTGCTAGGATCTTGTTGAGAATCTTAGCATCCATATTCATCAGTGATATTGGTCTGAGATTCTCCTTTTTGGTAGGGTCTTTGCCTGGTTTGGGGATCAGGGTAATGCTGGCTTCACAGAAAGAGTCTGGAAGTTTTCCTTCTGCTTCAATTTTTTGAAACAACTTCAGGAGAATAGGTGTTATTTCTTCTTTGAATGTTTGGTAGAATTCCCCAGGGAATCCATCAGGTCCTGGGCTCTTGTTTTTTGGGAGGTTTTTGATCACTGCTTCAATCTCGTTACTAGATATCGGTCTATTCAGGTTGTCAATTTCTTCCTGGTTCAATTTTGGCAGTTTATAGTTTTCCAGGAATGCATCCATTTCATCTAGGTTGCTTAGCTTATCGGCATATAACTGTTGATAATGACTTATGATTGTTTCTACTTCCTTGGTGTTAGTTGTGATCTCTCCCTTTTTATTCATAATTTTATTAATTTGGGCTTTCTCTCTTTTCTTTTGGAAAATGTCTATACTGCCTAGAGCAATCTATACTTTTAATGCCATTCCAATCAAAATTCCACCGGTATTTTTCAAAGAGCTGGAGCAAATAATCCAAAAATTTGTATGGAATCAGAAGAGACCCCGAATTGCTAAGGAAATATTGAAAAACAAAAATAAAACTGGGGGCATCATGTTACCTGATTTCAAGCTTTACTACAAAGCTGTGATCACCAAGACAGCATGGTACTGGCATAAAAACAGACACACAGACCAGTGGAACAGAGTAGAGAGCCCAGATATGGACCCTCAACTCTATGGTCAAATAATCTTCGACAAACCAGGAAAAAATATACAGTGGAAAAAAGACAGTCTCTTCAATACATGGTGCTGGGAAAACTGGACAGCTATATGTAGAAGAATGAAGCTCGACCATTCTCTTACACCGTACACAAAGATAAACTCAAAATGGATAAAAGACCTCAATGTGAGACAGGAATCCATCAGAATCCTAGAGGAGAATATAGGGGGTAACCTCTTCGATATCAGCCACAGCAACTTCTTTCAAGATATGTCTCCAAAGGCAAAGGAAACAAAAGCGAAAATAAACTTTTGGGACTTCATCAAAATCAAAAGCTTCTGCACAGCAAAGGAAATAGTCAAGAAAACAAAGAGGCAACCCAAAGAATGGGAGAAGATATTTGCAAATGACAGTACAGACAAAAGGTTGATATCTAGGATCTATAAAGAACTCCTCAAACTCAACACACACAAAACAGATAATCATATCAAAAAATGGGCAGAAGATATGAACAGACACTTCTCCAATGAAGACGTACAAATGGCTAACAGACACATGAAAAAATGTTCAAATCACTAGCCATCAGGGAGATTCAAATTAAAACCACATTGAGATACCACCTTACACCAGTTAGAATGGCCAAAATTAGCAAGACAGGAAACAACATGTGTTGGAGGGGATGTGGAGAAAGGGGAACCCTCTTACACTGTTGGTGGGAATGCAAGTTGGTGCAGCCTCTTTGGAGAACAGTGTGGAGATTCCTCCAGAGATTAAAAATAGAGCTTCCCTATGACCCTGCCATTGCACTACTGGGTATTTACCCCAAAGATACATATGTTGTGAAAAGAAGGGCCATCTGTACCCCAATGTTTATAGCAGCTATGGCCACGGTCGCCAAACTGTGGAAAGAACCAAGATGCCCTTCAACGGACAAATGGATAAGGAAGATGTGGTCCATATACACTATGGAGTATGATGCCTCCATCAGAAAGGATGAATACCCAACTTTTGTAGCAACATGGACAGGACTGGAAGAGATTATGCTGAGTGAAATAAGTCAAGCAGAGAGAGTCAGTTATCATATGGTCTCACTTATTTGTGGAGCATAACAAATAGCATGGAGGACAAGGGGAGTTAGAGAGGAGAATGGAGTTAAGGGAAATTGGAAGGGGAGGTGAACCATGAGAGACTATGGACTCTGAAAAACAATCTGAGGGTTTTGAAGGGACAGGGGGTGGGAGGTTGGGGGAGCCATGTGGTGGGTATTGGAGAGGGCACGGATTGCATGGAGCACTGGGTGTGGTGCAAAAACAATGAATACTGTTACGCTGAAAATAAATTTAAAAAATTTAAAAAAAGTCAGACACTTAAAAAAAAGAAAGAGGGGAAATAACAAAACAACAATGCAAAAATACAATTGTAAGAGAATATTTTGAAAAACTATATGCTAACAAATTAAACAAGCTAGAAGATAAATTCTAAAATTTTCTAAATGGATAAATTCCTGCAAATGTATAATCTACCAAAACTGAAGAAGGAAGAAATAGAAATTTGAACAGACTGATTACTAGCAAAGAAGATTGAATCAGTGGTATAAAAGCTCCCAACAAACAAAGTCCAGGACCAGATGGCTTCACAGGAAATTTCTACCAAACATTTTCTGAAGAGTTAATACCTGTTCTTCTCAAATGATTCCAATAAATAGGAGAGGAAGGAAAACTTCCAAATTCATTCTATGAGGCCAGTATTACCCTGATGCCAAAATCAGATAAAAACATCACACACAAAAAGAAGAACTACAGACCAATATCCCTAATGAACACAGATACAAAAATTCTCAACAGATTACTAGCAACTCATATCCAATAATACATTAAGAAAAATTCACCACAATCAAGTGGGATTTATTCCTGGGATGCAGGAGTGGTTTAATATTTGCAAATCAGTGTGATCCATTACATCAATAACAGAAAGGATAAAAACCATCTGATCATTGCAACAGACATAGAAAAATCATTTGACAAAGTACAACATTAATTAATGATGAAAGCCTTCAACAAAGTAGGTTTAGAATGACCATATCTCAACATAATAAAGGTTATTTATGAAAAACCCATAGCTAAGATCATCCTCAATGGGGAAAAACTGACAGCTTCCCTCCTAGTGTCAGAAACGACAAGAATGTACAGTCTTACCACTTTTACTTAACATAAAAGTACTGGAAGTATTGGAAGTCCTACCCACAGCAATCAGACAACAAAAAGAGATAAAAGGCATTCAAATAGGTAAGGAAGAAGTAATTTTTTGACTGTTTTCAGATGGCATGATACTACATATAGAAAACCCAAGAGATTTCACCAAAAAACTAATGGAGCTGATAAATGAATTCAGCAAAATCTTGGGATACAAAATCAATGCACAGAAATCTGTTGCACTTCTTTACACCAATAATGAAGCAACAGAAAGAAAAATTAAGGAAATAACCTCATTTAAAATTGCACCAAAAATAATAAGATATCTAGGAATAAACCTAACCAAAGAGGTGAGAGACATGTACTCTGAAAACTATAAAACATTGGTCAAAAAAGTTGAAGATGACACAAAGAAATGGAAAGACATTCCATGCTCATGAATTGGAAGAAAAATTTCTTAAAATGCCTATGCTACCCAAAGCAATCCACAGATTTAATGCCATCCCTATCAAAATAGCAATGGCATTTGTCACAGAACTAGAATAAACAAAATATCCTAAAATTTATATGGAACCACAGAAGACCCCTAATAGCCAAACAATCTTGAAAAAGAAAAACAAACTTGGAGGTATCACAACTCCAGATTTCACATTATATTCAAAACCGTAGTAATCAAACCAGTGTGGTACTGGCATAGAAATGGGCCCAAAGATCAATGGAACAGAATAGAAATCGTAGAAACAAATGCATAGTTATATGGTAAATTAATTTTTGACAAAGCCGAAAGATTATTCAGTGGGAAAAATACTATCTTTTCAACAAATGGTTTTGGGGAAAGTTAGATAGCTACATGTAAAACAATGAAACTGGACCACTTTTTTAAATTATACCCCAAAATAAACTCAAAATGGATTAGAGACCTAAATGTGAAACCTGAAACCATAAAAATACTAGAAGAGAGCACAGACAGTAATTTCTCTGACATTGGCCATAACAACATTTGTCTAGATATGTTTTCTGAGGCAAGGGAAATAAAAGCAAAAATAAATTACTGGGACTACATCAAAATAAAAAGCTTCTGCACAATGCAGGAAACAATCAACAAAACTAAAAGGCAACCTACAGAATGGGAGAAGATACTTGCAAATAATATATCTGGTAAAGGGTTAGTACCCCAAATACATAAAGAACTTATACAACTCAGCAATCAGAAAACAAATGATCCAATTAAAAGTGGGTGGAAGATATGAACAGACATTTCTGCAAAGAAGACTTCCAGATGGCCAACAGACACAGGAACAGATGCTCAACATCTTTCATCACCACGGAAATGCAAATGAAAAGTACAGTGAGATATCACTTCACTCCTGTCAGAATGGATAAAATCAAAAACAAAAAAACCCAGCAGGTATTGACAAGGATATGGAGAAAAAGGAATTGCCTTGCATCATTGGTAAGAATGCCACCTATTCCAGCCATCTTGGAAACCATATGGTGCTTCCTCAAAAAATTAAAAATAGAACTACCCTGTGATCCAGTAATTGCACTACCGGGTATTTATCCCCAAAATATAAAAATACTAATCCAAAGGGACACATACACCCCCATGTTGATTGCAGCATTATTACAATAGCCAAATTATAAAAGCAGCCCAAGTGTCCACTGATAGATGAATGGATAAAAAAGAGGTAGTATATATAATGGAATATATATAATAGAATATTATCCATCCATAAAAAGAATGAAATATTGTCCTTTGCAACATGGATGGAGCTAAGTGAAATACCATATGATTTCACTTATATGTGGAATTTAAGAAACCAAATAAATGAGCAAAGGGAAAAAAAGTGACAAACTAAGAAACAGACTCTTAACTATAGAGAACAAACTGATGGCTACCAGAGAGGAGGTTGGTGGGGGTTATGAGGGATATAGGTGATGGGGATTAAGGAATGCCCTTGTGATGAGCACTGGGTGATGTAAGGAATTGTTAAATAAGTGTATTATACAACTGAAACCCTAATATGACACTCTGTGTTAACTATTCTGGGATTAAAAAAGAAACTATTCTGGGATCTTTTTTTTTTTTTTAAACCTATTTTAAGCTGATAATAACTTAATAGAAGACCTCTAGTCTTTTATATCTGCCCCCCCCTCCATTTTATGTTCTTGATGTCACAAATTAAATTTTTATGCTGTGTATCCATTAACCGAATTTTATAGTTCTTTTTTATGCTTTGGTCTTTTGAGTTTTATACCATAATTAAAAGTGACTTATGCACCATTACAGTGTTATAGGATTCTGTGTTTGAGTACATACTGGCCTTTATCAGAGAGTTTTATATTTTTATATGCTTTCCTTTTTATGTTAGCATTTGTTATTTTAATTTGAAGGACATCTGTTAACATTTCTTTTTTTAATATAACTTTTTTTTAAAGAATTTATTTATTTATTTGACAGACAAGTTGGCAGAGATGCAGTCAGAGAGAGGAAGGGAAGCAGGTTCCCTGCCAAGCAGGGCTCGATCCCAAGATCCTGGGATCATGACCCGAGCTGAAGGCAGAGGCTTTAACCCACTGAGCCACCCAGGCACCCCTGTTAACATTTCTTATATTGCAG
Source organism: Enhydra lutris kenyoni (assembly GCF_002288905.1). Classification (NCBI taxonomy): domain Eukaryota; kingdom Metazoa; phylum Chordata; class Mammalia; order Carnivora; family Mustelidae; genus Enhydra; species Enhydra lutris. Next base: position 59,559,978 of record NW_019154099.1, read on the forward strand.
TTCTTGTAATGTAGATTAGTAGTACGTTTCTTATCTTTTGTTTATGGGAAAGTCTATTTCTTTTTCATATTTGCAGGGTAGTTTTGTTGGGTATATTCTTAATTGGCAAGTTTTTGTTTGTTTGTTTGTTTTTGTTTGTTTCTTGTTTTCTTGTACTACTTTGAATGTATTATCCTGCTCCTTCCAGAAATGTAAGATTTATCCCAGGAAATCTGATAAGAGCTCTCTAGTACATGATGATGAGTCATTTTCTCTTGCTATTTTCAGGATTCTCTTTTCATCTTTGACTTTTGATAGTTTTTTTGTGTGTCTCAGTGTGGGTCTTCTGGCTTTATCCTAGTAGGGATCCATTGAGCTTCCTGGATTTGATGTCCATTTTCTTTCTTAGACATGGGAGTTTTAGCCAGTATTTCTTAGGGATTCTTAGAAGAAAGATAAAGAAAAATATGGAACCAATTTGAGGCTCTCTCCCTTTCTCTCTTTGACTTTCTTCTAGGAAAGTCATTGCTTTCTAGGAATTCTAGAATTCTTCTAGAATTCTAGAATTCTAGAGATTCTAGGAATCTCACTGCTTTCCTTATAATGCCCCCTATATCTGTTAGTTTTTTTTTTCATTTTTCTTCTTTCTTTTTTCCCCCCTGACTCAAATATCATATTACCAATTTTTGAGTTTTCCAATTCTTTCTTGTGCTTGACCAAGCCAGATGTTGAACCTCTGTAGTGAATTTTCCGTTCAGTTATTATATTCTTCAGCTTCATAATTTCAGTTTGGTTTTGTTTTTTAGTTTCTGTCTTCTCATAATGTTTTCTTCATCATCTTCCTGATTTTGTTTAGTTGTCTTTTTTTGTTCTCATTAAGCTCATTGAACTTCTTTAATGGGGCTATTCTGAATTTGATATCAGATATTTCATTGATTTTCCTTTCTTTAAGATTAGTTTCTAGAGGTTTTTTTCCCTTTGTGTCATCTTTTTCTTCCTTTTCTTCTTTCTTTGTTTCCTTCTTTCTTTCTTCTTCTTCTTCTTCTTTTTTTTTCCCTTCCTGGGACTTGGGTTTATGAGAACACAGCCATCTCTCCAGTCTTCATAGTCTGGCTTTGTACAGACTTCATCAACCAACCTAGCTAGAGACTCTGGGAGTCCCCCAAATCTTTGTGAGGACACATCTTCTCTGCATGATTTTCCAATTACAAGAGGGCTACCTGTTTCTTTTTAAAGAGCTTATAACCTCTTCCTCCAACTGGTGTCTGCTTGTGGTGCTGCAGAGATAGAAGGGATGCATTGGGAATTTTCTCCCAGTCTTGAGGGGCTGTGCCAACTTGCAGGCAGGGCAACTGGTAGAGAGCAAAGACTTTTCTTACTTATGTCATTATAGCTATTCTCGGGATTGTGCTTCCCTGGTCTACTGTAACTATGAGGCGTTTTGATCTATTTATTATTTTTGTCAAGTCAGTGTATCTGTGGGAAAACAAGGGGTGGGATTCTTCTTCCATCATCTTGCTGATGTCCGTCCATAGGCTGGACAATTAAACTGGAATTCAGTTTAATTTTAACAAGGTATTCTGCACACTTTTTTGGATTTGACAGAATGCATCATTGCCTTGATCAGCTGTTGCCCATACTGTGGACAGGAGACCCCAGGTGAGGCGAGAGAGTTTAGCTGAACCAAGTTGCCTTTAGGGCAAATTGTCCGTTTATTGACTAGTGTCAGTCTTGAACAATCAAAGATGAACTTTAATGAGGCAGAGTTGAAAGAACAGGCAGAAAAAAAAAGTAAAAACAGGCAGAGAGGTGTGAAAACTATAGGAAGAAATGTAAGTAGGGGATTTATCAAGGTCAAATCATTGGGGAGCAGGATCTCTTTGAAGTGGGATCCTAGGTAACCATGAAAACCAGTAAGATACATAATCAACTGAAAAGTTCTTTGTGAGTAGAAGTTGAACTCAGCACAAACTAGAGATAGGGTATTGATTGGCATAGAAACATTGCAAAGTACATGCAAACTGAAAGAAAAAAAGTCATATTCACGTTCCCACTACTCTGTGGCAATATACTCTTTACACGTTGGTGTATATCCCTTATAACAGTGTCTCTATGTATGAGTGTGTATGATTATGTATACATGTATGTGCACATGTGAATGTGTATTAATCACCATGCATTTTGCTGTTTTTCCTGTTGCTTAGTATTCATGCGGTCTGGGTGAAATTGAACCAAATCAGATTTGGAAATGGACTGTGATTGGGCTTTGGTTTATCAGCGTAATAGTATTCTTGCTCTGGTGATTTTTCAGGGTTAAGAATATAGTCCCAATGAATGTGGTCAGAACTTTTCTTCTATTATTGAGTCAGTATCCATCCATCCATCCACCCCTCCCTCACACCCTTTCTCCCTCTTTACATCATCTTACTGCAGCCAGATTGCTTTTATGACAGAAACTGGCCTCTGAAGAAAACCATGAGGGCATACAGTAGAAGTAGAATGAAAAGATAAAGGGGCTCACACTTTAATCAGACCGTACATGACATACTCCCCCACCACCCACCCACACAAACTACTTCTGACTTAGGATTTTTGCAGGTTGTAGAAGGACAGCCATTCTAATTAATTCTTTTAATTTAATATTGGTCTTTTTTATTGACAACTATAGCACTCACAAGGGAGAAAATGCATATGACATAACCATTCTCTTTAACAAATTATTGTAAGGTAAACACATGTATCAAGAAATAAACTATTGTAAGCAACTCCACTACTGACTGTCTTTACCTTTATAGCATTTCTTTCTTTGGCTTTTCTGCATACTGTTCTCTTTGCATCCCTGAACACTGTGGTTTTGTCTAGACTGATTGTGAACTTTGTACAAATGGATCCATGGAGTACTTGCTGCATGAGTGGTAGGTTACTCGGTTTCATTGATGGATGTATCTCTTCTTCTGCACAGACCAGAATGAATTTATCCTTTCTACTATTGTTGTGTTGGGGGCTTGGTTTTGCAGTTTGGCTATTACAAATAATGTTACTCTGTCAAGTTCGGCCTGTTTCTAGACCACATATGCACATATGTATATATGGTGCATATCTAGAAGGGAAGGGCTGGGTTATGAAAATGAACACTTTAGTTGATTTAAATCAACATTTTGTTTTTTTAATTTTTTTTCCAGAATTTTCTCCCCAGTTTATCTCTCTCCATTTCTTATAAATTTGGTCATTTACATTTACATTACCTGCATACTGTTAGAAATCTAATGAGCATTTATATATAAACACTTGTTTTCTTAACAAAATGATACATTTCATTTAAAATAATATAAATATTTTTAGTTTTACTCTATTTTATTGTATTCTCATTTCCATTTACATCTCTGGTTATTTCTTTATTAAGAAAAAACCCTGACATCTATTAACGTAGAGAGAGATAAGGACAAGAGTGATGTAAGGACAAGAGTGATGTAAGGACAAGAGTGATGTAAGGACAAGAGTGATGTAAGGACAAGAGTGATGTAAGGACAAGATGATGTAAGGACAAGAGTGATGTGCCGATGACGGTGACAAAGTAAATCAACATTTTAAAGACCGTGGTAGGCTGACACCTGGGCCTAAGAATCACGGGAGAATTTATTAGGGAGAATTTTAAGTTTTGCTGGCTGATTCAAAGTGTTAATGGCACAAGTTCAGAGTGTCAAAGACACACCTTGATAACAGAGCACTTGGAATAAATTTGAAGGTATTAGTTGACTAATGCTTAGCACAATGAGCCCAATGTCACCATCATAAAGATAGCTATGCTATCACTACTGCAACCTAGCATCTAATATCCTACGGAGGTGAATTCACATTTAGAGCAGTGTATTCATTTTGGAGAGTCATATATAATTAAGGATTTGACAAACTGTAGTATAGACACAGAAAATAAGCTAGAATAGTTAAAGTCTGGAAAGAGCAATGGGAAAAGTTTCTCCCTGGGAGGTTTACCCTGGAAAAGGGTAGAGAGAATGTTGTACCTTTCACGTAGAAAAATAATTACATCTATTTTGTTATCTCTGTATGGTTGACCTTGGACCAACAAGTGGGGTGGGAGAAGATTGTATGAAGGAATGCTTCATTTGCCTCATATTTTAATATAAATGTAGCTCTAATAATTCCAAGAGAAGGAAAGGATGATCTTAAAACATAGCTCACTACCAAAGAAGTTTCAAACAGTAAAGGGAAAAAGATATTTCTGAGATGTGTAGATGTCCTGGCTCTAGGTGATGATGTTTTAGTCTTCTCCGTGTGTCTCCCTTGCAGGTGAGGCAGGAAAGATCCACAGCTCCAATGAGGGAAATCCTGGGTAACCTGTGGAAAGCATTTCTCCGCATCCTGAACAGAGAGGCATTTCGTAGCCCTAATTATAGCTTCTACTCACCGTGTGTAATGTGACTTAGACAATTTTACCTGCTTTCCATACCAATAATTACTACTTGAAAAAGGGGTAAAGTCAAAATAAAGGCACAACTAACCCCTAAGAGTAGATATGTAAAAAAATGTACAAAACCACATTCCATCATGATTAACCTTACATGGGGTCTTCTTTAAAGTTCTGGCTTATTTATTACAGAGCAATCTTGATTTATAGAAGCAATAATTACAGTGGAGGGATTTCTCATTGAGAAAAAAGAATGTCAGAATTCAAAATGCTCTAGAAAGTTAATGATTATTTGAATTTTCTAAAATAATTTAATAGAACTAAAAATGGATGTCAGGCCAAAGGATAGACAAAAATTCAGTGATGTGACCTCAAATTGATATACTTAAAGAAAGAAGCCAAATTCGTGAGTATCTTGGAAGAGATGCTGTTTTTAAAGTGTTGAAGAAAATTAGAAAATAAATCCCACTGCTTAGATGACTTTGTTTCTCGAGAGATCAGTGACATAATACGTTTCTTTAATCTGCATGAAAATCATCTTACCAGAGGCAAGAAGTCCAGATTTCACACAGGTGAGTACAGAATAGTTTAATCCTGCCTAGCAGATGTCTCTAGGTCAGTGGCCGATAACAATTTGTAACACACCAATGATATTACAAGGCAGCCAGCTCTCTCCTGGAAGTGCAACCTGCTTTATAAAAAATGAAACAGGCTGGTGACTTTTTCTGTAGCATAGAGATCCGCCCTCCTCCCACTCTCCCACATTTCCTTTCCTCTTTCTTCCAAATTATGGACTTAACTGGGCTTAGTTGTTTCCTTGTATGCAGAAAAGTACATATATAAGCAAATTTTAGGTCCTTATATAGATGTCATATATGGATTCAAACAATGTAAATGAAAATAAGATTTACTTGACCGAAATCATTCATGTGAAAAATATCACACCTGTGCATGCATACATGTACACCAGGAAGAAATTCCGAGTTTCGTCCGCCATCCACATGTTTTCGTGAGAGTTTGCAGAAGCTATCTCAGAAGCCAACATCATGTAAACATACAGTGGGAGGACGTTCGTGGGATTCAGAATAAATATGCTGGGGAGTAGATCTCCTGCCACTTCTTCCCCTGAAAAGAAGGAACCGGAGTGACTGGAGTTGTATAAATAAACTGAAGATAGGAGTTTTGAAAAGTTCGGCATGTGTACATTTTTGTGTTGTATCTGTTTTCATAAGGAATTTGACTTAGTAAAGCCACATTGAGAGGGCGTCTGCCTTTCGTCTTTGGGGCTGTGACTCTGGGATCATCAGTTTACAAGGTGGCCACTGACTAGAATTTGAAGTATATTGTCATTGAGGAAATTAGAAAGTTGACAATAGGGTCATTTTCTCTGGCTTGCTGTGGCTTTCTCCTTCTCTCTCTTCTTTTGCCCCGTACTCCTCCTCCTCCATGACCTGCCTCAAGTCATGCGAGACCATCGTGGGACAGTGTCCGGATAACACAGCGTGCGTCATGAGGTCCTTTGGGTCCGTTCCAGGTTTAATAAGACTGAAACCAAAGCGACACATATGAGAGTCCTTTTCAAAACTGTAACATGCCTTCTGCCCACATAGAACTATCATCTATCAATCAATCAATCAATCTATGATATCTCTGTAGGCAAAAATAGGAAATCACAACCATAATGAAACCACAGGTCATTCTACATGAAAACAAACTCAGTTCGCATGTGCGACTAGATAGCGTCAGACTGTATCTGCTATACGGATATTAGAGATTTTATGTCAGCATTGTGAACTCAGGTTTCTCGGGGTTTTTTGGTTTTTTTTTTAAAGCTTTGCAAATAACTACTCATTTGGAGGGAGTTTCTGATCTTAGTACCTTGAATTAGTAAAATATGGCACATTGAAGAAAATTGGTGCCTGCCAAGAAGAAAATCATCTGGTAAAGACTGGACAATCTGACACATTTTCCCCATTGTATTTAATTATAATATATGTTGAAATTCTCATCAGCGTCCGATGCACGTGAGGCCCAAAGCTTTTCACGTTTGTGGTACGGATACGGACAATTCAAAAGCCTTCTGTGAGTGTGTGTCATTGGCAACGAAGCTGTCACAGTAGCTCTGAGCCCCCTTCTTCCCAGCGATGGTTCCAGCAGGTCTCCCCTCTTTTAGGAGCAGAGGATTCATCCAAGAACTCAGGTTACTCCGTGTGATGGGCAAGCCGCACCTTGCCTAGGTCCTCTCCCTCGTCCCTCCTCTTCCTCCCTCCTTCTCTCCTGTCTTCCCTCCCCTCTTGTCTCTCCATTCCTGTCCCCCAGTTTCTCTCATCCCTTCCCTTTCTCCTCAAGCCCACCATCTGCAGCCTTGTTGTGCCAGGTGCAAGACAGAAACAGCACCAGCCGTATCCTCTGACCTTACAGGTTTTGTCATCCAGCTGGAGACAGGCAATGAGAACAGAAACCGGGCAGGGCAGGGCGAGGCCAGGGTCCGTCTGTCACTGCCAGAGGGGAGCGGACAGACGGCAAGTGCCAGCCATGCTTGGACAGAAGGCCGGGTAGTAAGTCTAGACCATGTGGGGAGACTGCATGGACACGTCGTGGTGCTTGGTGGACGCAGGACAGAAATGACGATGGTCTGTGGACAATTAAGTAAGGGTTATATGATAAGGTCTTGTCATTTATTACTGATATTTTGCAATTCAGTGTTAGGTGACGAGTAGGGCGATCAAACAGTGCTTTTAAAATGGATTCCTACTTAGTTTAATTATCTACAAAGTCTGTTTCTAACACAGATGTCTGTTAGAGGAGGAGAGTCCTGCTTTTTGGTTCCTTCTTCCTCAAACAGAATTGGTTGTAACAGGAATATATTAGGGGTGGCGTGATGCTTCCCCGCTCACCTCTGAGCTGCTGCATGGTAAATAGCACCATTCAAACGGATAACTGTTCTCTTTATGTCTGGTAATCTACCTCTGAGCCTGGTGTTTGGGACCTTAAGTCGTTTTGCCTGTAAATGTAATTATATTTAATGATCTGTTTTGTAAATACAATGGTTTTTCTTTCTGTGGGTAGTCAGCTGAATCTGAATGTGGAAAAACTAAAGGAATGTGAGCATTATACATTTCAGAAAATACAGCTATTCTCATGTATATTTTATACTTTGTTCTAGATTTACCTTCAGCATAATTGCATTACTATGAATTTCAGACAACATAAAGAGCATGCAGATTTATATCAATGTTCCTTTGCAATTTTTGCAAGAGTTCTTAATATAATATATCCAGCATTGTGTACGAAGGGTGCTAGGTGGTTATCAATTATTTTCCAAATTTAGTCATGAAGGGAAAAAGAAGAGAAACCTGAGTGGGGACTATTTTGTGTAGGAATGAATGGTGTTCTGGGCAACATAGTCTATTTAATGGGCTCAGACCTGGGCCAGAAGTTTGGAAATACACATTCTTCCCTATTCGGAAAGTAAGGACTTCTGTGAGTTCTGTGATCCAAATAACGTGCCAGAAAGCAAATCTCTGGGAAGTGTATTCGTATTCAACTCTTGAATGAATAACCAAATGATTATATAAATAAATCAGATTCAGTATCTGTTACTTGTTTTCCTCATGGATTTAAAATTGTATTTCAGAAGAATCTAGTTCTGGAATCCCATAATTCCCAAGAACATGCCAGTATCTAACTCTCCATGAGTCTATCGGTTCGGTGGCTGCCACAGCCGACATTCACTGTCTCACAGCTCCCGAGCTGGGAGTTCAGGATCAGGGTGTCTGCAGGGTAGGTTCCTCTGAGGGAAGTGAGGGAGAATCCATGCCACACTTTCCCGCTACCTTATCTAGGGTTAGCCTGCCATCTTTGGCATGCTAATGGATTACATTTGCAATGACTCCATTTCCAAACAAGGTCAAATTCAGAGATGCTGGGAGTTAGGACTTCAACATACATATTTGTGGGATGGGGTGAAGTGGGACAGAATTCAACCCATTACAGAATGTCAAAGGAAGGCCCTAATCCTTTCTACATAAGTGTTATCTAGGCAGAGACTAAGATTAAATAGAGACTGTGAGATGGAACAGACTCAGTTTGAGGAAAACAAGGACGAGAAGAGCCCTCAGGCACAGCGGCGATCATGGGACATTGTCGCAGGGTATGCTTGCACTAAGGGAAGTCTTCACAGAGGAGATGGAGTTTGAGAGCTGAAGGATGTGTAGACGTTTGGCAAACGTGAACCCCCAATTTAATTCAACATGAAGCAGACTCAATTTTCTAACTATACTTGTTCCTTCTCTTGAATGGGTTGAATTGGATGAGTTCTATCAGTGGAGCTGGTGGAATCGGAGTCTTCTCTTTCTTCCATCACATCTGTTTCGATCATGAATGTGATCCCTTCTCTCTTCACACAATCACTCTGTCCTTTCCCACTCTGTCATATTTTTGATCGCTGCTGCCCAGCATCAGAGCTTCCTTCCAGAATGCCAAGGATGTGGCTGACAGTTTTCTGTGCTATCCTTGAATTTTCGTCTTCCCTTCAGCATCCGTCCTGTACATCACCACCCAGCTCACTTCCTTAGTACCAATTTGGGCATGACCCTGTAGGCCCTAGACTTTCACTGTCTTCTACCTGCCTGCCAATCTTAATAAAGCTACCCCGTATCTTCTTACAGCCTACATTTTCAACCTACATTCCTCACATCAACATTCAGTTGAGTTTAAGAATCCTATCTTGAGAATGGATTTTAGAAATCATCTGGTTGATGTGTCCGCCACATGCATGAATCCCTCAGCAACATCCCAGCTAAGTGGTCACACCTTATGTCTGCCCCCAGTTCCAAGAACTTTGCCTGTCACCCTGCTTACCTGTGGTCATAACCATTTTGAGCTCGTGGGTATGCTTCTCACTTCTGAGTCTTTGTTTGCACCACTGTTGTATATTCTTCTGAGACACCTTTGTCCTCACCCGTTTTCCCCCCATCATTCAAGAACTGGCTCGCATGCTACCTTTGCTATGAAAAATTACTGTGACACTCAGATAACACCCGAACCAAGGACTGTGCTGTGATGACAGGGGTAAATGACAAATAGGATGAAGTGATGAAATAAAGACTGAGGTGGTAGTAGAGCGAGTATAGGAGAAAAAAAGATGTAAGTGGAATTTGGGCATACGGGTTTTTGTTAAGGGTTTTGGTAAAGATAGTACTTCTTATAAAATTTATTTTTGAAACTACAAAGATGACATTTAAAGGAGCACAACAAATAGCATGGAGGACAAGGGGAGATGGAGAGGAGAAGGGAGTTGAGGGAAATTGGAAGGGGAGGTGAACCATGAGAGACTATGGACTCTGAAAAACAATCTGAGGGTTTTGAAGGGGCGGGGTGGGGTGGGAGGTTGGGGGAACCAGGTGGTGGGTATTAGAGAGGGCACGGATTGCCTGGAGCACCAGGTATGGTGCAAAAACAATGAATACTGTTACGCTGAAAAGAAATAAAAAATTAAAAAAAAATAAAGTCAACTTGCCTAGTTAACATTATTTCTGATTTCAAGTTAAAATGATTGCCCTGTGGTTTATATTTTTAAAACCGAAGGAAAAAAATCAGACTGCTTTGAGGTGGCTGGTCCATGTCCAGAGTGTGAAGACCGAGGGTCCACACATAACGGGCACAGGGATTACCTCTGGGTCCCGATGGGAACCGCAATCAGAATCACCTTAGTGCATCATTAGGCAAGGTGTGATTGAGCACGGATGGTACAAGGGAGGCTGCCTCTCTTCACCTGCTTCTCTCATGGATGTACTGTTTAGTGGGACTCTACTGCCTTAGAACTAACATCACTTAATCTATATTTTAGGAAGCAAAATGATGGCTAAATTGTTTGGATCCACCAACTTTGAAGTGGTCATCTGCTGTTAGGCACTTTTAATTTATAATAAAAATAATTAAATTAAGGAGATAATGAATACCATTTCCCAAATCCTATGAAAGTTATGCTCTGTTCACACTCCTTGGATCACGGGGGGACGTTGCCTCATTTTATAATTTCATTTGAATGTGTCTTTGGATGCCCCTGTTTCACAGTAGCCTTTGATGGTTTGTACCTCCTGTCTGAAGAGTCAGGCATTGTGAGAGACGTGAGTTCTGGTCCCCCAGCCTCCGGGAGTAGCTGGCAGGTGGCTGGCTGTGTAATGTTGACTCACATCCTGATGTAGCTGGTATCTTCTGATTCTTATGAAGCATCACCAAAGAAATTAAAGTAGTGACTTCATTGGTGTGTAGATATCTAGATCAGGGTTTCTCAACCTCAGTGCTGTTGGCATTTTGGACCCGGTCATTCTTTTTTGGGGGGGCGTCCAGTGCATTGTAGGGTGTTTAGCTACATCCATGGCCTCTGCCCTATGTGCTAGAAGTGCATCCCTCCCACACACAGTCTTGACAACTAAAAACATCTCCAGACACTGTTGAAATGTTTAGGGAGCAGAATCACCACCAGGTGAACACCACTGATCTAGGTGTTAGCACCAATGCCATGACCATAGTTCTCATTGCATCGAGGGGCCATGTGCTTCCTGGAGGACACCTTACTCTGGGAGCCCCTGCATAATTTCTGAGCATGACAGGCAGGCCGTTTGTCTTCTTAAAGGGGTTTTAACGAAAAGCCTGAAACTAACACCCATATATTTATGATTCCTTCAATGGGTAGACTGCGTGTAACTGAAATGATATGCAATTAATTGCTTGTACTCATTTTACACATTTCTCATGAGTATTGCTTGAGCAAGTGATGCCAGTTTTTTTTCCTTAAGTCTGGCAACAAATGCTGCTCTTCACCTCCCCATGTGTGTGTTTTTTCGGGGGGAGGGAGCGGGACTGATACCGGCTGGTGAATTCAGAATTAATTACAGATTGCTTCCCTCAAAAAAGACACACACGGGTCACGAACCTCTAATGATTTCTGGCAGCCATTTTGGTACTATCAAGATTACTAGTAACTGGACAGACACTTTACTCCTCTTCTTGGAAGTGTATGTTACAATTTTGGGGGATTTGGACACGACGAGCTTTGTTACAGTTGCTGCATCCGATGAGAGTTTAAGACCATACAAGCCGTTGGCTCAGAAATCCGTTATGTAATTTACTAATTCACAAACTTTTTGGTAGTCTGTGACTTTTTGTTAAATACTAATGTACAAATAAATAAATTTCCAAAATTACAGGCTCAGAATTAAAGGACATGTGTCTTAAAAGTGGAGACCTTCCGGCTAAGTGAAGAACGATCTCTCTTCTTATACTGGGTGGGAAAAAGAATGATTTCAACATCCTTTAAATGATCCTTAAATGTGTTATGTTCATGGCAACAATTGTGGGGGAGATGTTTTCCCTCCCAAGCCCTGATAAGTTAATGGCTTAATTGCATTGAAATTGACTCTTCACAAAAAGTTTATTCGTTGTTATTCGTTGTTACGCAGCTAGTATTGCTGTTTTAATAAATCTCATAAGTGAAATCACTTTAAATTATATGGTTGAAAGGAAGGCTCCTAGTCTCTTAAATAGAGTCTACGCACTGTTTCCAACATCTTGCTTCCCCTTTACTCCTCAATCCACTGCATTTGAATTTAGGTCAAAGTGTTTCTTTAACTGGCCTGGTGGATATTCTACCTCTGCTCTGCCTTTCTTCCTTGGGTATCGGTGCTGCTGCCGCCACTGGCAGTGTTTCTGTCCATCACTTCCTTTGCCGAAGAAGCAGCGTAATGTCAGTGTGAAAGCACAAGCTTACTGCCCACCCACCCGGGTTCGAATCTTTGGTCCACATTTGGCCAACTTGGAGAAAGCGACTATAAGGTGCCATCTTGTTATTTCTCTGTCAATTAAGGTCAACTTATTAAATTTGGATGAAGTTACAGAATACTGAGATCACAGATGGTGAGTTAATTATCACGAGGTTGGTGGATAAAATCAACCTTCTGTCACAGAATGGTTTGTAACTTCAGGTGAACGAGCAGTTTCCAAAGACACATTTCTAGCCGATGTAGCTTCTTAAAACACACGATTGTAAATATGGTCCTTGGAACATATAAATTATTTAAATGTATCTTTGAGTACTTACAGAATTTTTTTCGCATTACAAAGAAACTGAATTTTCATACAGTTCAAGTTTACAGTAAGTTACAGATGAAGGGTAGAGCCGACTTGAGTTTGATGATAGCTAGAAAGTGAATTTTGACATACATTTTCTATTTGTGAATAAGATATAAGATAAATGCATGCTTTAATTCATCAAATTCTTATGTTAATAGTCTCTTGATCCTTTTCATGCTTCCTTATTAGACTGTTAATTAAAGCTTATAGCCTGTGGCTTCTGTTAGAGTTTTGAGTAAAGGTTGAATCAAAGAGTATGGGGCTTATAATTTCTCATTTTCATACACACTCCTTAAAGAAATCATTTAGCACAGATTTCTGGAGGTGCTCAAACTTGCGTGGCAATTTGAATTGTATTGTATATGAGTTGTCATTGTGTGTGGAATGGCTATCCTCGTACCTCTGAAGTAACAATGTATGCCAGTAAAGGATTTTTCAATTTGAGAGGGTGGTTTCACAACTTTCTCCTTTCTTTCTCTTTCTTTTCTTTTTCTTTCTTTCCTTCTTTCTTTCTTTCTTTCTTTCTTTCTTTCTTTCTTTCTTTCTTGAAGATGTTATTTATTTATTTTAGAGAGAGAGAGAGAGAGAGAGAGACCATGAGCTTGAGGGGGGTAGCAGAGAGAGAATGAGAGAAGCAGACTCCACCCTGAGCTCAGAGCCCTACACAGGACTCGATCCCATGACGCTGAGTTCATGACCTGAGGAACTGAGCTGAAATCAAGAGTCAGGTGTTTAAATGACTGAGCCACCCAGGCACACTGCACCTTCTTCATTTTTTCTGTAAGGATTATTGACATAGGAATCCTAATTCTCCTGTTTGTTTTGCCTACTTTGTTTTTTTAGAAAATTCTTTTTAAGTTGGCTCTTCTAACATCTCTGTGTTCATAGGTAGGCTAATGAGAGAATTCTTCAAAACTGAGGGTGTTACAATACACCCTATAAGAATTTTCCTATAATAGTCCTATAGTAGTTTTCTGAAATAATTATTCATGGACTTCCAAAACATGCTCCTTGTTTTAGGATTGCCCCTTATTCCCTGTGTCTGGGGGGTAAGTGCCTCACTGCAGTGTTAGTTCACTGCCTGGAACGTGACTGAACACTTGGGACGTTGAGAACCATAGGATCCCTGAGCATCCCCCGAGGTAAGAGGAGGAAAGATTACAGTCAACAAGACGAGTGAAAAAAGTGACAAGCATGTACAGATGTGAAGAGTTAAGTATTTACAGGGAACTGATGCTTCATGGAACCAAATTAGTATATTTACCACACTGACAGCTTTTTCTTTATATGTTATTTTGTTTTAAAGGAAAGCATTGTGAATGGGATATAGGGCAAAATCCCATAAAGGCACAGACCCTACAAATAGTTAACCTCTTGGCCAGATGGCACACTTGAGGCTATTTATCAAGATCTGAGGATAGAATTTGGGGCAAGAAACTTTAGGTCCAATGCCAAGAAGAAGACAAGAAACTAACAGTGAGGAGACATGGCTTTATCCCACTTAAATAAATAGAGCAATTTTCAAGTGCGGTTCCTTGTATTAACTAGGAGATCAACCTAGTTCCTTTAGTTCCTTAAATTACATTCCATGGTTGGGAGGAGTAGGGGCAGAGGATGGGAATTGGGCAAGAGGAACGATACGTTTCAGAGACAGTGCCGGGCCTTTCTTTTAAATTTTATTTCTTTTCCTTTTATTTCCTCTTCTTTTCCTCTCCTTCCCTTCCTTCCTCCCTTCTCATCTTCCTCCCTCCTTCCCTTCCTTCCTTCTTTCCTTCCTTCCTTCTCTAGACTTTCTTCTAAGAGGATGTGGGATGGAAAGGAATGATGGTACCTTAACCAAAGGACAAGATGGTAAGGTAATGAGGGAAGAGGACAGGTCATGGGTTTAGACCACTCTAGGGTACCAGGTCGGGAGAGAGAGTTCAATAGTAGTGTTTCAAGTCCAAGAAAACCCCGAAACCAAAGAGCAGATCAGCGAAGTGGAAGCAGAGAATTACGCTTCAGATGCCGGCTGGGCCCACTCCTCCTCTTAGGCACCGTGGCAGGTTGGGTAAAGCGTTGGTCTGGGAGACAGGCTGTAATTCTGGGTGTGCTCACCAGCTGCACAAGGAATGACCTTGACTAGTCTCAGTCTGTGTTTCCTTGATTTAAAACACAGGGATTGGATTTGCTTCACAGAAAGTGTTGTTTCTTTTGTTCCCAAAGAGGCCACCATATTTTTAACAATCTCTTTATATTTTTCTCTTTATCTTTACAGATCTTTCAAAACTTAAATACTTCAAACCATTATGACTTAAATGCTATTTCCCCAGAAAACCTTTCTTACTAATTCACCCAAATTTGAAATGACCTCCTCACTGCCAAACCCTGATATCAGCCACCAATGATACCTACAGTTTAATAGCCAAATAATTAAGTATTGTATTATATTTATTTTGTGGGTCTCTTTTCTTATATATTTTGTTCTGGGTTCTGGTCTTTTATTCTAGGTCACTAAGACTACTGGGGTATTTTGGGCATAGAGAGTTTCTTTCTTTCTTTCTTTCTTTCTTTCTTTCTTTCTTTCTTTCTTTCTTTTTCTTTTTTTATTACTCAGCACTACCATGATCCTTGGAGAGAGTATGTTCATCATTAAATACTTTACTTTTTCATTTGTTGAACTGTCAATCTGAAAACCTTACATATTTCCACATTAAACTCATTTTCATAACTTAATAAAGTGCCCTCTTTTGGAAGCTCACAGATATTCTACTGGAGAGGAAAAATAATCTCTCTAGTTTGGATTTTTATTTCCTCTATTAAAACCCTATCAGGCTCAGGTCCTTGCCCAGTAGAGCGAGCGATGTTTCCTATGCACCTGGACCAAAAACCTTGAGTAACACCAAATGGATCATCAGGGACATCAGGGACAGGCTATGTACCTCAGCAAGGTCATTGTCGAGGCTTTTTATTTTTTTCCTTGAACCTCATACCCATTTGTGGAGCACATTATTGAATAGGCAGAGTAAGTTACAACTGATTCTGAAAACAAATACAACTCCATCCTGAATCATGTTTATTTAATAAATGCTGATATGGTTAACCTCCAGGGTTCTCCTTTATAACTCTGCAGGAATAACAGACACCTCTTGATCCTTGATGCACCAGCCCCCGTCTTACGATGGTCTCACGCTCACCGCTGACCTGCGGTGCCATGTCCCTGCAGGCCCCAGAGCAGTAACTGCAGGCAAGGCTGAGCCTTTGCTTTCTCTCTTACCAGGATTTTCTGAATCCCCACATCTCTCCCAACACTTTTCCACTGTCCCCACAGTAAGCTCGATGTTCCCAGTTCCTAGTCCCCGTAGCAAGTTTAGCACCAAGCAGACCCCCAGATAACCCACTGCTGGTTCTGTCCCTGCCCATTCCCAGTCACTTCCAAGTTTTATGGAGGGATATACCTGGGAGAAAGAAGAGCCAGAAGACAAGAGCCCAGTCTTTAACAATAACCACATCTAGCAGGTCAGTAGGAGGAGACTGAGCCGGGAGGGTCCAGAAAAATAGATGTGCTGGAAAAAACAGATTAAGAGGGAAGGGAGGTGGTTTAAAAGATGCAGAGCAGCATGGGAGGATGGTTGTTTCATTGTGTGGTGGGATGGGATGACAGCACAAGCTCTTGCCTCCAGCATTGTTTCTTTCAGAGAAATCAGGTTTGCATAGGTCAGATGTCTAGCTGTTTCTTAATTTAATCGTGGGACCCTGATTTTCAAAAATAGATTCTTAGTTTCATTGTATCATGAGCACTTTAATTACATATGATTATTGGGTCAATAAATCTCCACTTTGCTGGAGTATAGCCTCCGCAGAGGTTAAGAACATATCTGTTTGATTATCACCGTATCCTTAATATGAGTCAGGCGTCCAGCTCAAGGCACAAAGGGAACTTTTAGGGTTTATCTTCAAATCCTAATAAAAAATTGTATCACATTCTTGTACTGTACTTCCAGTTACTAGCAAGGTGTGACCTTTTTAAGGACTGTTAATCATGATGCTTCCTTTTGGAATATTGTCTCTACCCAGTTACCATTTGGGTCTTAAATTTTTTTATTTATCTCTATGCTATTGATTCTTTTTCTGGAATGTTGTCAGAATTTTCTAGATTTTTTTTTTTTTTTTTACTTTTGTGTATGATGTCTTTTTGAAATGGAGATATTTTAATCTGATGACCTTCATAGTTCTTGATCTTCTCTTTCCGGGTCTCCTTCACTGTTTCAGGTGTTGAGGGTACTCAGTGATCCAAACACCAGCCTTGCTGGGAGAGGGGGGAGTGCTGGTGCGGGGCCAGAGCTGTGCCCCAAGGGCGCCCTCACTAGCCCTTACAGAAGTAGGGGACTCTGGGGTGGCCCCGTGGGGCAGAAGAAAGGAGGGAGTGCATTTTAGGGATCCATTTTAGAGCTAGAACACACAGGACTTGGGGGCAGCCCTGAGGTGGGGTTAGAATAGGAGTAATCAATTAGGGTGCAGACAGGGTCAGAGACATGAAGGAAGGCTGGTTCTACCCTTGGAAGAACCCCTGCCTTTAGAGATCAGAAAAACAGAGGCATTTTGGGATGAAAAATTAAGAGGAAGTTTGAAAGAACATGTTCTTATGGAAACCAGATAATTACCCCCCTTCTTGGTTTTATGGAAACCAAGAAGGGGGTAATTATCTGTATAAAATCCCACTAAGTAGTTGGGTCCGGTGAGGACCAGCACCCTGGAATTTACTGGTGATCTTAAGAAGAGCTGTTGGCCAGGGCGCCTGGGTGGTGCCAGCCATCCAACTCTTGGTCCTGGCTCAGGTCGTGATCTCAGAATCATGAGATCGAGACCCCTGTCGGCTCTGAGCTCTGAGCTCCGTGGAGAGTGTCTGAGACCCTCCCTCCTCCTGCCTCTCCAGCTTGTGTTCTCTCTGTTTCTTTCCTATATGATGTGTGTGTGCGTGTGTGTGTGTGTGTGTGTGTGTGTGTGTGTATATATATATATATATATATATATATTTTTTTTTTTTTTTTTTTTTTTTTAAGCATTGTGGGTCATAGCGATGATGTCAGGATAAAAGCTGGCATGGATTGAAGACTGTGCTGGGCCAGGAAGAAAGCACCTCCTCGTGTTCTCGAGGAGAGCGGGGGTGTCTCCAAAGAGAGGAGGGAGAACATCGTCACAAGAGTTTGGATGTGAGAGGACGGGCCCAATGGGAGGGAATAGATTGAAGATGCAAGATAACGGGAACTAATCCAGAAAGTGAGATTTTCCCTGGAAAAGTGGAAGTAAGCAGGGTCCAGAGCAAGAGAGGACAGAGCAGCGGGCTTTTGCTTCACCATAAATGGAAGGAGAAGGAAACAAAAGATGGTATGGATGCAGGGGGTTTTGCAGATTTGTTAGTGGAGAGATGAGAGGGGCTGGGAGATTCTGTTTAATGACTTCTGTTTCTCTTAAATGATGAAGAGTGTTAGCTGGTGACGTCGTTGGGAGTGCTGGTGAGGGGGAGTCAGGCTGCAGAGGGGAGAGGGCCCTTCACAGCAGGTTAAGAGGGCTGATGCAGAGTGAGCAGCCTGCATAGTAAAAAAAATTGGCTTCAACCAAAGAGAGATCTGGGCTTTTTCCTGGATCCCAGGAGTAAGCTATTAAACTGCTGGAATTTCCCAAATGATACTTGGGAGCACCTTTGTTACATTGTCCCTCATGGGCTTCGAGAAATATGCCTGATGGGTTATGCTAATGAATGAACCAGGATGCAGCTTGCCACACCTGGTGGACCTGGGGTGGGGGCTGCCCGTGTCAGAAAGACCATCCTATGGTTTGTGGCCGTGGTTTTGGTTATTGGTACACCTAGAGACTGACTTTGATTATATGGTCAGTAAGTCATCAATCATGACATTAAGGAAGCCTTCATAAAGCTCTTGAACACCAAAGCTTGGATGAACGTTGTGGGCAGCCTATGCACTGCGCTTGGCCCACAGTGATTCTGGGAGTATAAGGAGTTCCTGAGGACAATGCCAGTTTGCATGAGAACCCTCCCAGGGTCTGCTCTATGCGTCTCTTCCTTCGGGTGCTTCCGATTTGTAGGTTTCCTTCTAATAAGTACAACCATGAGTAGAATACATTTGTGTGAGTTCTTGCAGTGAACTTTCAAATGTGAGAGTGGTTTTGGGAAACCCCGTGGACCCGCAGTCAGTGTCACATGTGAGGACGGTCTCGTGTGGACTCTTCTGACTGGGGAGTTGGATCTTGCCTCCTTATAGGAAAAGTCAGAAGCCTTGCACAGACGTGGCTGTCTCTAGGAAACATGTTCCTGGCCTTGTAGTTTGGCTGCTTCTGTGTACAACCCATTTACTCTTTGGGGGAGAGTAGTTTGATGTGACCAGAACTATTCCTTGAGAAACTGTGAATCAGTTGGGCATCAGATGAATGGTGGGGTGTGGACTATTGGAGTCAAGGACAATGGATAGCTGACGGTTACAGCTTTCCCCCATTGTGCCACTTGAGTGGTCCACGTGTCCAAAAAGAAGGGGGATCCAGATGTAGAGAGATTTCGGAGACAAAGCTGATAAAACCCAAGGAGTGATTTTGGAGGCATTGGTTCACCATAGCTTTTCTCTCCCAAGCACACATGAGGCCAAATCAAGCCCTATTTGTAACAGCAACTCACCTCTGGAATGGTCACAGTGCATCAGTCACTGTCATGGGTGGGATTAGGTGGTGGCAGGGCATGGCTCACTGTGGTGTGGGTCAGAATATCTGTGTAGCGAGCACCCCTGGAAAATGTCTAGCAGGTATTTCTGGTTTGTTTGTCTGGGAAATGTGCTCCTCTCCCAATATGGAAAATGAGTGGTTTAAGAAATCATGTCAGTAAACAGAATTCGCATAAAAGAAAAACTTTCTGTGGCACAGGACATGACAAGTGAGGCAGCTGTGTGATGAGTTTCTCTGGGTCAGGCGCCGAGCCCCCAGAACATCATCACAGGCAAGCCCTTCCATCCTTGGGGTCCTTGCCATGCTCGGGAGTGCAGAACGTTTTCTGATGAATACCAATTAATCAGGAAAAACAAAGGTTTCCATTTGGGGTGACATTCTGTTTCCCATAGAAATGAATCCGTATTTCCTTGAATCAAAATTTGCCTCTGATAAAAAGATGCAAAATATGTTAGGGTAGTGATTTCAATTGCATGTATCCCACTGAATATGGACAGCACCTTGAACGTGATTCTCCGATTTTAGTACCGGGACTTGTATTTTATCGGCGATCTCATGCGGCTTTCTTCCACCTCCTAATTTTTATGCAGCTATAGAAGCATATTTCATTTATGTTTGCTCAAATGGGCTGGATATCCCTGAAAGTGTTAGAACTCAGACTAATTACCATAATCATCATGCAATAACAGAAACGTCGCCTGTTCCGATTTTAAGGGGTTCTTTTCTTGCGTATCTGCTCTGGCTCTGCATT
Source organism: Enhydra lutris kenyoni (assembly GCF_002288905.1). Classification (NCBI taxonomy): domain Eukaryota; kingdom Metazoa; phylum Chordata; class Mammalia; order Carnivora; family Mustelidae; genus Enhydra; species Enhydra lutris. Next base: position 59,579,981 of record NW_019154099.1, read on the forward strand.
TCATTCGTCTGTGCACTGTGCATGGGTCTAATCGTGGTAGCTCCTACTTCAGCTGTGCTAATGGGGATGTCAGGAGAGGGCCCCCAAACTAGAGTGTTATCTCAGTGTTACTGTTTTGGGTTATAATCGGCTACCATTTATCTCCCTTGGGCCACCGTTTGTACGTATGGCTAAAAGTGATGGTTTCGTGCTGACTTTCCTATAGCTTCTGGGGAAAGAGTTCTGTATTGTTGGTGTAATATGCATCATCTCCAGAAGTGCATCCCACACTCACCTGACTGTTCTTGGAGCTATTTGGTGTCTGGCGATAATTTGTAATGGCAACAGAAGGCGCAAGAAGGATGGGTCCTGCTGCCGTCCAGGGAGCTGACCTCGGGTTCCTCCCTTGATTGTCCCATGTAAGGTTCTTAGCCCTTTGTGTAGGAAACACTAATTTTTCCAGTTTCTCTACTTGATCTGCTTCTGGGTGAGGGCTTCTGGAAGCAGAAGCCTTACTCCGCACCAGGTCACGAATGGCAGCCAACAATCTCGGCAGGTAACGTGAGCAACTGCACTTGGCAATTCTTAACTTTTGCTTATTTCTTTAGCAAGGAGAGGACAGGACGTGGGGGAAGAGCCCCACAAGCATCAAGAGATCTCAGTTACATTCATTTGTGTTCCTGAAGCATAGGCTGAGCTCAAGTAACAACAACATCCCAGATCACGGTGACCTAACTAATAGAGATATTTACTGTTCTCGCTAATCTGTTGGCATACACAACCTGGGCCTGGCATGGTGGCCCCACAGTTGTCAGGGACCAGGAGAAAAGCCAGTGTTAAAATTGGCAAGTCATCTTTGGTGAGAAGGGAGCAGCATCATTATTTTCATAGTAAATCAGTTATTGGTGACTTTGGTGTGATAATTTTGACCAAAGGCATATGTTTGTGGGCTGGGGCGGTGGGAGCCTAGAGGCATCCATGGGAGTGAATGGCCATGATAATGGGGAGACAGCAGATAGAGGTTGTGGTTCATGGAAGTTCCACTCTGGATGGAAGAAAATATCAGGACCTGGAGAGCCTACAGAGGGATTCCTTATGGTTCTAAGGGTTGGAGAGGTCCTGCTAAGGTCAATTCTTCTTGGACATATTTGGCTCTGCACAACCCCAGTCCAAGGTCTTACAGGAGAGTTTTTTTTTTTTTTTCTCTTATTTATCTCTTTGTCTCTAGTGCTTAGCTCTGGGGCTAGAACACTCACAGTCTCTTTGTGGAACAAATAAGGAAGTCTCCCATGGCGCTCCAGGATCCAGCCAGCTTCTGTGCTAGCCTGGATGCTAGTCCCGAACTTGGGTCTGCTCTCCACTGTCCGTAAGAGTATTTGATTTAAATTCTAAACAGAATGGACATAAGTTTCATTTTCTAGTTTTCTCAGCTGAGAAGGGCACACTGTGAAGTCCTCTCTCCTGGCTCCTGCCTGAGGCTTGTGCCCCTCTGCCTTCACCCTGCTGTTTTTCCAAGCTTAGATGCATCACCTCCAGCCATTGGGCTACATGGCCAGATTTAAAGACATCCTACACAGAGTTGTTATTTATCAGAAAAATTGCTTGCCTGTGTTTTGTGTTCTGTACTTGAGTTAAGAGAAATGGATTTGATCAGTGTTTGCAGAAGTCTTCTTTCTAAGAAAACGTCCTTCTTCACATCAGTAATTTCCTTGACACCCAAATGATATTCAATATCTGTTTTGTAGATGCATAAGATGTTTTATGAGTCTATGACCCGCCAGTGTCCATTGCAAAGCAGAACAGGACCACATTTCTGGGATTGGCCCAAGAGCAAGCTGCAAGGACCCATCCGCTTTCAGTTTTCAGTTTTGAGAGAGCTGGCCTTTTATCATTTGAGCAAATAAATGATGAATGACCTAAAACATGTATTAAACTCCATGGTTTGTCTAGGGAACCAGGGCAAGGAACTAAATTGATGACCGGCCTCCCTGTGGGTCAAATAACTTCCGATCTGTCATGCAGTGAATGAAATGCTGTGGTTAAGAAGGAATATTATGGTAGTTATGTGCAGATGTTTCGTACATTGAATAATGGGTTTATTAATGGCATGCTTACGAAGAAAGTTCTAATCAGGGATTCTGTTACCGTATTTAATTAACCAGTCAGCTGTTGAAGATCTATGAAGCTCAGATCCAGAAGTGAGTGATAATCAATTTTTAGTTTTGCTCTGTCCAGAGCTAAGAAGAAGATGGCAGATCTTAGAAAGCTCAATCAAAAGATAGATCAATATTTTATTTTGTCTTTGGTCATTGATAATCTAATGAGAGGAAACACACACATGTCTTTCTTGATTCCTGTTTGGCTCTACACTTGTATGAATTTCAATAGGGTGCAGAAGACGTGTGAGATGGAAAAAGAGAATTAGATGATTTGGTCGTTGCAAGATGATGCAACCACTAAGTTTCAGATTAATGGCTCTGTAACAGGATCATATATCATCAACAGACACTTCAGAGAAAGATATGAACGTTTAGGGACAATGATCAGCTTATTTCTATAATTATTGAACTCACTTCATCCCTTTTCTGATATAACTTGAATTAGAGTCTACATAAACTGGACTGTCATGAAGGACACAGGTGGGAGAATGTCTGATATCATATTAACATAAATGCAGGTGTGCAGTGGCTAGTGTAAAGGCAGGAATGCCAAGGGGTATGCAAAACGAACTTTATTTATTTTAATTTTTTAAATTTAAATTCAATTAATTAACATATAATACACTATTAGTTTCAGAGGTAGAGGTCAGCGATTCATCAGTCTTATATAAGCAATATGAATTTTAAATGCCTTATTTTTATGGATTTCCCTTTGTGGCAAAGCCAGTATTTTGTAGAACAGTTAAATGACAGGAGCTTTTGTGTGAAATGAAAATGTTGGAAGATTTTTCTTTTGTCCATTTGGAAAAAGCCTTTATATTATAAATGATGGCACTTGAAGATGTCATTCAAAAGAAATGGGCCTGGCATGAACCAGGAGCACCTTGAAGGACCCAGGTGGATGATGTAAGGGACAGTTCTTCTCTACAAGAAATTATTTAGAACTTGTGCGATTCTACACTATTACATTCATTGCCTCATTTCTATTAATGGCTGGAAAATTGGGGATTTTTTTTGCTACTCACAGAAAAGAGACCCACATTAATTTTGGTGTTGCAGTATACCTTCTTAGGAATATACCACCCCGGTTTCTGGCCCCATTTCCATATTCAGAGTCAGCTTCCAAGGAGCTACCCTTAGAAACCACAGTGGAATGGCGTAGTTAGAACACAAGTATAAAGCTTTGTATTTTTCCAGAAGCAGAAGTATTCTAAGACTGTGGCCTCAAAGTCAATTAGACAGGAAAGAGAACTGTACTTACAAAGTTACAGCAAGGTTTTAATTTTCCACATGTTATAATTATAAAGCTTGAGTGTATTACTTAGAACACACATGATAAGTGGACATTTGAAGATTGGGAACAATTTTAGATAAATATCATGATCGCATGGGTGTTGTTTTCACTTGACATGGCCTGAGACTGGACTCGCTAAGATGACCCCAAAGACCAGTTGACATGATTGAATGCTCATCCCTGAGAATTCCTCAGCACCCTTGGGTGACCCCTTACTGTTGGCTGTTTGTCACAGTATTATTCAAATCAAATAAAATAATCCTATAATAATCAAATAAAAAATAAAATAATCAAATAATCAAATTTTAAAAATAAAATAAAATAAGCATTTACATGTTTCTTACCTGTGACTTTAAAGACTTCTGCTATGTATATCTTCTCATTATACATCTTTACATACATCTGTGAAAATACTAAAATGAAGCTAGGTATACTACAGAACTCTATAAGGAATGCATCTTTTGATATACTGTAACTTTCAATAGATGATTGATCTAACCACAAGGCTATTATATTCCATACTTTTCATTTTATGCTTTTAAGGTCATGAGTTCCATCTGTTCTTTCTTCTTTTTTTTGAACATTTTACTTGAAAAATTTCCAGCCTATTGGAAATAGAGATAAGAGTACAGTAAGCCATCAGATAACATTTTGACATTTATTTCTTTTATTTATTAACATTTATTTCTTAACAAAAATTTTTTTGGGCTTTTGGTCCTGTGACTTTCTTCAGTGTCTCAAATCCTAGAGTATTTCTTTCTCGAAATGGGATAAATACGTACATTTATCCATGGGATGTCTTTGTTTTGATATCTTATCTATAAATTCCCAGAAAGCAGTAGCACACTGGAGTTTATATAAATATTACTATTGATAGTTTGACAAGGTATTGGAATTTTTAATAATGCTACTTTTTTAAAAATTTGCATTCAATTAGCCAACATAGGGTATTTTTTTTTAAGATTTTATTTATTTATTTGACAGAGAGAGAGAGAGAGAGAGATCACAAGTAGGCAGAGAGGCAGGCAGAGAGAGAGGGGGAAGCAGTTTCCCTGCTGAGCAGAGGGCCCAATGCGGGGCTCGATCCCAGGACCCTGAGATCATGACATGAGCCAAAGGCAAAGGCTTAACCCACTGAGCCATTCAGGCGCCCCCCCAACATAAAGTATTCTTAAAAAACAGTTTTCTATATCTGGAACAAAGATGGAGTCAGGGAAAATTATTATGAAGTTCATCTACATTTTATGCCAGTGTTGATTTTAAAATAATTTTAAAATAATTAATAATAAATAAATAATAATTAGTAATTAATTAATAATTTTAAATAATTGTTACATTACGATTATATTGCTGTGCAACAGATGTAATGTTTTTTTTTTAATTTTATTTTTTATAAACATATAATATATTTTTATCCCCAGGGGTACAGGTCTGTGAATCGCCAGGTTTACACACTTCACAGCACTCATCATAGCACATACCCTCCCCAATGTCCATAATCCCACCCCCCCAACCCCCCTCCCCCCATCAACCCTCAGTTTGTTTTATGAGATTAAGAGTCACTTATGGTTTGTCTCCCTCCCAATCCCATCTTGTTTCATTTACTCTTCTCCTACCCCCTTAACCCCCCATGTTGCATCTCCTCTCCCTCATATCAGGGAGATCATATGATAGTTGTCTTTCTCCGATTGACTTATTTCGCTAAGCATGATACCCTCTGGTTCCATCCACGTTGTCGCAAATGGCAAGATTTCATTTCTTTTGATGGCTGCATAGTATTCCATTGTGTATATATACCACATCTTCTTTATCCATTCGTCTGTTGATGGACATCTAGGTTCTTTCCATAGTTTGGCTATTGTAGACATTGCTGCTATAAACATTCGGGTGCACGTGCCCCTTCAGATCACTACGTTTGTATCTTTAGGGTAAATACCCAGCAGTGCAATTGCTGGGTCATAGGGTAGTTCTATTTTCAACATTTTGAGGAACCTCCATGCTGTTTTCCAGAGTGGTTGCACCAGCTTGCATTCCCACCAACAGTGTAGGAGGGTTCCCCTTTCTCCGCATCCTCGCCAGCATCTGTCATTTCCTGACTTGTTAATTTTAGCCATTCTGACTGGTGTGAGGTGGTATCTCATTGTGGTTTTGATTTGTATTTCCCTGATGCCGAGTGATGTGGAGCACTTTTTCATGTGTCTGTTGGCCATCTGGATGTCTTCTTTGCAGAAATGTCTGTTCATGTCCTCTGCCCATTTCTTGATTGGATTATTTGTTCTTTGGGTGTTGAGTTTGCTAAGTTCTTTATAGATTTTGGACACTAGCCCTTTATCTGATATGTCATTTGCAAATATCTTCTCCCATTCTGTCAGTTGTCTTTTGGTTTTGTTAACTGTTTCCTTTGCTGTGCAAAAGCTCTTGATCTTGATGAAATCCCAATAGTTCATTTTTGCTCTCGCTTCCCTTGCCTTTGGCGATGTTCCTAGGAAGATGTTGCTGCGGCTGAGGTCGAAGAGGTTGCTGCCTGTGTTCTCCTCAAGGATTTTGATGGATTCCTTTCTCACATTGAGATCCTTCATCCATTTTGAGTCTATTTTCGTGTGTGGTGTAAGGAAATGATCCAATTTCATTTTTCTGCATGTGGCTGTCCAATTTTCCCAACACCATTTGTTGAAGAGGCTGTCTTTTTTCCATTGGATATTCTTTCCTGCTTTGTCGAAGATTAGTTGACCATAGAGTTGAGGGTCTATTTCTGGGCTCTCTATTCTGTTCCATTGATCTATGTGTCTGTTTTTGTGCCAGTACCATGCTGTCTTGATGATGACAGCTTTGTAATAGAGCTTGAATGTTTGTCCCTCTTTTGCTCAGCTTCTTCATTCTCTGTCATTTGGTCTTCTATATCGCTAATTCTTTCTTCTGCCTCATTTAGCCTAGCAGTGAGAGCCTCCATTTTTGATTGCACCTCATTAATAGCTTTTTTTATTTCAACTTGGTTAGATTTTAGTTCTTTTATTTCTCCAGAAAGGGCTTTTATATCTCCCGAGAGCATTTCTCTAATATCTTCCATGCCATTTTCGAGCCCGGCTAGAACCTTGAGAATCGTCATTCTGAACTCTAGATCTGACATATTACCAATGTCTTATATTGATTAGGTCCCTAGCCTTTGGTACTGCCTCTTGTTCTTTTTTTTGTGGTGAATTTTTCCGCCTTGTCATTTTGTCCAGATAAGAGTAGATGAAGGAGCAAGTAAAATACTAAAAGGGTGGCAACAACCCCAGGAAAATATGCTTTAGCCAAATCAGAAGAGATCCCAAATCGTGAGGGGGGAGACAGGGGATAAAAAGAGGTTCAGAAAGAAGAAAAAAAAATGAAAGAAAGAAACAATTATAAAAAGAAAACCAATAAAGGAAAAATATAAAAAGGAAAAAAATATATATATATATTAGATAAACTAGTTAAAAACGTTAAAAAGGGAAAGGGTAAAAGTTAAAAAAATTTAGCAGAAGAAGAAAAATAAAGTGAAAAAGAAAAAAAAATTAAATTAACTGCAAGGGTAAAGAATCATGGGGAGAAAGCCATGAGTTCCGTGCTTTGCTTTCTCCTCCTCTGGAATTCCGCTGCTCTCCTTGGTATTGAAACTGCACTCCTTGGTAGGTGAACTCGGTCCTGGCTGGGCTTCTTGTTGATCTTCTGGGGGAGGGGCCTGTTGTAGTGATTCTCAAGCGTCTTTGCCCCCGGCGGAGTTGCACCGCCCTTACCCGGGCCGGGCTGAGTCATCCGCTCGGGTTCGCTTTCGGGAGCTTTTGTTCCCTGAGCGCTTTCCGTAGAGTCCGGAGGGCGGGGATGAAGATGGCGGCCTCCCGGTGTCCGGCCCGGAGGAGCCGAGAGCCCGGGGCCCCACTCCTCAGTGCGCCCTCAGAGAACAGCGCCGATTTACTCCCGTCACCCTGCCTCCGGCCGCGCTCCGAGCTGACCGAGCCTGCGACCGGTTCAAGGTAACCCCGAGCTGAGAGTCACTCCTCGGCTCCGTCTCTGTAGCCGGCTTCCCCGTTCTAATACCTGTAAGCTCTGCGACAATCAGACACCCCCGATCCTTCTGTGACCCTGCGGGACCCGAGGCCGCGCTGACCCCGCGTGGGCTTCACCCCGGTTAAGCCCCTGGGGCGATGTCCCTCAGCGGAACAGACTTTTAAAAGTCCCGCTTTTGTGCTCCGTTGCTCCGCCGCTTGCCGGGAGCCGGCCCCTCCCCCCGCGGTCTATCTTCCCGTCGCTTTGGATTCACTTCTCCGCCCGTCCTACCTTTCAGAAAGTGGTTGATTTTCTGTTTCTAGAGTTGCTGTTCTTCTTCTCTTCGATCTCCCGTTGGATCTGTAGGTGTTTGCAATCTTTAGCTAAGCTATCTAGCTGATCTCCCGCTTCCTGAAGTCGTCTCAGCTGCTACTTCTCCGCCATCTTGACTCCTCCTGTAATGTTTTCTTTACCCATACGCCAACACCAACCTGAAGACGGGTGTGAACAGATAAAGCATGGTTTTGTATTCTGCAGAAGTCCCATGCTTGATTTCGTTTAAGTGATCATGCTTGCTTGTTTTAAGAAAAAACATTCTTCAATATCACAAGCCTCTCTTTGTGGAAGGTATCAAATGGATATTTGGAAAGATAAGAAAATTTATTATTGAGGGAATAAAGATGATTCCTTGGGAAGTTTGGCTTGAGGAAAGAAATTTTATGGTTTATTATTTATTTATTTTTTTAAAATATTTTTAAAATTTATTTATATGACACAGAGAAAGAGACAGACAGAGAGAGAGAGCACAAGCCAGGGGAGCAGCAGAGGGAGGAGGAGAAGCGGTCTCTCCTCTGAGCAGGGAGCCTGACCCACGGGGCTCAATCCCAGGACCCCGGGATCATGACCTGAGCCAAAGGCAGATGCTTAACCAGCTGAGCCGGATGATTAATTATAATCATCTACATTTTTTGTGACTGTAAAATGCACAATAGTAAATACTTCTACCTTATTGTAAGGTTTAACGTAAGTTAATGAAATAAGGGCTTCCTTTAGCAAAATGGGATTCCTTAATTTTTTTATTTGAACAAGGTAAATGTACCAGGTGAACTGATTGCTTTTAATTAATGCTTTTGCTCATACAGTTTGCTAATAGAGAATGATAATTTCCTTAGTTGTTTTTTTTTATCTCATACTATCATACACCATGTTAGATTTTAATGGTTTTTAGGCACTGTGTATTCATGTGTTTAAATTAATATTCTAATTCATGATGTAACTTACTATAGGAAGAATGTGGAGGTCAGACCTCTGTGTGGGGGGCAAGTCATAGGCTTGTTAATCATGTAAAACTCTAGATATTAGGTGACAAAGAAAAGGATGTGTTGAGTCACATTTTAGGTAATAGGAGCAGTGGAAGAGGGTGGAGTCCGGTTTATACCCTGGGGTCGTGCCCAACGGTGACCACGACCTGGACACCTTGAGGCAGAACTGGGTATGGGGTCTGGTTTTTGCCACTTTGTGGGTGCTTGGATGGCCTTCCTAGCTTCCATGAAATGGAGATATTTACCTCCAAGTTTCCATAAGGACCACACGTAAACATTTGGGATAACGTCTCCAGTATAATAAACTCCTAATACGCACTAGGATTTGGTGGTAAAGACTGCCATGATATTGAGATTGTGACCCTTGACCATGGTGGTCCAACCTCTTTCTAGCTGTGCTGTGCTGCTGGTTTTCTACATAAGCGCAGATTCACATGGTTATAAACTACCCAGGTCTGACCGTGTTCTGTATGTGAAAATGGGGGTGCAGACCATAGTGAGGCCAGGGGCTGGCTGTACATGACCCAGAGTAACAGCATTTGGATGACAGAGAATTCTGGAGGCAGCAATGGTTGGTTCTGGCCAGAAGTCCACACGGCTGCATCCTGAGCTCGCCTACCCATCTTTTATTGTGGTTTCTTGTTACAAGAAAACTGAAACTGCCCTCTTTGGGGGCTCTTCTGAAAATAGACTTTTCTCGGGCAGTTAGCTTTACGGTCTTGAAATGTATTAAGAGGACCTTGAAGGTGCATCTAAGAACTTTAAAGTGTATAATGTGTCTGGGGGTGCAGATTTATCTCAAAGAAATCTCTCTATCTCTTACTCTCTCTCTCTCTCTGTCACACACGCATACACACACACACATACACACACACACAGCCCCAAATGTAGCTTATTCTAAAACTTGGCTGGCACTTTACCAGTGCTAAATGTTTATTTTCCTCATTTGCTCTTTGAAAGTTAACTGAGAAAATATTCACCGCGATACCATTGGCCTGGTAGCTAAGTCCCAGGAAACTTCATTATGCAGATGTCACGGTCTCCGCTGCTTCCACTTACAGCACGGACACAACACAAGTTACGCCCCCGCGGAGGTGGGGCTTATGTTTTCACTTCTCAGCTCGTCTTTGTTTCTCAGTAAAATCAAAATAATGGGATTTTGTATTTGTAGAACACACTTCAGAACTGACTTTCAGATCACTCAAGAAAGAGTCTCACGTGAGTTGGTAAGTGGTAACTATGACCCTCGTCTAGGATGAAGTTAGATGATGCACATCAGAGCCGGCTCAGAGTCCCTTAGTAAGCTTCCGTTAGAGCCCAGGACAGAATGCAGGACTGGTGAGTACTTGTACACCCTCCCAGGTCCGCAAGCAGTCATGTGTGTGATGTTACCAGTTGGCTCTCGTCAGGGGAGAGGGAGCCCTGATAGTAGTGTTTCCTAGTTTCTAAAGTATGCACACTTCCACCAAGGCTGGTTTCAAGCTCCTGATGTGACGTTACTGAACGCAGAGTTGAGAAGAGACACGTACCATTGACTCTCCAGGGCCGTTGCGATATGGCTGCCACTTACTCTTCCTCTCAGCCAGCAGAAAAGCTTTCCGGATTTCAGGCAGTCATTTACAGGATCTTCGTTAGGTTATTTCCAAGAGCAACATGGTGGACTGCCGCGGTCAAACACAAGTAGGATATACAGTGTCTGCCATCCAAGAGCTTGCCGATTAAATTGGTAGGTGGTGTGCGTGGAGGTGCACCATGTTTTGGAAGGCATTGGTTGCCTGGCCGTGGGGCTCTTAGCCAGATCTCTTCAGTCTGGATGAGCAGGCGTGGACTAATAGATGGTATTTAAATAAGTGGAAATCTTCAGTGTGTGGACTGAGTCATGAGGGTACTTCCTCTCCTCCTCTTCTACTCTGGATCATTCTTTTGAACTTGTCGCCGCCCCTTCTAGTTCAGACACTACCTCATTTATACTTTGCAAGAGACGGTGTGGTTTTGAGGGAAGACCATGGAGGCATCAGAAGGTCTGGGTGGAAGAGCTGATTCATTGCCTTTGAATAGAAAGTGCTGGGCGAGTCCCTACAGTTTTTCACTTACCTAAGTCTAAGTTTTCTTCCTATATGAACTATATGCAGTCTTTTAGAAAGATAGTGACTTCCTTCCTTGCAAGCTTTTTTTCCTTTTTTTTTTTTTTTTTTTTTTTTAAGGAGAAACAGTGTATTCCAAGGCTAAAAGTCAGTTTGTTAGCATTCCATGCCATCATGCTGTTGCTGACGTGATGATGTTGGTGGGGGTCACGGTGTGGATGATGGCGAAGATGGGGATTCTGACGGTGGTGATGCCTTGCTGGTGTGGATGATACAGGCAGTGGCCCTGGGTATGCTAGTGGTGAAGACCATCCACTCTTACTTCCAACTGCCCACTGTGGTCTTTAAGCTTCAACACTAGCAAATGGAGTTTCTTGGAAACTCATTAATTATTGTAACTAGTTGCACTAGTATGAATTAGTGAAACAACATGGCCGAGGGCTCCTACCCATGTATGTCCCTCCTTGTGCACAGTTTCCAAGGTCCTGCTCCCACCATGGGGAGGAGGTGCTGATGACAGCAGACCAGCTGTAGTAGCATTTCATACAGAAATCGGAGGTTGACGATCACACTCTACCAGTCTCTCTTCCCCTTGGCTATCTTTTGCACGTTATAACACTTTCCTGTGGTGAAAAAGAAAGAAAAGGAACTTATCAGAGAAAAGATTCTGTTCTATCCAGAAAAAAATATGGCTTTGAAGGAAAGAAAAGTGACCTAATATTTACATGTCTTGCTCCCACCCTCTCTAATGTGGTTTCATGTCTGATATAAGCAATATTCAATCAATGGAACCCAGGTGAGAGTCTGAGGTTGAGGCTCTGTGTCTCTGGCGAGCCGCACAGGCCTTTCTTACCACATGAGAAATTTGTTCACACTTATTTATGCTGTAATTACCCTTTATTTTCATACCCTGTCACAATCTTACTTAAAAATGAGAAAAACCTAAAAATTCTCTCTTTTTTCATGAAAAATTTAAAAAGACTAAATTGTATTCTTGTTATTTCCACAAGCGAACGCTGGGTTTGTGGGAGATGTGTGCATACGATGTCTGTGTGTGTGTGTGCACGGTGTGCGTACGCTCACATACATACATCTTATCAACAACGACTCGTTTCATTTAGGAGGAAACAGTAAAGAGGGTAATCAGTCAGAATAACTCTTACACCGTGACAGGGCATCCGAATGCCGTGTGCACAGTATAATAGAAGCCAGGGTTTTAAATGGCTGTTTTGTTGCCTGGGAATGGTCTAGAATATCTGTCTTTTTTTTCTCACAAAGATTAAATGATAAGATATGATGATTACCTACTGGTTCCAATTTATTTGCTGTCAACTGGTTTTTGTTGGGTCAGCTTTTACATTCTCCTCACACAGAGCTCCGGGCTTGCTGGTGAATTCAGAGCTCGTTTTCACAGATTAATATTATCTAACATATTGCTTGCAAAGATTTTTTTATTTCTATTTTGAGGCATAAGATAACTCCCGCTGAATTATGTTTTATATAATATTTTGATATAATAATACTTTATCTTATTTTATATAATTTATAGGATGTAAACCTCTACTCTTAGGCTTTTTTAAAATTCTATTTTAATGCTAGAGAGTATTTACAATACTAAAATTCCTGGAACATGGCCTGCTTCCCCATCTGTTCGGGGTTACTTTTATGTCTCCCTGGAGTGTGTTACAATTTTCCTCATATAGATTTTGGAGATTTGTTGTCTTTTTATATATAGACATGCGTTCACACCTTTGAAACAGGTTTTTTTTTTTTTTTCCTAGTAGTGAAACACAGTACCTTTCTTTGTTTGTTATATGCTTCTCTCTGTAACAGTTACATCCTGAGAAGAGGGTTTGTTTTGTTCTGTGTTGACCCCCAGCACTGTTCATAGCCCATGGTGCATAATAAATGCTGAAAATGTACTTGTTGAGTAAATGAAACAAGATACACACCGGCTTCTTCCCTCTCCTTGCCCTTCCCTTCCAAGCCCATCTCTGCTATCTTCAGGCAAGGTCTTGGGTGTCTTCATGATTGGTCTTTACTTATATTTAAATGAAGTTTATTACAGTTAACACTGAGCAAATAAATTCTAGAGCACAAATTGCAAACTGGTAACTTAAGGCAAATTTAGCAGGCATCTTTGTTCCTTCCCTGACAAAGTTTAATAAGCTTCATTTCTCATGAGGTGGCACCCACAGGAACTCCGTGACTTGGCTGGCGTGCCCGGGTGCACCGGCAGAGCTGGTGGTCCTGAGACTCGACAGGCCTATGTGGGTGACATGTGTGGCTCCCTGCGGATGACCCAGGCGTGTCCCAGCCACAAAGCCTGTTCTCCTCTGACATTTCACCTGGATTCTTGTATGAACCATTCATCACTCCTGGCCCCAGAGAGTACTTTTGTTTTCTGTCTGAATCTCATGAGTTTGGTGTTGGCACCAAACAAGGAGAACCTGGCTTGAACTGAGAGCCTGCGAGGGGTTCGATGACCCTCTGCTTGTTACCTTATTTGATTCTCCCAGTGACCCAAGAGCACAGGTATCTAGTCCCTGTGTTTCTGATAAAACAGCCACAACACAAAACACCACACAGCAAAACCTGGACCCGCTCGCTGGGCGTATTTCCATATTTACACAGTGCCTTTTCGTGCCTAGGAGTGGCTTAATAATCTGCAGGAGGGTGATTTATCATATCACCTATAGAATTAGCACGTTGGTCCGGCTTCTGAAAATCTTGTAGGTTAATTCTTGAATATCATCCATCACCCCAGAAACATTTATTTCTAGGGCCTCTTTTTATCCTCAGTACCCACCGTAGTTCCCTCCACACAGTGCATGCTCAATAAAGACTTGCTAATGTTTATTCTGGGTTGAGAGAGGAAGATACGGGAGACATTTTAAGTCTGGAGAGTTGTCTGGACAGAGACGAGATGTGGTGACAGCCCAGGTGGGAAGGCACGGAGAGAGCCAGGTTGGAATTTAACCTCACACAAGCGGGTCCTGCAAGTTTTCCATGGGACCAGAGTCTTCCCTGGGCATCTGGGAAAAGAGCTTCTCTGTCGTGTGTCTGATGTGTGTCTCCTTACTTGAGCACCACTGCCCACGCCCAGGTCAGACCTTTGTCTTGGGCCTGGACATGCCGCGGCCCCCAGCTGGCTCTTCCGTCTTGGTTTCACCCCCTCTCCAGCTGGTGAGGAGCCCTGAGCCTTCCGCTTCTCTTCATTTCCTTTAGTTCCACCTTCGTTACACTGCGGTGAAAAGAACCAGCATCTAGCCACTGCCCAGTCCTCTGTTGGCTTCTCTCTCCTCATCCTGTCCCTATCATCCATCCCCAACCCATTCCTATCCCGACTCCTCATGCACTTGATTATTGTTCACTCGTGGACAGATTGTTTACCCCGTTATTGAGAAAGATCTGATTAAGTGCCACCCCATTATCTAGAAAGATCTGACTACTGCCACCCCATTATCTAGAAAGATCTGACTACATGCCACCCCATTATCTAGAAAGATCTGACTATGTGCCACCCCACTATCTAGAAAGATCTGACTACCTGCCACCCCATTATCTAGAAAGATCTGACTACTGCCACCCCATTATCTAGAAA
>NW_019154099.1:60194440-60346272 GCF_002288905.1 Enhydra lutris kenyoni
GGCCCCGCCAATGGAGGAGAGAGCAGGGCTTAGCTAACCCGTGGAGGGAACGGGCTGGCCCCTCCTATCAGTGCTGCTGGATAAAACGCGGGCGTCCGGGTAAGTGTGAGTGTCGATGCACAGCCAGCAGGAGTTTAGTTAAGCACGTCCAAGGGTTACATGTTGTGTATCTACCCCATCCAATCAGTTTTGTTTCTCCCGAGAATCATTAACCCCTAGAGACTGTGAGACTGTGGGGCTCTCATGTCCAACGTCTGCTGTTGTCTAGGGGCTGGAGACCTACCGAACTGCGGATGTTGCTGTTTGAGTCCAAATGCTGTCTGCCGGCAGAATTCCCGCCTCCTGGTTTTTAATCTCAGAACCTTCAACTGATTAGACGAGGCCCACCCACATGGAGGAAGATAAACTGTTTTATTCAAAATCTACTGATTTAAATGCTAATCTCATCTTAAAAATACATTCACAGAGACATCTAGAATAATGCTGGACCAGAGGTCTGGGCACTGTAGCACAGCTAAGTTGACACATGGAATTAATTATCACATTAGGAAAGACAGCTCGCCGAGCTCCGTGTTTGAAAATCTAGTGACTTCGCAGCGATTTGCAGCACATTCGTGGGAATCTAATCCCAGACATGTTGAGTCATAAAGAAAAACAGCAAACATACGGTGCAGCTATCAGAAGTGCTCCGGGCATATGCCTCGTGGATGAGGAAATCTGTTTTTTTTAAAGAATTGGTCACCTAGAGATGTTTTGTTTTGCTTTGCTTTTTCCTTCTTCTTCTTTGTTTGAAAGGGCAGAGCTTTCTGGAGCCAGCTGAAATTTGAAGTCTCTGGATCACTACAGACAAAACAAGTCACTGTAGCCAACTCGTTTGGCCACGGAGGCACTTGGGGCCTCCCATTCGAAGGCTAAGTTGAGCTCAGCCATCTCCCCTGTGCGAAGTGACAGCTCGGTCCAGGTGGACCTCTGGGGACTGTTCACGACAAGAGCTGTCCTGCTGGAGGTACCAAAGTATTAGGATGTCGACGATCTGGAGCCACAGGAAGCTCTCTGTGTGCAGAGGGGAAGCCTCCTGCACATTTAACAGAGGGACTGGGCTTGCTGGGGGCAGGGCGGGCCATGAAGTCCCCGCACTCACCTCCGCTCCTCTCCTGTACCCACGTAGCTCTCAGCCGCTGCGAGGTGTCCTCAGAATCGGCCTATCGCACAGTAAATCCATTCAGGAGAAGACAGTGAAAACCCCAAAGCAAGGCTGTTTCCTCTAAAAAAATCCTCAGCGAGAAAGGGGAAGTTTGAACAGTTAGCGAGGAGAGCATCTGCTCTGCCCCAGGCTTTGTTTTTTTCCGCCTTCTTTGGAGACTGAGAAAAACTTTGTCCTTAGCTTCCAGAGGGAGACAATGGGGCCTTATTTCCCAGAGCCGCGGGTGGGAAACGGGAGCGTTTGAATCCAGCCAGCGCTGGCTCTAAGAAACCTTCCCAGTGGACAACGCGTGCTCCATCCCAAATAACCCACGTGAGGAAATTTCCCGGACCATCTCCGTTCTGGTCTTGTGCGACCAGAAAGGCTTCTGTTTAAAAGGCGTTAGACAGGGGCACCTGGGTGGCTCAGTGGGTTAAAGCCTCTGTCTTCGGCTCAGGTCATGATCCCGGGGTCCTGGGATTGAGCCCCACATCGGGCTCTCTGCTAGGCGGGGAGCCTCCTTCCCTTCCTCTCTCTCTGCCTACTTGTGATCTCTCTCTCTCTCTCTCTCTCTGTCAAATAAATAAACAAAATCTTAAAAAAAAAAAATAAAAAAAAAATAAAAGGCTTTAGACAAACGACCCTCCCGCTGGGTTCTCACCGTCTTCCCAGGCACACCCACAAATAACAGTGAACCGGGCAGGAAGCGTTTTATTCTTACTTCTCCAGGATTCACCGTGGGCTGGACACTGCTGGAGAAACCGGCACATACCAACTTCTTTAATCCTCACGAGAACCCCCACGATGTAGGCCCCCACGTGGCATCTGGCCCCAGAGCTCACTCTATTTCCCACGGGAATGCATTGTTTGGGGACATTTCAAAACGACAACTGACACACAAAACAAAATGTCCTAGGACGCTTTAAAAAGAGTGTCCTCACAGAACTCATCGCATTTTCCTCCCATTACTGCCTGGGAGCTAAAGCTTCCCGTTCCTTCGTCCCATCCGGGGGAGGGAGGAGGGAGAGCAGCCTGGGAGAGGTGAGGGGTCAGAAACCTGGTCCCCCGCTTAGCGTCCACGTCTTCCCAGAGTCACACAAGCCAAACAGCAATCCCTCACCTTCCTCCGGAAACCCACCTCGTCAGGGATGACCATTCGCCTTCTGCTCTCCCGGTCTCAAAACCTACCCATCAGCTTCGGTCACCTCTCTCCTCCTCCCACTTGCCTCCAAACCGGGCTCCCGGCGTGTCCTCTGGAAGGCACGTGTACAGAGGGGAAATGGCGGTCCCCCCGCAGGACCGCACAGTGATGGGAGGAGCACCATGGTCCAGAGGTCGTGGCTTTGTCATCTCATGGGGGGATGCAGCCAGGACACGGATCGGGACGGGTCAGGGTAAGAGATGACAGGGACACGAGAGAGGGAAGGTGTCTGAGACCCTCACTGGATGTGCTGAGGCATCTCGGAGCAGGACGCGCTCACCTCCGTGTGGCCAAGACAGAGAAGCCGGCAGACGGGGCTGCAACTGGGCCCCTCAGAAGGCACAGAGAGGGGGCAGGGCTGGGGCTTGGAGGGGATGGGGCGGGGGACAGCAGTGAAGGGTCCCTTCCAGCAGATGTTTGGGGGTGACGATGAGATCAGAAGAAGGAAGTCTGAAAGCTAAAACTCTTAAAACCCCATACTTCCTCTCTGGCCGCAGGGGGATCCCGCCGGCCGAGACTCTTGTCACCTGCTGCTTGCTGGACTGCCCTGGCCGCCCCACCAACCACGAAACCCACGGCCCCCCCTGCAGGGGCTGCGGGCGGCCTCACGCATCCCCTCCCGTGGGGGCACTCATCATTGACCCACGGCTGTATGCCTTGCTCCCACTCCCTCCTTCCCTGTTCCCAGAAGAGCCTTTCTACTGAAGTTAAAGCCACCTCCTCCCTGTGCTTTGGCACCCATCTTGTCCCACTGACTCAGAACCTGCCTCCCCACTATTTCCCTGTGACCATCGTGCCCCGAACATGTACTCTTCATGGACCTGCTTTCTAGGCAGAGACCCGGACCGCTGCAAAGCAGAGCTCACTCGGGAGACGGCATCACCAGTGGTGGTAGAGCTGGGCTGGGAGGAGCAGAAAACCCGAGGAAGCGAATTACGGTTTATTTGGAATTGCTTTGATGTCACAGGAAGCCCAAGGTTGACTTGCTGGCTATGAGATGCTGAGATGGCCCCGGCAGTTCCATCTTGCTGCGATGCCCTTCTTAGCAGGTCACTTTATCTTCGGACGGTCGCACGATGGTTGTTCGTCTCTCAGATAGTCTTCTGACAGCACAAAAGGGACAAAGGCCAAGTGTGATCTTTCAAATCCCCAAAAGAGTCTGGAGGCCAGGGAGCCCCTTCAACCAGGCCACTGCAGTTGGGCGACTTGACGCCCACCCGGAGGAAAGTGGGTTCTCTTGGGAAGGAACCAGAAGATGACCCTAGACAGCGTATTTCTGCTCTTACCACGATCTCTGTTCTCCCAGCACTTCAGATGCCACCTAACGGGGCTTCTCGGAAGCCTTCTCTCTTCTTAAATTACCTTCTGGTGGCTTCCGGGACAGCACACACTGCTGCGATTTCTTCCTCTTCTGTTCCTCCTCCGTCTCTTCCACAGGCTTGTCCTCCACTGTCTCACCCTGTGGTCGCCTTTCCGGTGTTCCGGCACCCGGGGCAGGGCGCTGGCTCCCCTCTGCTCCTGCAAGGCCGACCCCAGGCTTCAAGCAACAGCACCACAAGTCACCAGCTGCCCCAGAAAGGGAAAAGGTGGGAGACGGGTAGTTGTGGACCCTCGTGTGGAGGCTTAGAGGGACTGCGGCCGAGAGGTCTCCAGCGTCCTTGGCCTTCCCTTCCCAGTGTCAAGATGACTCTTGCCACTGTGGAGAGAGTGACCAATGTCTGTACGCCTCAGCTTGGATCTCAATGTCCTCCCTATTTGCCTTCATTCTTCTGAGTTGATCCTACCTGCACACACCGCTTGTGCCCTCCCTGGTCCTGAGCTCAGGGTCACTGAGCCGCGCCTGGCTGATGCTTCGTCCTCACGGTGCAAGGGGGACGTGAGGGCATTGCTGCCCTCCCATGTCCACTACAGCCCCCAGGGTGCTTCTTGCACCACGTTGTGGAAACGACCCTTCTCCTGAAGCACAAATCTGCTCCTGTCATCCCTGAGGGTATGAACACCTTTCCTTTACACCAGGGGAGGACTAAAACCGCGACCTTGTTCTGCAGACCCTACCTTCCTCTCCAAAGACTTCTCCCAGAACCCCCGTGGCATCTCCACCACCCGCAGCCCCGGTCCCAGACCCCCCCCCCCACCGTGGCATCTCCACCCCCCGCACCCCCACTTGTCAGCTGTCTCCTCTCTGGAGCACACGTCTCTTCTGAAGCACAAGGCCCCATCCCTGAGAACACTGTTTATTTCTCTTCTCCGCGTCTTTTATTCAATCTGTTGGTTTTAGGCGGATGCTGAGCCCCGGCAGGAAGAAGTCTGTCCCGTCTGCCCCCGCCTGAGCGTGGGTTTCTTTGCGGTCACCCGCGGCTGCTCCGGCTGCGGCGGGCGCGGCGGCGGCCGGGGAGCGTCTGTCCAGTTCCAGCCGCGCGGCCTCGGCAGCCTGCGTGCTGCGGGGTGAGGCCCGGGGCTCCCGCCGCGGCTCCAGCCCTGCGTTCCCTCCCAGAGTTCGTGCGCAAAGGATGCGTATTTTTTCAGACGTCAGCTTGTCTACGGTCAGCCTTTCAGTCCACTTCCAGGGGCCTTTCATTCAACGGCGTCTTGTGTTGTCACCAGGCCCAGCCTCGTTTCCAGCCCGGGGAATCAGGGCGCGTCTCGCACTTGGTAAAAGTTCGTCCGACTGGACGAACCGGATCGCGTGCGCTTGGGCGAACCCCTTGACCTTGTGGCCCACGCTCTTGGTCCGCGCCGCGAGCGACTCCCCAGGCTGCCGCGCTCGGGGTAAACCAGGAAAGACGACCGCGCGGGGCACGTCTGCCTCCGGCTCAGGTCCTGATCCCGGGGTCCTGGGATGGAGCCCTGCGTCGGGCTCCCTGCTCCGCGGGACCCTTCTTTCTCCCTCTGCCCTCCCCCCACTTGTCCTCTCTCTCTCTCTCTCTCTCTCTCTCTGTCAAATAAATAAAATTTAAAGAAGGAGGAGGAGGAGATGGAGGAGGAGGAGGAGGAGAACATTCCCTGTTCCTGTTCATCTTCCCATGAAATCCGTGCCCTCTGCCCCCAGAGGCCTGCGGGCCAGAGTGCTCTCCTCTCGTGGGGCTGGACGTTGTCAGCCTCTCCGATGACCTTCTGGGCGTAGGAATCAACAGTCAAGTGCCAGCAGTTCGTGACCCTGCAGACTCACTGGCAGGAATTGATGTAAGGAGATAAAGAGCTACGCGGTTACCTGTGACAGTGCTCTCAGCTTGGCTTTCCAACAGGATATGTAAGAAGCGCGATTACCACACAGACAGGTGTGTCCATCAGGGAGGATAAAACCTTATCATGCATCCTTTCAAAAATCGCACAAATACGCAAACATGGAGAAAATTCTGGGAATAAAATATAGATAAATATATAAAAAATAAAATAAATATAAAAAATTAGTAGTGGTTTTCCCCCAAGGATTACTAGGATTTTTCCTTCTTTGTCATTATAATATCATATGTTTCTGTTCCCACCATGGTCATGTTATCACTTGTATAACGAAATAAGCTCTTAGTTTTGGAAAACTCATGGTCTACCTTTCATGGTGCCTCCCCCGTCCTGCAGTTATCACCCAGTTGGGCGAGGTCCAGAGAGACCCTGGTAGCACCAGGTCCCAGAGCCGATGTCCTGCTAACGATGTGTCCTAAAGGAAGGCATCGGTGTCATCCTTCGAAAACGAAGGAGCCTCCGGAGACAAGAGGAAGAGCGAGTGGGTGAGCAAGGGAGGGACGCTGTCTGCTGGGGAGGTTCAGCCTGTTTGTCTCTTAAATTGAATTTGAATCACTCCTATATGTAACACCAATAGCACCGATAGTCTAAATGCACACAGGGAAGCGTACAGTGAGAAAGCCCCCTCACACCCCTGGGAAGCTGAGGTTTTCCTGGGACTAGAGGTGACAGATGCGTGGCTGCCCCACCCCCACCCCTTAAGACCTGGCTCATTCTGAATGCCACTTGGGGTCACGTTCGACATTGCGGTCCCAACAGGCCCCAGTGTATGCCCAGTTCTTTCCGACATGAGTGGAAGTGGATTGATTTCTGGCCAGCTTTCTCACACTCTTTGCAAGATCTATTCCGGATCAGGTTCTGGATGTGCCTGGTTTCTGGGGCAAAGGCTCAGAGAAAAATCAAGGATCCTTTCTCAGATTCTGCCTGTTTCCATCTCCTGCTGCTGATGGGAGGCCGAGGGCCCCCCGTGTCCCAGAGGAAAGTTGCTCTGCCCCCAGAGCTGTGACGGCGGGAAGAGAAGGACCCGCCGGTGACAATGGCGACCCCACTCTGAGAGAGACGGCTGTGTGTCCAGCGCAGCCAGAAAGCCTGGTATCTCGAGCTATTCGCAAGCCTGCCTCTCGGACACATCTGGCTGGCTGTTTGCTTTGTTAGAAGGACCGCCTCGTCATTTTGCCAGGGGACTCTCTACCACCCTCTGTCACCAGCATCTGCACAGAACAGAAGGCTTTGGAGGCTCGGATGACAAAAACTGTCCCTCCGAAGGGGCCGAGAAAGATAGTAGTGTTTCTGTGCGAAGCAACAGAATGTGTAAGAGAAAGTGCCAACCGAGCCACACCAATGAGCCATTGTGAGGTCCGTGCTTGAGCATAAGAGGGATCTGAGGCCACTAACAAAGGTGGAGGGGACGCGACGCGACTTTGAGCCCCGGTGCCACCCGCATCTGCCCCACAGAACACAGCGCCATTCTGCGGCCTCTGTCGCCTCTTGTGTGCCAGGCCCTGAAAGGGGACTTCACAGCGTTGTTTACCTTGTTTACGATTTGTCTCTTTTCTCCTGTGGGAAGCCGTGAAGCACAGGCGTACGTCTAACGTACCCACCCCCGTATACACTGGGTTTGTCCCCCAGCAGACGCTAAACCAAGAGCTGAAGGAAGGAGGACAGAGAAGAGAAAGGTAGGGGAGAGGGAGGCAGGGGAGAGGGAGGGAGGAATGTGCACCCTTATCCAGTGATACTGCCCGCACCTCCCACAGCTGACTGGTTGCCAGGCGAAGGACCGTGTCTCGCGACTGTGCCCCAGCGCCGCTCCTCAAGGCCTGCCTGGCAGCGAGCGATGCCATCAGTAAACATCCGTTGAATGGGGTCTGGTCTTCAGCGCTTATTGGATTAGCAGGAGACTAAATTTGATACTATAACAACAACAACAAAAAAGGATGTTAGTGTAACCATGCTCATAAATAAGTACTTTAAATGAATGGGTTTTATAAAAAGGGCGTTTTCCTAGCCATTCTGGTAGCTAATTATTTTTGTCACTAAATATGCTAAACTCCAGGCACATTTAGGAGATGGAAGCAAGGGATTGGTGGCTCCCGGGACAGTCAGCTCCTTACAGGAGGTGGGCAGCCTTGATGTGTCGTGAGGCAGGTCAGTTCTGGGGCCATTTGCAGGGCTAGCTCCTGGGGCTTAGCCGAGATGATCCCACCACTCAGTCGTCTTGGACATGAAGATGAGCATGTGGTCAGAGAGGCAGTGGCCTGTTCACACCACGGCCGCCCAGGATGACAGGCACATGTTGCAATGCTCTGGAGAAAGGAAGACAGGACACCAGTGTGAGATCCTGCCCTTTCCTCAACGCTAGATTCGACCATTCAGTTCGATCCCTGGGCTGTTTATGATTGAAAGCACTACGGGTTTGTGTCCTGGCTTTGGCCCTTAGGTGGCTGATTTGGGTGAGCCTAGGGACGTTTCTCAGTTTTCTAATCTGTAGAATGGGAGTAAATAATGTCTGTCTTGACAGTACTTATTGCCAAGATCGAATAAAGGCGGTCGTTGACATGATTTTGTAAAGCGTGAAGTACTACGCGATGTATCGCTACTGGTAAAAATACCTGCTGGTTAGTTAGCCCTGATGGTGTGTGAGTGTCTTGCTGAGCACCGCACTGCCATGGCAGTTAAAACTCAGAATAATCCCATACAGAAGCTGGTAGTAGGAGTGGTGCTGTGGTCATTTGTCCACCGGGAAACTTACACAGACGTGGGAGACAGCGTGCACCAGACAATGAAGAAGTCAAGTTCGTCCAGACTATGGTGATAGGGAGGACCGCCGCTGCTCAGTGACACCTCAGAGAAAAGGGAAGGGCTTGGGGTTTCATAGAAACAGGGGAACAAGGACAAGTGGACCACGGGGTTGCCCGTGAATCTGTGGGAGCAGGAGAAGGTCTTATCGGGTCCCTGAGGAAGTGTGAAGGGGAGTCTTATCCTAGAATGGTAAGAACGAGTGGTCTCTCCTGGTTAGTTGGTTTCTGGAACAAAAAATGGATGGTGGGTGTGGGGCTGACCATCGCTGTTTACTAGGAACACAGGATGGGGTGAAATTCCACGATGTCACAGGTTCAAACACATGCCCAAGAACACACAGAAAGTAGTACCAGTAAGACTAGTAGTGCTAGCAGCAACACTAGTGAACGTTTAGTGACAGTTTACTAAGGGCCCAGTTGCGCACGCACTCAAAACTTTGTGTGCATTCCAGCACAATAATTCCAAACGAAAATTCTATTCCTCTTTCCTAGTTTTCAGGAAGGCCCACAATGCTTCTGCTTCAGAGACCGGAGAACCCATGCAGGCTCCGAATGGCACTGGAGGAAGGAAGTGTGGCTTTGCCACTGGGCTCTGGCCCCCCCACACGTGCCTCCCACCACAGCATGGAAGCACTTCCCCACTGAGAAGGCTTCATAACACCAAACACCCTCATCTGGCGACGACAATAGAAAATTGGTCCGTTGCTGTAAGCCTGCGTTCTCTCTTTCCTATACAGCTTTTTTTTTTTAAACATTTTATTTATTTGAGAGAGAATGTGAGAGGGGAGAGGGTCAGAGGGAGAAGCTGACTCCCTGCTGAGCAGGGAACCCAATGTGGGACTTGATCCTGGGACTCCAGGATCATGACCTGAGCCAAAGGCAGTTGCTCAACCAACTGAGCCACCCAGGTGCCCCTCCTATACAGCTTTTAAACCAGGTCCAATCA
Organism: Enhydra lutris kenyoni; assembly: GCF_002288905.1. NCBI lineage: Eukaryota > Metazoa > Chordata > Mammalia > Carnivora > Mustelidae > Enhydra > Enhydra lutris. The sequence goes on from NW_019154099.1 coordinate 60,203,809, forward strand.
CCTTAGATTCTGCAGTCATAAGGGATGACCTATCCCATACTGATGGTTTCTAAGTTTAAGATAATTGGGATATGAACTCAAAAAGTGGGCTAGGAAAAGAGAGCTGGGAGGAGCGGCTTGAAAGACATCTCTACATCAAGTCCCATCAAGACGCTTGCCTGTCACTGTGTGTATTGACTGACGCCCACAGGACGCGTGAAAGCTCGCTTGGAGGTATCATCTCCGAGAGGTAAAACCAATGAATGAGGCTGAGATTGTCCGTGAAGGCGGCATTATGAACCGACCGGATGGCTCTGGCCGGATGACTGTGGGGTACTCTAAGAACATGGAGGGGCTCACAAGTTAACTTTACACTCCACTGACTTCATGGAAAGAGTTAGATTATCCGGGGGTGCTGGGTGGCTCGGTCGGTCGAGTGCCCAGCTCGATTTCAGTTCAGGTCATGATCTCAGTGCTGTGACACCGAGCTCCGTGCTGGGCTTCACGCTCCATGTGGAGTCTGCTTGGGATTCTCCCTCTCTCTCTCCTTCTGCTCCTCCCCCTGCCCCCCAAAAAGGAACTAAAAGACTTCCTTTTTTGTAAAGAGAAAGAAAAAGAAAAAGAAGCGAAGGGTTCTTTTTCTAATTATGTGCTCACCAGGCCAGTCTAAGATACTCAAACGGAATCCTACTGTCCTCTGCATTTGGGACCAGTGGCTGCTTAACAGAAAAAAGAAGATTAAGGCACAGAATTATACACATGACTCCTGCACTCCTTAAATGTTTGCTTGAAGGTCTTAAAACATGTCAACGCTCCTTCACTCACGGTGACGTCTCTGCCGATAGCTCCACTAACTGGCTGGTCGAGGCATTCCTTGCATTAGCACGCACAGATAATAATTAATGCATCGCCGCGGATTCCTGCTTCTGCTTCCTGATGGCAGAGCGAGAACTTACTGGCCCCCGGGCAGCAAGTTCATCCAGAAAACTTGGCTCTAGAGACTTCTCCTCAGCACCGACAGCGCCTCATCTACGGCAATGTGGGAAAGTGATCGAAAACACGATGAAACAGGTTGCTTTTATCAAGTTCTTCCCGGGAAGTTGGCTTTGGTTTTCATAGAAAGAATGAACTATGGGCACTCCCGTTCCACTGGGTTGGATCTCACAAGAGTCCATGAAGGTACACGGTTCCCCTGAAAGCACACAGACGCAGGGCGCTGGCGGAAACACCTCATTCCTGGCCGGGACACCCAGGAACACTCACGTGTCCACTGCAAGGCGGACCGCCAGCACCCCATCGACCCCAGCTTACACCAGCAGCGTGTCTGAGAGGGAGGAGGATGTGTGAGGGGACGTGGCTCAGGAGGTATGTCCTGTCCCCTGGCCCTCTGCGGACACACATGGGGTTTCCCGACTGTGGCCGGTTCCTGGTCCTAGCACTGTTTCTCCTGCTGAGGCATTAGCTAGATTTCGTGCCACACCCCGGTCTCTTTGCTGGGCCCGCTTTCCTTGACTCACGTAGTCATCCCATTAGTTATTTGTAAAATAGGTAATTAGCTCACAAAGTGCCAAAATCGGAAAAGCGAGCAATTTTCTCTTTGCACGTCTTCCAACCGACAAGGGCCACCTCCCCACAGTGCGTGGCCTTCCGTTCTCTGAAAACAGCAGGCGTCCTCAGTGGGCAGGAACCCCCAGAGGGGAACGTCTCACTGCGACACTGCCATGGGGGCAAGGACGCCCACCCCAGGACACCCCAACCTCACACCATGCCCGCCATGTCTCCCATTCATGCTCGTCTTATCCTTTTCGAGCGTAGCATGTAGGAGACCACGCATTACACATCACATTACACTATTCTGTGTGAGACTATCGGCTGCTGTATTTGGAATTTTGTTGGAAAACTCACTCCAGCAGGCCAGTGTTAACGATGTGACGGAGGACATTGTCGTGCCAGCATGGCCCATTGTTAGGACAACATTCCACTGCTAAAGCAACCTGCGTTGATCACCGCGGAGAAGGGCACCAGGACAGGCCACCTGAAAGGTGCCTCCTGGGCTTATGGATTACTTTAAGCTAAAGACAGAGGCACGAAAATCTCTTTATGTCCTGCTAACTGCCTGAAAATAGAGAATAAGATTCCCCTTTCATAAAGGAAATTCCCATTGGCAAAGATGTCTCCGTAGGAGTAAGAAAGTCACTCTGGGAAACAAGAGGATGCTTTGTTACCACGCCTCGCCTCCCCCAGCCGCCCAGGACTCGCTTTCCCTCCTAGAAGCTCAGAACTCCTTCCTTTCCCTTTGTGCGGCTTAACCTGCCCACGGGCCCGATCACCCGGTACGGCACCGAGTTGAAGTCTTTGTGAAAACGTTTGCGTTTGCTTCCCTGACTTGGTTTTTCCTCCATTCAGTCTTTTCAGCAGTTTGATTCGTGGGCCCCGGCCACTGTCCAAATCCTACTGGTCAGGTCACACTTGTAGTAAAGCAACTGTCCTCTGCTTCCTAGAGTTTACGTGAGGTCAGCCTACAACCATACGCCAAGACGAGAGGCAGGATGGTGGGCTCAGCGTTCTTACCACTCCTGGGACGAGCGTGCTGAGTCGGGAAGTACCTGAGAATCCCCGCGAGTGAGCAGCACCACCACTGAGGTCAGGCAGCTGCAGTTCTGCCTCGGGCCCCACACTTCAGAGCATCTCATGGATCCCTTCCCCCCACACACACACGTGCACATGCACACGTGCACGAAAAGGAATTATTTAAGAGCACGTGGTCCTCCGTCACACGAGACCCCACACCCTGTGCGGGGGTACACTTCCCATGACCTTAAGCATCGTTCTCGGGACGAAGGTCCACAGACCAAAGCCACATGTCACCACAGCTCTTTCCCCGACGTCTTTAAAACAAGAAGCTACTACATCCGAATGCAAAGATCTGGGGTTGAGCCATTGTGGTACAAGTGACAGGCTCCGCGGAATGGCAGGACAGTTTACGTGGCCCCTAGGTAAAAGAAAAGACAAGTTAGCACCCACCTGGCCCTCTCTTGGAGCGAGGATGGGATCGCCTGGGGGTGGCCCTCTGCCCTTTTCCCGGAGGGCAGGCCCCCAGTTCTCTTGCCCCTTCCCTATGCACTTGGAGGGTCTGAAATCCCTGCCAGGCAGCTCGGCACGTCACAACAGGTGCAGAAGACTAGTGTGCGATGTGAAAGACTTAGCATCCCGCTCAATTGTTACATCACGTGTTTGTGTGTGTTACTCACCTGAATATTGCTGTCTGTGAAGAGAACACCCCATGCCCAATGTTAGTGACCTCCTCTTTCGTCACATACGGATGTTCTGTATTTAAACGCCAAATTTGCACAGGCCGTCTATTTCCTCATTACACAGGTACCTTTGGGAGGGTAGCAGGGATGGGACATTTTTTAATCAGATGGAATTCTGGCTCATGACTTGACGATATTGAGACATGGGAAACATGGGTCCCGCTGGTATGTTTGCCCTGGACCAGCAAGGCCCATCTATGCGGACAGTGGTGTTTATGAATGGGGCCTTCCCACCTCTCAGCCTCCAGGATGGGCCGCCAGAAGCTCTCAGCTTGCTCTTACGTTAAGACAGCTGTTGATGACGACCTTGTTACCTGTCAAGATTATTCTCTTTGTTAGCGAGGGAAGATCCTTCAGAGTGCTGAGGCAGACGTCCTAAGTAGACGACCATCTGACCAAACACAGCTAGCCCATAGGGGAAGCCTGGCCCTTTCCTCCTGGAGAGAAAACCAAGAAGGTACTGATCTTTCCAAATTAAGCATTTGCACACTAGTTCCCCAAATGAGATCTAAAATGCCAGGGCCTGCATTTCTTCAAGTCACCATGAACAGGGGCTGCATTCCAGTAGCCTCTATCAGCCACTGAGTATGCTGTTCCTCAAGGACCCCACTGCTCCTTTCTCCCGGAGCCCAAGGCAGCTGCCCTCCACGGCCTTTCTTTTTCCATTGTTCTTCGAAGTGGGGTTAGTCACCTCTGCCTGCCCAGGACACTCACATTTGTCCACGCAGACTGTAGACAAGGAGCGACCTGGTGTGAGAGTGGCCCCTGGGCAGCCTGGCCTCGGAGCCTGGGGTCATCCAGCTGGAGGTAGACAGCGTGTGTGTAAGTTCTCAGACATGTGGACGGATCCCGGCAGAGCTCATCAGGCTGAACCACAAGCACACCGATGACTGAATGTATTTTCGAAACCTGAACTCAGGTCCCATCAAGCACAGGGTCGACTCCAACAACACTAATAAAATAACTCAGAACAGACTGCTGGCTCTGGGGTGTTGTGGGGAGACCTAGCTGCTACAGTCTTGGCGTCGAACCACCCTTAGAAACGGGCCCCTGGGTCTCTCCCATATCTGGTGTAGACATTGCATTTTATTCATTTTCCAATTAACCGTAAAGCCATCCTCGCGTTCTCTATTTGTAAAGGCCGGATATCATTTATTCTTCTCACTGGAGAAATGCGTTCCCACTGTTGAGGGCATGTGTCTGAGGTCTGGAGGAGGCAGGAATTCTGTTTGTGCGCCGGTGTCTGGAGAGTGAATCAGAGCTGCTGTTAGACATGATGACCCTCATTAGCGGATGGGACTTTCAGCCCAGCCTCTGGGGTATTTGTCATGAGCGGGATTGCGAAGGGATCGGGAGGGAGAATAACGGATCCTTATTCTAGTCATCAGGATAAAGAAGAAACAATGCAGGGTACTTTACCGACGAGGGGATGATAAATGGGTGAGAAAATCAAGCTGAAGCCACCGTGTGAGATTATCGGTTGTGACTTTGCAGAGCGTGTGATCAGCTCTGCGTTAAACAATGGAAACAGACCAGGTGCTGATTGTCCGTGAAAGTCCGCAACCTTCCGTCTGTGGGTCTAATTCTGCCACCGTGGGCTTTTGTGAGTGAAGTCCCATGGCGATGCCTCGGCTGTGGCCAAGATTTTGCCCACTGCAAAGGCGACAGTGTCTGGCCCTTTCCAGACATGTTTTACTGACCCCTGCTCTCTGAGCCTCAAAATCCCAAAGATTTGAAATAATTGATTGTCGGGCAGCGTAGCTGTGGTCAGGAACACATGTATACGTCAGAGGTAGATGAACCAGATTTAAAATCTGAGTTGTGTATTCATTCAACAAACATCAGAGGTGTATTCACTCTGTCAAGTTCTGCGTGAGGATGAGAGAGTGGACAAGGAAGGGCCTCCTCTCTCTAGGACCTAAGATCCTAGTGGGCCCATCGATTAAAGGCGGTTAAACTCAAGGAACTCAAGGAACGTTGTTTTTCTGAAGTGGGTCAGTTTTCTGAGCAGCAAGAGAGAGGCAGGGGTCTGTAACGTGTAGAGTCACTATAGAGATTATAGGAGAGACTAGAGTGAAGTACTTATCACAGTACCCGACACAAAGAGCTCAGTAAATGCTCAGCATTATGACCTTACTGTCAATGAACAGGTGGATGAAACATTATTTTTACCATCTCAGGGTCAATGCACTCAACAACAAGTTTAATTTGTGGTCCTGTTGAGGCCCTAGCCAATGGTGTCATGTAGATGAATCTTGGGAAGTGAGGTGGGCATGGTGGGGCCGAGGCTGCCCACGGAGATGGCGATGGGTCAACCAAGAAGCTTGGACGTCCCAGATGAGGGCCTGTTGTGGGATCTGAGGGAAACTCTAATGACGGTCTGATGATAAACAGACCCAGGGTTTAGAGAAAGAGTTCTAGCACATGCTTGGATGATGAGTGTGACTGGATAGTCCTTATTTTATAAAAGACAAATGACACACCTATAAAATGGCGCCAACTGAATAATGAGACCTGAGCTATTAGTGTAGCAGCCACTGGCCGCAAGAGGATATTTAAATTTAAATAAATTAAAATTAAGTTAAATATAAATGGTTCCTTGGCCATCTCGCCATGTTTGAGGCAGTCAACATCCACCTGTGGCCAGTCATTGCCAGGCCAAATGATGCAGACTCAGGGTAACCCCTTATCACCGAAACTTCTACTGGATGATGTTGATTGTACTTTGGGAAACATACAATTTAAGAATATTCTGTACTTGGTGCCAAAGCATCTTACTCAATGGGTCTAAATATTGGACAGTTTCTGAGGAGGGAATGAGGACAGCTGTTGGATTAGAAAGGATGGAAATCCATCATCTCCATGAGACCCGAGACTTTGGGCTGGACGGTACCGCCCAGAGCGGTCTGGAGTGGATCCCGCCGAGAGGTATTGGGGCTGACCTGTGCACTCAAGGCCGGGGGTGAGGGCTCCCCTCAGCTCACGCAGCTGCTGTGGGCACCAGCTGGCCCCTCTAGAGGCAGCTGTGCGAGCTGGGCGTCGTCAAAGACATGGCATCCAGGACAACAGAGATGGAGATGCCGGGCCTTGGTTTGGCTCACGGGAGCTGGGAATGAATTCATGTGATCAACATGGTAATAAGGACAAGTGTTGATCCCCTACCACAGTGGGACACAGCGGCTCCCGGCCCTGTGGCTATGCATAGCAGAATAGCAGTCCCCAAGTCATCGATCCCCAGGGCAAGCCACAGGTGACAGAGACGAAGCTGGAGGGGAAGACCAGGGCACTGCTTCTGGAACGAGTCTCAAAACCTTGCAAAGATAGCTGGGAAGCGCTTTGAAGTGAGCTAACGTCTACCAAGTAGGTGGGTGACATTGTATGCTACAAACACTGGGATATGAAAGTCTGTGATTTTATAGCCAAAGCCTGGTGAGGTCTGGGGTATGTAAGTTGTCATTTACTGTTTTCCAGCAAAAACAGTCCATTTGAAGGCCTTTTTACACTACTAAAGTTAACAATTCATAATTCTCTTTACAATATGATAAAAGTTGCTCAGTTGAAATGAATCACCCTTGGCAGAACAGCTTTAAATGACCCAACCATCATTAGTAGCTCTGTCTGTCTCTGTCTGTCTGTCTCTGTCTGTCTGCCTCTGCTTTCTGTTTCTGTCTGTCTCTGTTTCTCCAACCATCTCTGTTCACCTCTCCCTCTTTCTTTTTCTTTCTCTTTCTTCCTTTCTTCTCTTTTCTTATCTTTTTAAAAATTTCTTGAATCAGGAAAAGAAACTCGGTCATTCTGCCCACTTCTTCATCATTTCTCTGGTGGACAATTACAGATTTTTTAAAAAGTTGTATTTATTAAGTGGGCCTTTCTGAATAGATCCTGGGGCTCCATGCTGGACAGAAGGAAAGCTGTCCTGTCCTTACGTATGCAAGAATGCATGTGCAACCAGGGCCCTAGTTTGTAGAGGTTCATCAGAGGACGTAGGGTAAAGCCAGGGCTGGGAATTGCCATTGAGTAGCCCGGGGATGGGCTGGAGAATTGTGGGGGATCAGGTCGCCTCTAAGATGCACTGCTGAACTTTTATTCTCTCGGGAGTATGGAGGAAAGAGCAGAGCAGGTGGATTCCTCTGACCTGCCTGCACTTGTCAAAAGAGCATGAAGCACATTCACCAGAAACTGCATCAATCCTGGGCAGAGCATGTGGTCCATGGGGCAAGACGGGAGCTGCAGCCTGTCCCAGGAGCTGGAACTTGCTGGGCTTAGCCCAGGTAAGAACAGAGTGAGTGCTGGTGAGTGCTGGCTTCCTTCCTCCTGGGGGAAGGGCTAGCTCGAGGGACCCAGAGGTGAGTTGCTGGGGGGTGACCACACAGCTCTGAGCTCCTCCATTTTATGAAAACAGCATCTGTGCTTGCCTTTAAGTGGGAAGGAGAAGTCCCTTCACAGAACATACATTTTTGGTGCCTAGGCCTTGCCTTCGTAGAAGGAAGTGTGTGTGTCTACCCAGAAGACACACAAAAGCACCCCCAAATCCAAACAAGATGGAGACAGGACTCTGGAAACCAGGCTTTGGATTCCAGCACATCTGGGACCTGGGACTGGAGAGCGTGTCCTGAGAGGCCCCTCCCTGCTTGGGGGGGAACGGAGGGTGTGTGCCCCCAAGGGGGCACCTTGCAGCTGTCCACAGTTTGCTTGGGGAGTCAAGAAGGGCATGTTTGTGATCTGAGCCTTGTATCTGGATATGACAGAATCATCAGTTGCTTGAGTCGGAAATGACCATGTGGGCCGCCATCTTGCAGCCATCTGGGGCTGAAAGAGATAATCCCAACCAGACATGAGATCCAGACATGCAGTGAGCACTTCAGTTTTGAACCAATGAATCCTCCAGACCACCAACAGGAAGTTAGCTGACCACCTGTGTTCCTCACATGGCCACTTTGAGCCAAAGATGGCATAGGTATGCTCTGAGACTTTAGCCAAGTACGTGGGTCCCCAAGCCCCAGGAAGAGATGTGCCCAAAACTTGGGTCCTCCTGAGAGTCCCAGGCCTCCACACCTGCACAGGTGTATTTTCTGTGCGTGTCTGCTTTGGCTTGGATCTGACAACACTCCCGTTGGGCTTTGTCATGGGGGATGTAAGGTGAGTCGGAGTCCCTAGGAGAGAGATATTGGTGGTACAGAAATTCCGCTGTAGAAAGACATCCACATATCTGATGGTCGTATTTCTACATTAGCATGTCTCAATTTACAAAAATAATGGAGACCCATACGTTCTTTGTAGGAACAGCATCTTTGGCCGATGAAGACCCACAGAAATTCAGATTATCTTCTGCACTTTGCCTTCTTTCTTTCCATCACAGTTCTTTCCAAAAGCATACATATAACCAAATATGCATTTTATTATTTTCATACAGACTGTTAAACTCTCATGATATATTAAACTGTTGCTGAGTCCTAAAATTTTTTAAATGCAATTTTTTCAGCTAAGATAAAAGCAAGGTTAGATGCACTAAGGTGATGAATATTTATGAGATATAATTTTTTGATAATAAAGTTTTAAAAATATCTTGAATATGTCTTCCTCTTCTTTTTGGTCTAGTTAGGTGGGGAAAATTACTGTCCTTAGCATCTTAATTAAAATAACATTATAATGTTAGCAAAAAGGAAAAATGATTTGACATATTCATGTGGTAATTACATTAAAAAAAGATTACTCTCCATTAGTCTTCCTGATTGTACTAAGCCATCTGTGCTTGTAAAAATAATAATAAACAATAAAATGAATTTCATATGCCATATGTACTTTGCTGCTTAATAGTAATTAAGCAGTAATCCCAAAGCAATCACTTGTTAACTGTGATAATTGCTCAGAGGTAATTATTTTGTAATAAATGATAATCAATTATTTATAGTATTAACAATAGTTTTCTTATTTTTTTTACCTTTAGAAATTGCTGGTGGCCATAGCTTATCTCAGCAGCTGTGCTGGAAAATCACTAATCTGTTGTGTTAAGAACATATTTTCCACAAGTCAAAATTCTGGTTATGGTCTATTAGATTTGTAATATATGTTTGTAGTATTTTTTAAATGAAACAGCTATAAATATCTCACCTATCTTATTATTACAAGTAAATGACTTTAATAAAATTTCTAGTACCATGTAAACTACAGAATGATGGAATGATCGATATTACAAAGCCCAGCATGAATGTGAAAATAATAGAATGTATGGCCTAAGTCAGAACAAGTGGACAGAAAACAAAGTTTGATTTAAGGGGGAAATCATAAAATATAACCACTTATCCCCAATTGTATCCTTTTCCCAATCTACCACACCTAGTTTTAGCTTTAGACAGCCTACTGCCTCTTCAAGAAATGGTACATAATATTGAATTATGGCATTCCTTGTAGCAGAGAGGTGACATAATCATGCATATTTAAGCAATAAAACAATTTAGAATATTTATGATTCACAAGTGTTTCCTCTTATTTTTTAATATAGCAACGAGGAAGGTATTAGATTGAAACTATTCTTTCTGAATTTCACATCCAAGGAATAAAATCCATGGTTCTGTCTCTGGATTCCTACCATGACATGGAAATACACAGAAGAATGTGTCCCCTGCCTCTGAATCAGTGGCTCTCTTGCCCTACGGGGACTTGTGACTGCCTGGGGATGTGCTGGTCCTCACATGCGGGGCTGGGGGGCTGCCAGCCGCTGTGGGTAGAAGGCGGGGATGCTGACGGTAGGTTCCACAATACACAACAATACCCGGTAGAGAATGACCCAGCCCAACATGTCTATGGTGTCAAGGTTGAGAAACCCTGGCCTGGATGACTCTTTGCAACCAAATCATTTATAAAGGACATCAAGCATTTCGACTTTAAAAGTTCCAAGTGGTAATTAAGAGACCAAGAGACCAGGAACTCAAGTCCCCTCCTCTTCCAGCCGCACAAACAGGGAGTATCGCAGAAACCAAAGCTCCTCCCTCCAGATGTGGTCCTAGCCTGCCAAAGCCAACTCCCACACCAACTATGTGAAGCCCAAAAGAAAGAATAATATGAAAGAAAATTAGGTAGCTCAAAAAATCATTGTGAGAACAGCCCTGAGCTTCCCATATCTAATGAGACCCACAACACAGGGGCCCCTGGTACAGAAAGTCAGCTAGTGTAGGCTGCAACGCTATGGTGTCTGTGGCCAGGGAGGCGGCCTCTGTCACCACCATGCTCCCTGTGCAGGCTTTATGAGCAGGTCTCCGACAGCTCCATCTCATGGATGACAAGGCACACACAGGCACACACAGGCACTCTGTGACAACGGTGGCTCAGAAGAGACACGTCCTTTCAGAAGACAGGACTGGGGACACGGGGAGCCACCAAGACCTAGGGAACTGTGCAGACATGATTTGGGGCATAAACGGTGCTTGTGCTTCATGTCTGATCTTGGGATTACAACTGCCCCTTGTTCTTAGAAATAATAGGGCTTGAATCATGGAAGCCCCATATTTGGGGGCTGGAGGAGGCCGGAGGTGTTATCTGGTCTGACCACACCCCTTCTCACCCTGACCCCCCACCTTCATCTGTTTTCAGTCCATGTCTCTTGCTTTGTGTCTTCCTCCCTTCTTTCTCTCTTACCAAATGTCTTTCTTCTCTTATCAAATGTCTGCTTTGTGCCAGGGGCCATTCGAGAACACCCTGCCATGAGTAGAACAAGCAAATTCCATGCATTTATGTCCAGATTTGGGGAGAGAAATCAACAAAATGAATATGTAACCTTAATAAGTATCTTTGGCTATCCAAACCTGGAGCTGCACACATAGAAGTAAATATTTGGACAAATATCTTGTTATCCAAATTCTCATTTACTGGCTATCTGAAATTCAGGCACCAAATAAATTCAGATAAAGCATTAACTCTTGCTATTAAAACTCAGCACCCCAATTCAAGAATGAAGGCAAATTTATACATTTGTCAGATGGTGATAAAGGCCAGGGAGAAAAGCAACAGAGGGAGAGTGACAGCAACAACTTCGCTGGTGAGGGATTGTAACGCTGATGGGCACAGAGAGCCTCACTGGAGAGGTGCTATTTGGAGGAAGCTCCAGACAGAGACTAGTGTGGAAGCTTCCAGAGGGAGCTTTCCGCTGAGTCTGAGAACCTGCAAGGACCCTGGTGAGGTTGGACATGCTTGAGGGAGACACAGATGATTGGACCAATGGAGAGGCCATGTGGGGAAGGTGATGAGATGTGGGATACCCAGAAAAGAAGAATGAGAAGTAGGAGAGAAGCTGGAAGGTCTTCCTCCAGTGTGGAGTCACGAAGTGTGTCAGGCATGGCTGAAAACGGGACCAGAGTCGGTGGTGAGCAGCAGCAGGGAAGCCATGGGTGGGTGGTGGGCAAGAGCCCCACTGCACAGGGCTCAAGGGAGAACTAAGGGGCCATGGGACAGACAGCATAGAACGTGCAGGAAGAAGAAGGAGCCAGGAGGCTGGAGAGAAGACTTGCGTGTCTGGTGGGTAGTGAGGCTGATCCCGTGGAGAACATGAAATGATGTAGGAACACAAGCTTCCGATGAATGATGGGAAGGTCCGAGGGAGCAGGCCCACATCTTGAAAAGTCCCAAAGTCCCCACCCCGTGATACTGGCATCTTTCCAGCTCTGGTCCTGACCTTCTGTGGTAAACCCACAAGCTCTGACGTGGAAGCTCCGTTTTATTTTCTATATTCTCGAATTGCATTTCTGTGCTATGTCTTCACTGCCAAAAACATGACCAAAACTGCTCTGATTCAGGATTATCTAAAATTAATTCATATGCTCTCTTTACCCAACATCTGCTCTCATGGCTTCTACTCACATTATTTCTCTTGACCCTTCCCTCTCTCTGGGCCATTCACAGCCCATCATTATGAAGAACTTTCTGGAAGCTCTGTAACATAGGGTGCAGGGGAGGAAGCTGCAGGTGTTGGGAAGTTTCATCAGGAGAACGTGGCATATGGCTTTTGTGGAAACACATGCATATCATCGCTCCTGGACCATCTTGCCGAAGGCTGAGGTTGCTAACCCTTTGATTTTCTGAATACGCCTGACTTTCCAGGCAAATTCAGACATAGTTTCTTCCACTCTCTGTTATGATCAACCCGCCATGCCCTTACACTCAATAAGAGGACAAGAACCTTTCCTGGGGCTCCAGCACTTAGATATATGGCCAGTCTGAGAAGGAGCTAGCTTGGGCCTCCACAGGGCTGGGTCAAGGTAGTGCTGGTTGAAATAGTATGGTAAGAGGCAGGCAAGAAGTGCCTTAATGAGACTTCTTTGTATCCAGCTCTACATGGTCCTATGGCAAGGGTCTGAAGCATGACTCGAGGTTGGGAAATACCTGCGTTCCTCTGGGGGTTCCCAGAGCACAACCAAGTTCTAGACTTCCTGGACGCTAAATTAGTATTATTTGATATTCCTGAGGACCAGTGTGGATGGCCAAAGGTTAGAAGCTGAAGCCCAGGGAAGTGAATGGACATGCAGAAGAGGGAGGGAACCAGGCAAATAGAATCTGTGAAGGAAATGAGATAAGCTTGGAAGACTGGAAGAGTTTAGGAATTTGATGTTGACCATGATTTTTATTGAAAAGAGGAAAAGGTATGTTAGGAAAATTGGGGGAAACCCAGGTCAGATGCGCTTTCCTTATTCATTTATTCGTGGCTAAGCAGCCATAACAATAACCAGTGTTGTACCAATACGTGTTTAGCAAATGGTTCTCCAGAGAAATGATTTTAGTAGCGGTTGAATTCTTTGGTGTAACGATTCCCACCGCAGCTGGTCTCAGACTACCAACATGACTTCCTTAGATGAAGAATTGAGACAATGGGTACACAGTAGCTCTTGCAAGCTCAGAAAGGCCAGCTCCAGCACACCCCTGGAGCAAGGAATACTTCTTACGAGTATAGGTCTTGGGTCAAGTTCTTGCAGAATCAACCCTGAGTCCAGGATTTGGACTCACGGAATTTATGAGGGGCACACTCCCATGAGAGTGGGACAGGGCTGGAGAAAGAGTAAGCAGGGCTGTGAGCGTAGAAAGGCCCGCACTGCGCTGTTGTGCCAGGTCCCAGGAGGGAGTCTGGAGTACAAGACACCCCATGTTCTTATGGCTCTCAGAAACCAGTGCTTGTCGCGGGGCGGGGGGAGATTTTTCCTTTCGTGGTGGTGATTTATGCACCTGTTGCCTCTTCGAGTTCAAGATTCAGAGGAAAGGGCAACTCTTAAAAAAAAAATTTATTTATTTATTTATTTATTTATTTATTTATTTGAGAGAGAGAGCACAAAATCAGGGTGAGGGGGAGAAGGAGAAGCAGGCTCCACACTGAGCAGGGAACCCAATGCAGGGCTCAATCCCAGGACCCTGAGATCATGACCTGAGCCGAAGGCAGACGCTGAACCAACTGAGCCACCCAGGCATCCCAAGAGTGACTCTTTTTACTAGCAGTTTGGATGATGGAAAGAGCAGAGACTTTACTGCAAAGATTAACCCAGGAAAGAGTTTTGAAGGGTCAGCAGGAGTTCGCCTCCAAGACAAAACTATGATAGAGGGAATTTGACAAAAAGAGCACAGCTTGTCTGAACAATGTGGTCCAACGGTGGCTGCCCATTAGAATCATCCAGAAGCCCTGAGAAGATGCAAGTCCGGGACCCCACCACCCAAATCTGGGGTTTGATTATTTTAGACAGCGGTAATTGTTTAGCTCCTTGGTGATTTATCGGTGGTCAAGGTTATGGATCAGTACAATAAAACTTCAAAGCAACCTTCCAGGGGTTTTTTTGAGGATGCACAGTTTAGTGTTGTTGGAGCACACAGGGCTGGTGTGCATGTGTAACAACAATGTAGCCCCCTGGAACAGTTGTATGTGTTACATTCTGTTGCATTTTGTTTATAAGTAACTTTGGGATAAGCGACACGCACATATATGTTAGATGTTTAAGATAGATGTCACTTTGCCAAAAATTAATATATATGGAATAAAAGCATTTTAAATCCAACTCAGCTTTGCCATCTTTTACAAAGGCTGTTCTCTTATTCAGCTCTTGTTACAACACCTCTTCTCATAAATCTGGTTGTCTTCATAGCCGGTTAACTGCGTGAGTATCTGCTAAATTGTATTATTCTCTAATTACATCTTGCCCATAAATCTCATGTAGGTTTAAGGTCCTTCCAGAGAAGTACAAGGTGGCCTTACTTTCTTGTATCCTCCGTAGCTTGTCCCCCACTGACAGAGGGAGAGTCTTGTTCTTCTGGGGGCTCAGGGAATGGGCTAACAGGACAGATCCCTGTGAGATTTCACAGTCCCCATCGAAGTCTGTAATTTAGGGTATCACAGCCAATAAGGTATCTCAACATTTTAGAAAAAGAAGACAGCAGTTTGATAGTTGGGTTCTTCTGCCTGACAATAATTCAGAGGTTAGTTGAAAAGCTGGAGGTCTTGGTGGTTTTTCTGTAATGAACAGAAAACCCTGCTTGTAGAGTCATGGACAGTAAAGACAGAGCTGTCGCCGTGGGTCAAGCGTGCTCTCTGGAAGCTTCACACTGAGCTGGGTTATGATCGGCTGTGTGCCCCGCACTCTGGGACCATGTTTACGTGGCTCTGAGGTAAGGGAAGGTTGGGCAAACACTTGGATCATATAATCAATAAAAATAGTCAATGCCGTCATGTGTGGGTAGCATTTTCAGAAAATTTCACTTGTTTTTAGCAGAAGAAAATAATCGAGGCTTTAGCACAGTGCTGGGCACAATTGGGAGAAAAGCGCGTAGGTGCGGAATAGCACTCTAGAAACAATCATGCAGACACATGAGGCAGTGAGACAATGTCCCCATAAACCTCCACATACCATGCGAGAAGACGTGGATCCCCACCATCTCCTCGCGTGCTCGACCTGCTCTCGGAAGAGCTAACATTTATCTTGCCTGTTTTGAGTTTGGCTCAGTAGGAGATCTCGCTGAAGGAACAGGCAAACAGCACAACTCCCCCTGATAAAGTAAATATTGTGTTGAGATAATTGTTAACTTTGGAATGAGCCCCACTGTTGGGCATGTTTAACCACTAGCCAAAATCGCACACATCTCTCTAATTAAGCAAACCTCCCTTTCCCTGCAGCACGGGCCTGTTGAGAACAAAATAAGTAGGAATGAGCCCAGAGACGATAGGAGAGAGAGAGCTCTGGACCATCTTTAGGATGAAATATGGGAGATTCACTTATGTTAGCACCGCGCCTCTTCCCAGTATTTTGAAGAATATTTAATTAGTGGCTGCAACCATTAATTGAAGACTTGGGCTGTGCCAGGGCTGTGGTTTATGAATGTCTTACATCTCCCTTGTGTCTCACAACCATCACCCACCAGGAGGGGCTGCTCCTCCAAGAATCGCCCCCCCCCACCATTGCAGAATGGAAGTAGGTCGTCCCTTCCGGCTTCTCTGACTCCAACCCTTCGCTCTTCCCTGCCCCGAGAACGTGTCTGTCACGTTACCTCCCTCCTGTGCCGCAACAATTCACAATTTTGTAATTGAAACTCCAGGCAACAAGTGACTGTGCCTTTTCGGGGCCAGACACTACATCTTAAGTCTGCCTAGAGACTGTCAGGAATTGCCCTGTATATATCTAATAGATCCATATGCCACCCAGCCCATTATTGTGAGAATCAGACCATAAGGTCAAAAATTTGGAATCGTGGCTTTTGTTGTTTGCTTATGTGGCAGGAAGAAAGGAGCTGACCCGAGCTACATCGATGAAGTTCTCACACCTCAGCTCCTCAAGTCTGAGCACACTGGGTTTGCCAGGTCTCTTGATAACTTGGGTAGGACCCAAGACCTCAACCTACCCTTATCTTTCCAGGAATTACCGTAGGATTACAGGGGAGGAAGGCCCTCCCACACACAAGTAGGCAAAGATGGATAATATTCATTGAATAAACGATTGGACTATACATTTTGAAACATGGAGAAAAAACTATAAGCAAAATAAAATATATATTTGAAAAGAAGTTCAGATATACATTTTGGAAAATAAGCTTAACATGATAAACCAGTCTATGTCTGAAAGGAGAAATAGAAGTGCATTTTCAAAGAAAGCATATTTGCTTAGAAAAACAAAGAGGAATATGTGACTGAGGAAGTAAAATAATGAGGCTTTCTCATTGGTACCTGTTAGCATGTCACCAAGTTCTATTTCTTGTAGGAGGGCTGGTTTCCCCCTCAACGCTTTCTCTAAGCAAGACAACTGAGCATTGCACACTCCTGACCACAGTGATTACTAGGGGATAAGACATGTCTCCCTGTGCAATAAATCTATATAACTCTGGAAGTCCTAGGACATTTCCCTTGCTATACCGAGAAAAATCAAACATGGAAGAGTAAAGCCAACATACAAAAGGGAGGACCAGTGACCTGGATCAAGCTTCTTGATCCAGCCATTCCTGAAGAATTTACAATGAGAGAAACAGAATCTTCTTTTGCTTGAGACAGTTTGAGTTGTACTAATTGATTAAAATTTGTTTAGTTTTTCTTACCCAAGAAATAAGTGGCTGGCACATTATGGGTGCTGAAAAATATGCCCTTAAATCAGCTGATTGACTTCAATTTGCCCCTTAGAGTCAGCCACATACAGAACTCCCTTTAGTTGGTTCAGTATTTCCTTGATTCAAAATAAATGAAAACTGGGTGGGAAGTGACACTTGGGAGACCATTTTCCCAGTGCCTCTCCAAATAATAACACATGAAGTACACAATCCTATAAATCTCTACTCCAAAACAACAGTAAACACCCACAGGTCAGAAACAGACAGCAGGGGCACCTGGGTGGCCTGGTAAGGTAAGTGTCTGACTCTCAGCTTTGGCTCAGGTAATGATCTCTGGGTCATGGGATCAAGCCCCACATCAGGGTCCCTGCTCAGTGGAGAGTCTGCTTGAAGATCCTCTCCCTCTGCCCCTCCTGTCCCTCCACTTGCATGCACTTTCTCTCTCTCTCAAAAAAAAATAAATATTAAAAAAAAAAAGAAAGAAAGAAATACACAGTGGTAAGGAGGAAACCAAGGCTATGCTGCCCATAGAAGCAAGGCCTAGAACTGAACTCTGGGGGCTGGAGTTTCGATGCCATGCAAGAATGGGTGACAAGCATTGCTTAAGAGCAGAAACAAGCCCCTTGTGTGAAGTCAGAGGGTGTGAAATAAGTTCAATCAGAGTGAATTGGGATGAAATAGCTCTGCCTGTCTGTCTGATATTATATATAGAAACTTGATATTGCCTATGTCTCATGAAAAAAATGAGACAACTGCACAAGAAAGGGAACTAAGTAGCCTTGCACATGGGTGTGGAAACGTGCAATTGGCTGAGAATCCCTAAAAGAAAGAAGAAATGATTATGTACAATAAGAAGGAGGTACGTGAGGAGGAGAAAAGGACACGAACAGGAAAAATCTGCTGTGCAAAAGATCTCAAACAAAATTTGCAAAGAGCACAAAGAAACCCATTGTCATGAAAGTCATCATCAGACTTGATAAGTGGGAGAGTTCACCCCAAAGAAAACAGAATAATGGATCAATTTAAGAAATTCTAAATCAGTGTGTAAAACGCTATAAAAGATAGGGGAGGGAATAATACTGTTAGGACAAGAACCAGAAGTTGTTAAATAAAAATAGGTACGTTAAAAATAATAAAGAGGATGTGGTCTATATATACAATGGAATATTACTCAGCCATCAGAAATGATGAATACCCAACTTTTGCATCAACATGGATGGGACTGGAGGAGATTATGCTGAGTGAAATAAGTCAAGCAGAAAAACTCAATTATCATAAGGTTTCACTTACTTGTGGAGCATAAGGAATAGCATGGAGGACGTTAGGAGAAGGAAGAGAAAAATGAAGCAAGGGGCGGGGAATCAGAGGAGGAGAAGAACCATGAGAGACTGTGGACTCTGAGAAACAAACTGAGGGTTTTGGAAGGGAGTGGGGTAGGGGGATGGGTGAGCCTGGTGGTATTAAGGAGGGCACGTATTGCATGAAGCCCTGGGTGTTATACGTAAACAATGAATCTTGGAACCCTACATCAAAAACTAATGATGTACTGTATGGTGACTAACATAACATAATAAAAATAATAATAATAAAAAATAACTGAAGGGAAATACAGTCATCATATGAAAAGTCCAATAGAGGAGAGGAGTAGTAGGAGTAGACACTGGTAAAAAGAGAATTGGTAAAATGGATAGTAGAACTGGAAAAAAAAAAAATACCCAGAACACAGAACAACAAAAAATGCTGAAATTGTGGAGAGTATATTAAAAATTCCAGCATAAAGTACAATAAAACAGTATTCAAGCTTGAAGAAAAATAAATCTTCATATTTAAAAGCTAAAAAGTGGCAAGAAAAATATATTTTATGAAGAAAAATTTTAGAAATGCACATATCCAAATAGTCATAATTTAAGCGCTAGAAGACTAATTTCCACATGACAATTAGGGTCTCTTTCTTTACTACTTAAAACAGGAAAACAATGCTGTCTTGCATTTCTGGTGCAGTTGCAGAGGTTAGTTGCATGATCAAGGATTTGAAAGAGGTATGAGTGGTAATTCCTTCCAGATCCTTATTCAACTCACTTCTTGGGCCTGTGCCTATCTTGGAAAATGACAGCAGAATATCACAATCTAAGTTAAATGCGATTGCACCACAACTGCTGCTCCCAGTGTGGTTTCATTGTTGGGTCAAATCACCACATCCAGGACACTTAGTATGTAGCTATTGATAACACTGATGCATTTTCTCCTCTGTAAAACTGTAGGTAAAAGATCACTGAAGGTTTACTCTTAGGCAGTAGGGTGGCAATCTGCCTTCTCTTTCATACTTGAAAACTACATTCATATTCTGGTCAGAGCCCTTGGCCACCTTTGCACCCTATAGGACGTCATGCTGGGCACTGATGGTACTGTCTTATTGGTCCGGTCAGCAGAAATAGCTAACTCCCCCAAACCCCTTAGGAAGACACATCTCATAAAATTCAGAAGCCTGACATCATGGAATTTCTAGGGAACCAGTGGTCTGGGGAATGTTGAAGTATCCCTTTCATAGTGAAGGATAGGTTACTGCATCTGATCCCTTTCCATCTAAGACAGCAAGAAAATGCCTACTGATCCTCTTTGGATTTTTGAGGCAACACATAACTCATTTGGACATGATACTCCAACCCATTTATTAATCATCCAAAATGCAACCAACTTTTAGTAGGGCTCAGAAAATGGCTCTCCAAATGATCATAGAGTATGAAGATATCTGTATCCATGTGAATGCTGAACAAAGAGCAATGTTAGAAGAAGAAGAGGTCTTTAGTAAGCAGGTGGAGAGACAATGTGAACCATCCAAGTATATCAGTCAATCTCTCTCCCCAGCTACCCTCTCTCTTACTCAATAGACTCATGAACAAAGTGACCATGACAGCAGGGATGAAGATTATACATGGGCTCAGCTATGACTTTCATTCACTGGGATTAATCTGACTTTAGCCACTGCTGAGTGCCCACTCTGCCAACAGACCAATTCTGAGTCCCTAGTTCCTGGCGGAACAATTTCCTAAGGAATCAGACATGCATTTTCTGGAAAGTTGATTAAATAAGACTCTTCCTTCATGGAAGGGAAGCCACTTTGTCATCATGGACTGTAATGCTCTGCCAAAAATATTGTCTATGGTTTTACAAAAATGCATTCGCCATTCTCATGGTGTGTCATTCAACATTGCTTCTGATTAAGAAGTTCATTTTATCACAAAGTGCAGGGGTTTTCTCTTAATTATGGAATTCATTTTTCTTATCATGTACCTCATCATCTTGAAGTAGTTGACCTGATAAGACAGATGAATAGCTTGTGGTGCAACTAGGTGGCCATTCAGGGTGAGGCTGGGCTCATGTCTCACAGAATGTGGACTATGATCTCTGCGTCAGCAAATAAGGCATCATGGTATTTCTCTTTAGCCAGGACTTGGGTCTGGGAATCAAGGTGGAGTTGATCCCCTGATTTTCTTTCTCTCACTAATACCTAACTGATAAAATTTTACCTTTTTGTCTTTGCAAGTTTGGACTCTGATGGTTTATAGGTCTTAGTTTCCAAAGAGAAATGCCTTCACTGGGGACCAGTGGTTCCATAAACAGATGGTTCCATAAACCGCTGGCTGCTCACTTCTCATGCCAGTGAACCAGTAGTCAAAGGAGGGGTTTACCGGACTGGCTAGAGTGATAATTCTTGACGATTAAGGGGAATTGGGTTGTATTTACCAAGGTGGGGGTACAAGGAAGAGCGTATCTGAGATACTTCTGACTTCTCTCATGTCCTGTGGTGAAAATCAATGAAAAACTTCACGTCTACTTCAGGTAGGACTTCTAGTGTCCTGGACCCTTCAGGAAAGTGTGTCCAGTACTTCCCACCAGGAGATGGTAAGCTGAGGTTCTTGCTGAGAACTAGACACTGGGTGTCAGGCTTTGGATCCTAGCACAGCTGGGTCCTGGGGACATGAGAGTTCCTCTTGTGCAGCCCCTCCCCACGTGGTGGTGGGACGCAGGATGTGTGACCCCCAGGGGAAACTCAGCATCTATTCAGAATCTGCCTGAGGAGTCATGGAAGTTGTATTGGGATGATCCTCCTCTCAGGAGATGACAAGACTGACGTATCTGGAATTGGAAATAACCACATAGGCATCGCTTCCCTGGGTCTTCAGCCTGTCAGCCTACCCTGTGGATTCTGAACTTGAACTTCCACAATCATATGAGCCGATCCCTTCAAATAAATCCCTCCCGCATGAATAAGAACTTTCTCTCTCAGTAGGTCAAGTGGCTATTTTGTTGTTCTTAAAGTTCATAATGAATAATAACAGTTGAGATGCTTTTTGTGTAGCAAGGGAACAGAGTGATAAATATTAATTCTTGGTAGTTATGGTGAACAGGTGGTCTCTGTAGAATGTGAAAACTTTTGGCTAATTCAGGACAAAATTCAGTAAATTTGAGAAAATAGTGGATCAGATCAACTATTTAAAGTCACGTAGAATCAAGAGGTTATCCCGATAAAGAAATTTTTCAGTTGGTGCTTCTTTCTCCTCCCTGGTGTAGACACAACCAGCATCCTTGGCTGTTCTTCATACCCACCCCTGAGGACAACATTTCACAGGAAGAGACAGAGCAACAAAGATGGTCAAAATAAGCTACCCTGGGACTATTCCACTAATGGCTAATAAAAGGGAATAAAACACGAAAACTCCTCTATCTGGTAGATCCCAATGTTCTGAGAGCAGGATGGAAAATCAAAGGTACAGGTTATTCCATGTCAGAACACTATGGTTTGTCTGGTGAGATTTGCTGAAAATTCATGTGCTGTGGTGGAGATTTATTCTAGTGGACCGTCATGTACCCAGAAGCCCTTCATTCCTTACCCAAAAGAAGACGTTTGTTTGGGGTGGGGGGTGGGAAAGTGTCCATCCATTCATCGGGTTCTATTTCAACGTACTGGGGGCTACTCACCAAGAACATTCTTATCAAACGAGGTGCCAGCTACGGCTGAGGAGGGAGGAATAGCAGAACTGCTTAACAGACGAACTACCCCGACACCCCTCCCAGACTGGTATTACCACTGGAAGTAGTGCGCGTGAGTTCGAGGGGGAGGCAAGGCAAGGAGCTGTTAAGGATGTCTCATCCTTTGGTCATGTTCAAATAGGAGAAAAAATTCTATAGAGAACAAAGTGAGGGTGGCTGGAGGGGAGGTGGGTGGGGGTGGGCTAGGTGGGGGGTGGGCATTAAGGAGGCACTTGTTGCGAGGAGCACTGGGTGACGTATGTAAGTGATGAATCACTCAGTTCTACTCCAGAAAACCATCATCAACCTACATGGTAACTAACCAGAATTTGAACAAAAACTTGCGGGTGGGAGAAGAAAAAAAAAATTAACTAAACTGGAAAAACTTAAAAACGAAAGGAAATTGTGACGTACTCAGCCATCTGTGATTTGTCAGTTTGTGTGTGTGTGTAGACAGTGTGTGTATGTGTACAGTGCGTGTACAGTGTGACACAGAGAGAGAGGAGGAAGAGAGAGGTTAAAATTGGGAAACAGCTGTGCTGCATATGCTGTTAGTAAAAGACAGAGAAGTCCAGTTTCTATACATTTGAAAACCATTATCTCTTTAAATAATAATTTAAATAATGGAGCCGAAAGTGTTTGTCAGGTAGAGGCTCGTTCCAGGCTGTACAGATAGCGGAGGTGACTTAAATTATCAGCCCTGAGACCACAACCCCCTGCTGAGCTTGGTGTGAGCCGCGCTCTGTGGCTGCCCAACTGCTTGCACAGAGAAGTCGGACTTCAAGCGGCGTCCAGCATTTAGCAGACGGCCGCCTGCACAGCCGCCTCTGGAGATGCGGCCCGTCATGTTTCTTCCCAGCATCTGCCTGGCTCGCCCTCTGGGGTTGCACTTCGCATCACTAAATGTGATTTTAAATCCTAACATATTTGAGTGAGAAAAGGCCGTGTCGTCTCAACCTCGCCTCCAGTTAGCCCCCTGGAGACTCAGGGAAGAGGACCTGGGTGGCCAGTTGCCGACGTGCACACAAATGAAAGTCGCTCTCTCTCTGACGGTTGTGTCTTCGCTTCCAAAATGTAGCAGAAACTTGAGGAGTGAGTCCCTTCCCCAAATACACCGAAACTGTCACATAAAACTAAACTATTCAGAGAGCAAAATTCAAAACAATTTTTATTATCCGCTTTGGGTCTGTGCAAAGAATTTGATTTCTTATCCTTTCCCCAAACCCCAACAACCAATCATTGTTTGGGGTTTTTTGGAAGGTCTTCAGTCACTCTGTATTTATTTGTGTTTCGTAGGCATTAAGTGTTGACCAGCAAGCCCTCTCGGTGCGTAACAAACCTGCCTTCAAATTTCAGAAGAATTCATTTTGTTTCTCTAGTGAGTTGGTCAAATCGGAACTGATCATTAACCGGATGTCTCCCCTTTGAGTGGGAACAACTAAAGGGTACTTGGGCTCATGACATCCTTTGTGGGATTTGGGGGTTTAGGATAACAGAGACCTGCAGAGTCCCACAGAACGTGTCCCCCATGTGTGACTCCTCAGCGCCGGGCTCCCCACACTCCCCTCTGGAACCTTCTTCCAGTGTACAGGCTTTGTCTTACAGGATTATTTCAGGAGAAAATGAAAATAGACTCATGTCCCCACATATGGGACCAGGATCCAGAGTGCATTAAGATAATGGTACTTTCCCCAGGCAGGTCTGAGTGGTTCCCACTATGGTGTGGCGGAGCCGACCATCATTTCCATTGGAAATATTTGAAAGTGCCCATTACGGAGAGCTAAAGTGAGTTAGACGCAATGACTTCGGAGAAAATAAAATGCCACTGATGGTCGCTAACAAGAAGAGTCACACAGGCTATTATTTTTGAGAACTGCTTCGGGTGAGTCTCAGTCATTCCAGTCTTTGGAAAGGACATTAACTTCCCACGCCCAGGCCTGTATTTTGCACTTCGGAACCCTGGCAGCAATCGGCTGGTACCGTTTATTAAGAATTCTCCATTTATTTGTAAGTTGATGAGAAGTGCCCAGCACCCCCGGGGAAAGAAAATACGGTAAAAATGTGGCTTGAGAATATTAGCTCTCTGTGTGCACCTGCAAATTCAGGTACAGAGTAAGACGGTGTGGGTTTTGGTTCAATATCTGTGTGTTTAAAGGGAGCCTCTCTGTCTGGCTCACAGCAGAGGGTTTTGGTCTGTCCCTCTCCCCCATCAGCTCTAATAAACCATTTGTTTGTAAAAGGAATCAGATAAGCGTGTCTTCTCCCCACCCAGTTACGCCCTCCCCCCATTAGTGTCTCTGAAGGAAAGTGCCTGGTCCTGGCCGGCAGTATCAGGGCTGGACACCCACAGAAACCTTCCGAAAGGTGAGGTCTGCAAGGGGGGTGGCTTTCTCATGCCCATGAAGGGTCAGGTCACCGTACAGGTCCTAGGAAAGCCACCGATTGTGTTCCAGGGTGCCCAGATCCCAGACCTGCTCCTGCTGTGCTGCCTAGGGCAGACGCTAGCGCTTTCTGAGGCTCGGCGGTTGCCTGGCCTGTAAAATGAGGATTAATGCTCCTGTCTCAGCACGTTGTGAGAGTTCAGTGACCCCGTGAAGCTCTTAATTTGGTGCGGAGCCCATAGGAGCCACTCAGGAAATGCTTCCATCCATCTGGACACTTGGAGGAACCCCACAGAAAATGTCTAAGTTTTATCCTTGATGCGTAGCAAGAAAAGCCCTGAATTCTTCCTTCCAAACAAGTTCATCAGAGAACCAGCTGCAGGAAGGGAAGCCGCCTTACACAAAGGAGCTGCAGGGGAACCGTCGCCAGCATGAGAAGGATTTTTTAGCACATACCGAAAAACATGAAAAGCACTGGGTCGGGGCCCAGGCCAATTTGGAATCCAACATTCCAGCGGAACTCTTACAGACCTTTGAAATCGAGGTCAACCGTCGTCCTAAGGTCTCATGTGTGCTTCTCATGTGACACGGTCTTGAAGAAGAATTCACTGAAAACGAAGAAACCAGAACTTGAGCTGTATGCTCTCTTGTAGACATTAAATCGTTTTAAAACCAAAAAGCTCTGGCTTGTAATCAGCTTTCCAGAGGGGCAGATATCAAAGGTCTTGCCAAAAAGGCAGAAGTTCATGCCCAGAGAGGAGATGAGAGCGGAGATATTGACCATGTGGGAGACTTTGCTGGGACACAGCATCGCCGGGACACTCTTGGCTCTGTGGCAAGCAGCAGCTCGGGACTGTGAGGCTGGGTTCTGCCTCTGTTTGTCCATCACAGGCTGGGCAGGGTGGGGGGTTGGGGTGGCATCTCTGCTCCTGCCAGTCCCATCTGCAGCTGAGCTGAGAGCGGAGGGACGCTGGTGTTTGTGACCCAGGGAAGGGAGCTCCCTCTGGGTGTTTCATCACAGCTACTGGATGCTTGACCTGATGAGGACATGGACCCATCGCTCAAAAGTCACTGCCCACAGCTGCCATGTGGCTCTGACTGTACCTCAGGCATCCTTCCAGGTACCCAGAGGTGGGGGATAGGGGAGATTGGGTAAACAGCTCAAACGATTTTTCAGCCCCTTACTTGAGCACGTTTATGTGGGCCTAGAAGCCAGCAGTACAAGCAGGTGGGTGAACAGCGTGGAGGTGGGGCAAGTGCAGGGACCTTGGCAGGAACACCAAGTGTCTCCACCAGCTTTTGATTGAGACTTGAGAAATCATGAAGCAAAGTCCCCGTGCACGGGCAGGTTCTGGGCGTCATAGGAAAGACCTGCAGGTTCTACAGTTGTGGCTGGGGGAAGTCTCCTTTCTGGAGGCCATGCCCGCTGAGCGGCAAGGGGGAGACCAAAATGACCCTGGGGCCTTGGACCCATCACAGACACACTGGGCCCGGACAAACGCCCTAACAAACTCAGAGCATGGAAATTGCCGTGGTGTGCGCATCACTCAAAACCATTTAAGATGTGTATTTTTGTGCAGAGATCCCGAGAGTCTGGTCCTCAGGCAGCAGCAACTGGACTGCTCAGACCCTTGGGCAGAGGGCAGACTGCCAGGCCCGCACCCCAGCCTGCCGAGCCCGAATGCCGAGGGAGCGGCCGGAGCACCCCCGGTCTGGGCTATGGATGATTCTGAACACGCACACCGCGTGAGAACCACTGCCCCAGAACACGTTATTCCAGGATTCACAGAGTGTTTAAGAGTTGATCTCGTAGAGTTCTAAATCCTGGGTGAAATTAGAAATATCCGGAGAGCTTATTAAAGAAACGCATGTGCCCTTGTTTCACTCCTGAAGACTCTGGGAGACTCCAGTGCAGGGGGCCTGGACAGGATGGCAGCATCGTGTTCTTAACGACGCTCCCCAGCTGCTCGCGTTGTGCCGCAGAGGCCGAAAATCACTGAGGCCTGCCCCCTCCTTCTCCTGATGCGCTGGAGGTGGCAGGAGAGGCGGAGGGGCGCCGCCCACGCCCGTCAGCCCCACGCAAGCATGGAGAGCCCCACGGCGTGGAGGAAAACGTGGGTCGTGTTATCGTTTAAAACCAAATCGTCAGTGCGTAGTTTCAAGATTCATAATCTGTTTTCGGCCCAGATGAGTCATAAGCACGCATCTCTGTTATTGCTCCAACCGCAGTTAATAACCCCTTTGCTTTCACAACCAGCCCAGATCTTCTTTAATATCCAAAATTGTCCGTCTCGGACGATGACAAGCTGCTGATGTAATGATGATGTCAGCGGCAGCCAGAGAGGTCACTGTTTGCACATTCAATTGGATCAAGGTCCTTTCCTGGCCGTGACGCACACGTCGGCAGTCTCGGAGTCAATGTTATGTTTCAAGGACAGTGTTCGCGGTCTTTGTAAATTGAAGAATGGATCTATTTCAGAACCAGATGATTAACTGTCAAGTGTGATGTTCCTACAGTTTCTGAGTCAATCTGATTTTGCAAGAAGTACTGTATCCCTTTTCCTCTGATCCCCACATCGGTGTTGGTAGGGACATGCTCGCTGGGGACCAGGACACCCCTAGCGCCCACACCTGTCCGCTTTCCTGCCCGCTCCCCGGGATTCCCAGCCGAGGCCCCGGTCCCAGCTGCTGGACCAGCTGCTGCTGGTGTGGCTGTTTCCCTGCACACGCAGGACAGGGCCACGCCGAAGGCCGATGGGAAGCGAAGGCTGTGTTTTCCAGGCACTGCCATTTCCCCACCTAAACACAAAAGAAGGATTTCCCAGACTCTTTCTTCTTCCTGACGTTCACAGGGTAGGGTACTAGCTGTGAAGAACACAGAAATGACTCGGGGCCTCAGGGAGACAGAGCGTATCTGGAACAGGATTGTCTGATGACGTCGGCAAACCCGGGCCATGCTGTGCTGTGCTTCTCCCCACGGCCCCTCCGTGCTGGGGCGTGAGGCGTTCCTTTTGGGAGACGGGAAATGGGACAGTGGCGGCTGGCCCTGCAACCTCACCCCTTCTCCATTGTCATTCTCTGAGAACCTGTAGCCTGTCAGAAAGCCTGCTGGAGGTTCCCATAGCAACACTACCCAAACCCCCGCCGGAGGAGGCTTGTGGGCTTGGGAACCGCTGTCATTTCCGCGCTGACTTTCAGGGTTTGGAACAGAACTCTAAACCCACGTATCAGAACACAAGGCTCGGCATTTCAGAAGGACGTCGAGCTCGGTGTGAGGTTTCCAGATGCTGCTTGGAGGCCACAGTGTCCATCAGCTCTGGTCAGAGGGCGCACTGGCCTGTTTCTATGGCCGTTAAAATCTGTAGGATGGCTGTCTGGCTTCAGCTTCCCCAGCCTCTTGGAAGCACGGGCCGAAGGAGGTCAGGAGGCACTGCCCAGGACCGGTCTGGTCGAGGGGTCCTGCGCCGTGCCAGGGCCCCGAGGACAGCCAGCAGGGCGACAGGCCTGCTCACCTCTCCACTCTGGCCCCAAAGCCTCACTGTTCTCGGGGAATGTCTGCAGCCAGTCTGTCATTCTTCTGTCTTCGTTGGCTCCTCCATCTGTTACTTTCCTTCTGAGACGCTTACCAGAATCTTCGACAGCAGCCTTTTAAGTGTGCACGGTCCATCTTTATGCCGTGCTTACCAAAGCCCTGGGGCACTGGGGGAGGGGGAGCAGTGGGGAGAGTGGGCCCCTCCCAGGCGCGGCTGGGCCGAGGCCTTGCTCTGCATAGACCGGCATCTGAGCTAGTTCCCCAGGGTCCCTTTCCTTGGCTGGAACGACACCCACCTTGCCAGACTTGTAAGGATTAAGTCAGGGGCTTGGGGCAGAGCTGTTCCTACAGTCAAGCTCATTAAAGCCCAACCAGGATGACTGGCCACTTGGTTGTCCCTTTCAGGCCTGGGCAAGGGAGGTCCCCGTCATGGGCCTGTTGTCTTACATGCTCCCTCCTGGTTACCCCCTTAGCCTTGCCCTCAAAGGAACAAGATACTTCATGGCCAAGGGGACCTGGCCCCCTGGAGCCATGCTTCCTTGGCTAGTCCCAGGAGATGGTATAGCCTAAGGAAGCTGTCCGTCTTGAGTTCACTTCCAAGGACTGTGAACACACTCCTGTCCGTCCTCCTGGAGGGTTCCACAGCCCAGGTAGCCGACAGGTGGCTGTTTGTGGGGAGTGGGTGGAAACTGGACATGCGGGCTGGACCCTCCACCCCCCGTCCCCGCACCCTGCAAGGGGGTGAGCAGCTTTGCCTGGTCCCTGTCCTCCTGGCTCTGGTGCTGAAATGGGAATCAGAATTCCCAGCGCAAATCTGGGCTTTCCAGACAGTAGCTCAATGTGTGTGTCCAAGTAGGCAGACAGACTATGTCTTAATTCACTGCTTGCTGGCTCAGTCTGTGACTTCTTAATATTTACACAAATGGTGTGACGTCTCCACTTGCGTGTTGAGTGGGATTCCAGGGACGTCCGCGGCAGACCCCACATGCACAGGGAACGCATCACAGACCCACAGCCTGTACGTTAACACTGAGACACAGTTCTCTGCAGCAGCTGCTTCGTGGCTTTTTTTCCTAAGGTTTTTTTAAAAACGGTGCTGCGATTGGTCAGGCTACGTTGGGGCGGCTGTGTTCAACACACAACAATAACCCTGGGAAATGGGTCAGAAAGGAGGGGAAAAGAGTGAAAATTCGATTCTGATAAGAACCTGATTCCGTTTCCTTCTCCCCTTCTCTCTAGCCAGCTTTTCTAGAATTTGTAATCCCGGAGAAAATAGGAGAGCAAAACCCGGAACTAAATATCCACCATTCAACAAGAACAGGAAGACAGGCTAGTGTGGGGGTAGATGTTTTCTTTTATATTGCAGTGCATTTGAACTGTTTTCCCGCCCTGAACTTAGATTGTCTATGTGTGATAGGGATCCTCCGGGCAGAGATGAATTAAGGCGTGGCGTGCCAGGGCGGATTTGACAGGAAGAGCAGGTGGTTGCCTAGGGCAGCGCAATATTTCCTCGAGTCTAGGATGGGAGGGTCTGTAAGCTGTGAGGGGGTGGGTGCCTCTGTGGTTCTTTTCCTCCATCTTGCCTAGGGCAGCAAATTCCCAGCACCACCCTAGGGCCTATGAGGCAGAGCATTTGAATATATTTACATCCCTAATTGTAACGGGGGAGGGAGGAGGAGAGGAGAGCATTTGTTTACCCCCCCCCCCCCCCCCCCGCACTTCTGATGAGTGTTTAACTTTTGGTCTCTATCCCCATGGTGGCTCCTGTGACATCTCATGGCTGGGAGAGATGGCGGCAGAGCCAGGTTTTTATGTAGGTGACATGAAGGTCACATCAGGGGTGTGCCAAGGCAGGCAGACCAGAGGGACAGCTGGCTCTCCCGCCCGCACCCCTTTTCTTCTGTGCCCCTCTCCGGAGAATGTGCACGTGTCCTAACAATACGGCTGAGCTCCTGAAGCAGGTCCAAATCTGCACCTGGTTCCCGCAGCGGCCAACACCATCTGTGCAGGTTATCACACTGGCTCAGGTCGTCCGATCTCGAGGGAGCCTCGGGGAGATGAGCGCGCTCTCCCAGCAGACTAGCCTCCTCCTCGGCGCTCATTCACTTTGCGATGGAAATGACTCCTGCGTTGTAGTCCACGGAACTAAACTGCAGTGCGTCCAATGTGCCTGCCATACCCGGGACGGAATGGTCCAGAACGGACTCCGCTGCAGAGCTGATTTTGTGCTGTGTCTGTACGATGCGGAACGATCCCCTGCAAGTCCGAGTCACCGTAACCACCCTGAGCCTGCAGGGGACAGGCGGACGAGCTGCTCCGAGAAGTCCCGAGGCTTGGGCGTTTGCCAAGTAACACATCGTAGGAAGTGCCAGGGACAAGTATCCTAAATTAGCCATGATCCTTGGGACGGTTGCTGGAACCAGTGGAAGGCCACAAGAGAAAGCTTCTGAGTGGAGGCGCTGCGGCTAGTGCCCTTCGTGTCCTCAAAGGGATGTCCTGTGGCCAATGAAAGGGACCCCCTTTGTCCATCACAGGAAGCGCAGCTATTAAAAGAGTGACTTTCACCCAAGGAGATTACGGCAAGAAGGAATGGGGGGAAAAGAAGGAAGGTGGAACGAACACTCGTGCGATTCTTCTTAGATGCCCCGAATGGGGAAAAGCGTTCTGTAACGCTTGGGAATTCGAGCTTGCCATCCTCTCAAACCAAGCCCTTCCCAAGTCAGCAAAAGATTTTTCCTCTTTCTAAGGTAATTTTCATCTTTTTCTGAGGTGTGGGATATTTGTCTAACAAAGGTGTTCTGCGCCTAGAGCCCAGGGGACCTGTTCTCCTGTCTGTATGTCACATAATGCACCATTAGTGGGAACTCAACATGTGCATCAGTGGGAGAAAAGAAACCGACCTAACCCAGGTGAATAAGCTTTTCTAATGCAACATCAGGGCTGACTTTTCCTAAGAAAATGCACTTAAGCCTAAAGGTTCGGGGAAAACCTGTCAGCAGTGGAAAAGCCCGAAGGGATCCGAGAGATGATCAGGCCAGGACTGCAAGACTTCGTTGGAGCCTGAGTTCTGAGGCTTCAGGGGATGCTCTGGGGCCTTGAGTCAACAGCAAAGGTACTATGACTGCTGACCAGTCTCCACGCCACGCAGAGGAGAGATGAGCAAACCGTAGAGACCAACAGCAGAGCTTTAAAAAAAAAAAAATGCTTCATTTTGCTGCAATAAAAAAGGTAAAGAGCCCACAATATAAAGTGGTAATTTATGTGCCATCACAAGATAAATACAGTATTTTTAAACCTCTGTGAAATACGCCCTTTGTGCGTGGTGGCTCAGAGTCAGCGCTCAAGACCAGGAGCTCTTGCAGATAGAGGAAGCTCAGGCTAGCTTTCATTTATTTCTGTGAACAAGAAAATGCGGGGTCGGCGACCCAGAGCGAAGAGCTACCTGTCCTATCTCGAGTGGCTTTGCCTTCACCCGAGGCTGGTCAGGACTATGCGCCTTGTCTGGCACGTTTTAGTGGCCGTCCCTAAGGCAACCAATCAAAGGTGGGGGATATTACCAAGTGAGAAGGAAAACCAGGTTTTCAGTTTTGACTGTAAAAATGTCTATGGCGATCTGGAGAGTGAAGGATGACGTAATCAAATCCTCCCCAGGAAAAAGCAAATCATGGAACTTGTTGCTTGAACACACCTGTTGAATTTCAGGCATGCAAAGTTGGCCTTGAAGGTGAGCCAGTTTACGGGCTGGAAGCCCAGACCACATTCTAGCCATTAGGTTCACACGCGCGCCTTCTCGTTCTTTTTTTCCTCCTTTCCAACTCCAGTCGCAGTGCGTCTGTTCTTAGAATTCATATTCATAAAACGTTACACTCTTGACCACGGGATTTTTATCCTCCGTTTTGCTTATCACTGGAAAGAGGAAAAATAAAGAAGCTAAACAATTCAGGCTCTCATATTTCCTACCTGTGTAAGCCTTGGGAATTCACGAGCAGTAAAGAAAACACATACAAAATAATTTGCCAAGGTATCAGGAGACTTTATTGCCAAAAGTCTTTCTTTCATGTGAACCCTCACTCACGCTCAGCATCTCCATAGTGACATGCTGCCTTCTCAGATCATTGGATTCTGAAGAGAGGCATGCCAATTGGCTAGGCTTGTTGGGTAAGAGGTCTGTTGAGACAATCCCATAATAAAGGTCTTGAAAACGGCCGTGAGAGGTGGCCCACCACTAGCAGAAGGGTCCTGAGATACCAGCTTCCGTTCTGACTTGAACACTGTCTACTTACTATCTGTGCTAACCTCTGCGGGATCACCTTTATCTTTATACATAATGGAGGAGGGAAGATGGGGACCAACAAGGTCATTGCTCTCCAAAGTGTGCCCACGGGCACACAAGTTCTGGAAGCCCACTTTTGAAAAAAGGTTTCACATTTCTTAAATTGAGAAATGCTATTCATTGTATTTTCTTAATGATTTTCAGTGACTCTTTCCCAATGAAGAGATTTGAGATGTTTTCAGTTAAAAATTAGTTTAAGTCTGGGGTGCCTGGATGGTTCAGTGGTTAAGCGTCTGCCTCCAGTTCAGGTCATGATGCCAGGGTTCTGGGCTCGAGTCCCACATCAGGCCCCCTGCTCAGTGGGAAGCCTGCTTCTCCCACTCCAACTTCCCCTGCTTGTGTTTCCTCCCTCTCTGTGTCTCTCTCTGTCAAATATATAGATAAAATATTTTTGAAAAATTATTTTAAGTCATATTTCTTCTCAATCTTTATAGATATGGAAAAGCCTTTAGCAAAATTCAACACCTGCTCATGATAAAAAATACTCAAGAAAATAGAATGTTTTCTTAATAAGAATATGCATACCATATGCACCCACAATCCAGACACAGATAAATAGATGGATATAGTCTCCAATCCACCATAATTTATTTTATTCTGTTTTATTCTATTCCAGGGTAGTTGACACACAGTGTTATATTAGCTTCAGGTGTCCAGTACAGTGACCCAACAGTTCCATACATTAGCCAGTGCTCATCATGACAAGTGATCTCCATTATCGCCCACCATGTTAGTTAATGGGGAAAATGCTAGAGGTACTAGAGACATGTCCCCGAGGATCAGGAGCAAAGCAAGGGTGCCAACTGTGTCCACGGCTGCTCAACATTTAGTAGAGGCATTAGCCGTTTCAATCATGTAAGATAAATCAATTAGGCACGAGTAAAAAAATAGGATTTCCTCTATTTACAGATGGCACGATAATCT
The DNA here is from genome assembly GCF_002288905.1 of Enhydra lutris kenyoni. Classification (NCBI taxonomy): domain Eukaryota; kingdom Metazoa; phylum Chordata; class Mammalia; order Carnivora; family Mustelidae; genus Enhydra; species Enhydra lutris. Next base: position 60,236,860 of record NW_019154099.1, read on the forward strand.
ATTGTAAAGCCTCAACAACAAAAGAATTTGTGATGTCATAGAATATAAAATTAACAAAAACATCAGTAGCTTTCATATGCACAGATGACAAACAGAGAAAGCTCCCCTTGTTCAGCAATAAGAATTTAATCCTTTGACATACACGTCGCAAGAACTGCAGAAAAACCATAGGAGGAAAATTTGAAAGTTAGTGCGAGTTGCAAAAGTCACTTTGACTAAATGGAAAATCAGTTCTGTTTTGTGTATACGAAGACACAGCATCAGAGAGATGTGTGTTCATTCTAGGTTGATCTACAAAATCAATGTCACCTCAATAAATGCACCAATAAACCATGCTGTAGTGTTAGAAAGCTTGATGAAATTCATAGGAAAAAGTAACGTGGAAATGTACTCAGGAGAAGTCTGGAAGACAAAAACTAAGGAGGGGACTCACTGGACCACATATGAAGACACACAGTACAACTTCTAGAATGCAAACTGTGGGACTGACACGGGCATAAACAAATGGACCGGTGGGGAAAAATACAGGAGGTATAGAAATAGGCCCAGGTACATATGGAAACTCACACATTCACAATGACAGTTTCTTGAGCCCCTGGAGGAAAGAAATAGCGTTCTTAATAAATAGCGCTGGAACAGATGCGTGACCATTTGGAAAAAGACAAACTTAGATTCTTATCTCATTCTATGCTTAATAATACACTCCACCTTGATTAGGGAACTAAACGTAACAAAATTGTACAACTACTAGACGAAAAATGGTCAAATTCTCTTTAAACTTGGGATAGAGGAAAGCTTTTTAACCATGGCTCAAAATTCATATGCAATAAAAGAAAGGACTGACAATCTGGACAACACGAAGTATATAAAAACTGTCTGTCAAAAAGTCAGAAGCAAAAGGTGCCTGAAACTGGGAGAAAATATATAAAATAACTCAAAGAGCTGATACCCCTCACATATAAACGTCTCTTAAAACTGAGAGACAAAAGGAAAAATATCACAGATGAATGTAAAGAAGGTACAAACAGACCTCTCTCTCTCTGTGTGTGTTAATCTAGGTGGAAGACTGGCAATGATCTTTACCTTTACAAAAAGCCAGCTTTTATTACAATGACCATTTTTTAAAATCTCTTATTGACTTGCATTCTTTCTTTTCCCTTCTTCTATTTTGGTTTTTTATTTGATCTTCTTTCTGTGGTCTTAATGTGGAAGTTTGGATCACTGATTCTGAAACTTTCTTCCCCTCTTATGTAGCCTTTTAAAGCTAAGAATTCCCTCCAAGCATTGTTTTAGCTGCATCTCATAGGCTCTGCAGGTCGTGATTTCCATTCTTCCCCATCCCCCAATTTTAATCAATGTTATATATGTAACAGCTTTAGAAACACAGAATTGAGAAGATACTGGAAAGAGCTCCCGTAGAGCGGCATGCCCAGCTTCCTTGGTAACAACACCCGTGATGGTAGGGGACTTAACTAATTATAACTGATGGACCATGGCGATTCTTTCTCATTAGACTATGCCCATCGCTTATTCAGATCTCCTTAGTTTCACTTAATGCCTTTTTCCATTCGGGGATCCCACTCCGGATCCCACGTCACATCTCCCTGCCGTACCTCCTGAGGCTCCTCTTGGTTGTTTTGGTTTCTAGGACTTTCCTTGCGTTTGATAATTATGAGGACCGGCCAGGGATTCTGCAGAAAGCCTCAGCACGGAATTTGTCTGATGTTTTTCTCATGATTAGACCTGAGTTATGGGTTTTTAGGAGGACCACTCCAGAGAAAAAGTGCCATTTTCATCAGCCTGTATCAGGGGTACTTATATCCACAGGATGTAACACTGTCCATGCTGACCTTGGTTGTCAGGTTCCGGTTGTGTTGGGTCCCCCCACTGGAAAGTGGGGAGCAATGTTCCTCCAAGGTGAAGAATCCTCATAACTTATTTGGAATTCTTCTGCATGGAAGGTTTGCCTGTTTTCCCTTATTTATTTATTTAATCATTTTATTTATATCAGTTTGGACGAATGGGTATTTTTATAATAGATATTTATATAATAATACTTTTACATTGTGGTTTTCACATCCTCTTGTCAACATGTAGATATATTAGAATATATATCTAGAAGTGGAAATGCTAGATCAAAGCTTATGTACATTCAAATTTTGATAAATGGCCAAACTGCCCTCCATATATATATGTTGTTCTCATTTTTACTCCCCCCAGTCAGGTATGAAAGCAATTATTTCAGGACACTCTTGCTGGCACAGTGCATTACAAAATGTATTGAACTTTGCCCAAAACAGAATCTTTTGATGGTTTTAATGTGTTTGCTATTTATCCATTCATTCTAATAATGTGTCTTTTGTGGTCCTTCTCTCAGGGATGCTTTTTGGGGAAGCACTTCATTCCCATCTTGAGACTGTGAGGTTAGATCTGGTCCTCTGGGTTGCCGTTGACTTTCAAAAACTGGACTCTGTTGACCTTTTCTAGGATCGAAGACCTCAGGCATCCACATTCCCCATCTTCCATGTTTGACACTCAATGCTTTTAACAGACTCTTCTCCTCTTCTTTTTCCTTCCTTCCTTCCTTCATTCTTCCCTCCTTCTCTCCCTCCTCCTTTCCTCCTTTCTGTCCTCCTTTCCTCCCTTCCTCCCTCCCTTCCCCATTGCATTCCTTCCCTCCTCCCTTCCTTCCCTTTCTTCCTTCCTTCTTTCCTTCTCCCCCCCCTTTCTTGTTTGTTTCATCAGAGCTGAGATCCATTTTTTTCCATTTTGTTTACTTTGGAGTAATCTTTAGTAGAGGAATGTCCGTCTTATTTCACCACGGTCAAAGCGGAAATCCTTACCCACTTTGAGCTGATGGCTGTCTACCTCATTTTGAAGGATTTCTGTGAAGATCTTTCTGACATTTTGTTTTAGCTTCACAGGGGCATGTCTGGATTATCTGAATCTTAATGTACTCACCTGCTGTAGTAGATTTATCCCCCGTCCCCAACGTTAGATTTTTGCTAATTTGAGAAGCATGTTTTATCTGTCTTCAAGTAAGTGAATGGTAAAAGCATTTGACTGGATTTAATCATATCAGAACCTTTTGGCTTGCTGCTAATAACTTCCTTTCAGGTTGATATCAGTACATTAATCGCCACTTTTATTTTTTTTACGGTCATTTGCTACTTTACATTGCATTCAATTTTACGATCAGTCAGCTCATGTCATCCTGTTGTTTCCACGAACACTTTAAAAAAGGTTTTGTCACGAGCTTTGATGAGACCCAGATCCACCACGTCCTGTCATCCCGTCTACCAGTCTTATAACAGCATCGGAGAGCAAACGAAGTCTGACTTGTTAGCAGTGAACCCTGCTGACTCCTCAAAATTATTACTTCTTTTTCTAAAGGGCTTGTAAATCTATTGCCTAATCACTCTGCCATCCGCTCCCCAGCCTTACCAGGAACTGCTATATCATCGAGTAAGGGCGTCAGAAGTTTCTGGCACTCGTGTCTTTACCTTCTCCCTTTCTTTGTGATTCTCCAAAGAGCTGAAATTGGTTTTGCAATCACACATTTACGTTCCACACGCCTTGGGATGAAATGCAGGGGGACGTGGGCACTCAGTCAGTCAAGGAGCTGCCACCCACTTATATGCTCGGCTGTGCGGGACTCCACGTCCCACAGCTCCGGTGAGCTCTCCGGGCTTCGTCAGGACGACTGATCTCGCTAGCAGAGCAGGCTGGAGGAAAAGCAGGCAGGGAGCAGTTCCGTCTTCTGTCTCCTATTGACCTTGAACTGAGACCGTGAGCTCGCACAGTGCCTGAGAGCACGTCTTGTTCTGAGCTTTCTCACAAAGCTCCTCTGACCGTTGGCCCTTTGGCGAATCATTTTTCCTTCTAAAATGGGAACAAGCACAGCACTGCCTGAGAGTCCTCGTGCAGGACAGGGATTATCCATTCTGCGTGCCTAGAACTGTGATGGTCCACGGCACGGCGTCAGGGTCAGCGGCCTCATTGCCGTCGTCATCATCCATGTTCTAATGGGCAAAGTCACTCTGACATCAGCTTTCCTCTCCTCGCAGAAGAGCTGTTGGCTGCATTTCTAGACGTTCCTGATTGTGTGTTGTTCTTATGCCCGACTTTAAAAATCTGAACTCTTTAGAAAAAGGTTTTTATGATCAGCCTTCCCAATTTTCTTTCTCACTAAGCTCACCGGTGATACAATAAGGATTTTTTACATCATTTATTTGTCTCAAATAGTCACTTCTTTTAGAGTCTCTGACAACGTGGTTCCTTTTCTCCGTGTATCACATAGAACTACCAGTTCCTGCCCCGATCTGACCTTCATAAAGCTGCTGGTTCCTCCTCCTCCTCTTCATCTCTCTTCTACTACCTTTCACTATTTCTTGGCATTTCTCCTTATAACAAGTTCAACATGTTTTCTGCCAGTTCCCCTGATCTTAGATCTGCCCTCTGCCGCCAGATGGATATTTCTAAGACATTAATTTAATAATGACACCAGCTTGCTAAAGACTTTTTTTTAACATAATGAAACCTCTTCCAAATCAATGATCCAGAGACGAGAACACCAATAAAAAAATCAGCCAAGATCGTGTCGACATGTCGCATTCAGATTTGTCTCACATGTCAGTACTAAGTACACAAAAACGAAAAATTTGGCAAGACCATTCCTCCAAAAGCTTTACCTATTTGTTCTCAACTTATTGAAGAGCTGTGGAGGATAATGAGCCTAATCACTAATTATTACAAACCTGAAGAAAGGAAACAGATCCGTTACCTCTTAACGTTTCTTGGAGTCGCCTTAATCTCTGAGAGTTGATCTATGTGATCACCTGCAGATGGGATTTCTTCTTGATGCCAAACCTTGAAAATGTCTGATGGAGCTATGCTGATTCCCCCTTGGGAGCAGCAAAGACAGTACCTCACACGGGCAACGAAATACGCAGGAGAAGAAAAATGCTAAATAGAACTATCAGGCACTGGCATTTACTCATTCTACCAACAAAGTTTTTTGTTTGTTTGTTTAAGATTGCATTTATTTATCTGACAGAGAGAGACACAGCGAGAGAGGGAACGCAAGCAAGCGGAGTGGGACAGGGAGAAGCGGGCTTCCGCCGAGCAGGGAGCCTGATGCAGGGCTGGATCCCAGGACCCTAGGATCACCACCAGAGCCGAAGGCAGACACTTAACGACCAACCCACCCAGATGTCCCCAACAAAGTCTTTAAGAGTGTTTACTTTCACTGGAATCAAATCGGCTATATGAAAAAAAAAAAAAAAAGATGCATCTTTTTCCAAAGAAGTTTGTTAAAATTGAGAAAAATTACCACTTGTGACATAGTGAAAGCTCTGAATGATTCAAAGGATCACAACTGGTTTTTTGTTCGAAGCAAATGGGTGGAGAGTTCCATAGAGATGTAGGTACTGGTAGATACATAGACAGACAGATAAAACATGTCATCTCCAAGGAACAATAGAAATGCATGACAAAGCTACGGAATCATATTCTAACTCCCAAAGATGTTATTTACAGCACATTTCAGGGACACTGTTCTCAATGCTGTTACCTTTTCATTGCTGTTGTATTTTCATTCACTTAGAAAATACTTTACAATCATTAGGAACACGATTTTAATTCTCTACTAAGTATAGAGACACAGTGCTTAGTGGACAATAGATCCTCAGATGAATTCTGGCTAAAGTATTAATTTCTGTGAATGGAAGAAGCCAAGTACCTCCTAGAATTAACGTTTTCCAGAACTGTTTAGAAGCTGATGTCACACTTTCCCTGACAGCATCCCCGTTGTACACATTGGTCTCAGAACTCTTAAAAATTAAACTTCTGATGTGAAAATGAACCAGGAAAAAGTCAAGGAAGAAAAGAGAAATACCCAGAAACTACATGAAAATGTCCAACTGTAGAAATGCATGTGACAAAAGTGACTCTGGAATTTACCCAGGAAATGGTAGGTGTGTGCCCCTGACTCCTGGCCCAACTTATTTAGTGGTCCCTCATTTGCCACATGGGTTTGTGTGTATCCTGATGACTTTTTAAACAAAGCTTCTGCCTCAGTCAGAAACACTAAGAAACAGACACAGAATTCAAGGGACGTTATAACAACAGAAAGATCCCATATGTTGGTGTAGCACAAAATAAGGCAGGTAACAGCCACTGGAAGAGGGGCGGGGCTTCCAGAGAAAGGAGATAGGGAAAGTGCTGACACCGAGAAGGGCAGGTGCAACGGCCAGAAGCAGCAAGAGTACAGGCTGCTCAGCAAACTGCAACCGTTTGGAAGTGATGGATGGCAGCAACTAGAAGGGAGGATTAAAGCTAGCTGTCCCTCAGGAAAAATAAGAATGCATCACGTTTGGCAGGGAAGGTTATTTCAGTCAAGCATATGGGACACATTAGGGCTCTCCTCAAAAAGGGGCAGAAATTCTAAGGTTAAAAAAATCACCTTAAGCCAGTAAATACATATTAGTATGTACAAATACACACTAAACCCTGAATGGGTAAATATTGCATCCAGAATGGGAAGAGATTGTGCAGAAAAAAAAAGGGGGGGGGAGATTGAAAGCACAAAAAAAATTGTGCTCTCTCTCTCTCTCTTCTCCTGGGCTGTGACCTGAATTCTGTCTCTGCCACCGAGACCTGCACCTGACCAGACAGAAGCCACACTTCTCGTGTTTTCGTATCTCGTATTCATCATTCTCGTATTTTCTGTAGGTCATGGAACCCTCTGCAGAAACAAAGAGTAATGATGGTAAACTTGGAAATGTTAAGCGTTAAGCACATAATTATCGTTTTTCTAAAGACCTTTGCAGACAGGAGTAACTCCCCAAATATTGGCAAATCTGGATGGTTCTGCAACTTCTAATGATGAGGCGTACTCGACATCACACTTGGGACGTTGAAGGGCCAGCAAGGGAATAGTCAGGACAAAGTTTAAAACACACCCCCATGATGAGCCGTCAACGCCAGTCTTCCATTCAGCTACTATCGGATCACGGCTGGAGAATATGCTGGCATAGAAAGGCTTGTGACCCAAAGTTACAAGATGTGGGAATAAATCTTGGCTGGTTGTCTTCTTGAGAGTAACCATTAAGGGACCAGTGCTGGTTCTTGATGTCCCCAAATCAAGGTGGCTGTAAGAAACCTTGCCATCGCCAGGTACAACTAGGGACTTTGAATCATGTCCAACATGCCTGAAAAATCCCAAGAAACAGCCGATTGTCTCTGGGACCTCCATAATTCAAGCCTATGAGGGCAGAGAGGAGAAATTTTAATACATTTCTACAAGATACTTGATTCGGAAAAACAGTAGGCAAGAATGTAGTAGGCTCAGCCCTAGCAGTGGGAGAGTAGGCACAGTCCTTGGACTATAGGACCCGGGACATCTGCATCGAATTCAAGAAGAGTGGCCCAGGATCCAGAGCTGGGATATGTGGAGTCACTGATTACAACGAATGTCACACGCTTTCAGAGCGGCGGGGGGGGCTGGGGGTGGGGGAGGGGGTGGCATGTCAGGATGTGGCCAGGGGCATAGGAGAACTTTCTGTTTACTGTTGTTGTGAACCTGAACCTTCCCTCAAAAAAAAAAAAAAAAATTATATATAAAGTCTATTTGAAAAAGCCCTGAGGTAGGTACTATGATCATCCCTACTTTACAGATGAGAAAAAGAGTCACAAAAAAACAAAAAACTATATTGGATTTAGATGGAAATTAAGTTGGTACAATTTTTTATACTTTTTATGAACATATTTTCAGAAAGTTGACTAATTAAAAGTACTATAAAGAGGCACCTGGATAGCTCAGTCCATTGAGTGTCCGCCTTCAGTTCTCGTCATGATCCCTGGGGTCCTGGGATCGAGTCCTGCATCGGGCTCAACAGGGAGTCCACTTCTCCCTCTCCCGCTGCTGCTCCCCCCACTTGTGCTTTCTCTCTGTCTCTCTCCTCTCTCTTTCTGTCAAATAAATAAATAAAATGTTTAAAAAAAGAGGACCGCTACAGTTTTTGAAATACAATACAAACAAAAATAATATAAAAACTTCATTTTCCTATTTTAAATAGTTTAATTTCCACATGCAATTTAAGTAAACAGTGAGAAATGATTTGTCTCCACATGTGGAAATTTTCTTTTATTTTCCACCCGCTCCAGCCTTCAGCCCATGCAGTATTTCTAATGAACCGAGGCCATTTTGACTAGTGAAGTTCCTCCCTCCCGCATTCAGCTAAGTCTTACCTTTAACTCACAAAAGTTTGCATTTGAGCGATGAAACACATTCACCTTTTAGCAAAGTAAGATTTAATAGCTGTAAGGTATATAACCTAGAGAAACATAGTTGCAAATAATATTTTCTCTAAAGAAGTTAAAGTTAAATTACAAACAGCTTTTTAAATCATCCTTCAGTTTCTCAAGTAAGAATCAGGGAAAACTATTTTCTCAGGAGGAATAATATTGCCCCGTGTGGACGACACCAGCCGCATCAGTCTGTCCGCACCATGGGTACGGAATATGAAAAGAGACAGAAAAACTGGTTATTTACAATTTTTATGTTGATTATGTGCTGGCAATAATATCTTGGGTCTATTGCCTTAAATTAAGCATTGAAACTAATTTCACACATTTCTTTTTATTTTTTAACATGTAGCTACTAGACCATTCAAAATCGCCTATGTGGCTCACATTTTATTTCTATTGGGCATCGTTTTCAAGACAGTCACTTCTAGGAAGATAGTACTTAGCCTCCAATAAAGAGTTGGAATCACGTTTTTCACAAAAAAAAAAAAAAAAAAAACCTTGGTTTTTCGGACATATGTTAGCACATGAGTTCCCGCCATCCGATAACAAGAAACAACAGAGTAATTTGTAGTATCCCAAACAGGGAGGAAAAAATCCCAAAAACAGAAAAAAGGAGAAAAACACAATTAGAGTTTAATTCTTCTCAATTATTTTTAATATGGGGTTTTAAAAACATGTCACACAAACGCCTCAGCTTTTCACTTTCGGTGGAAAAATTGATTTGAGGGAAGGATTGATCCCTCCCCCGCCGACATGACAAGTCCAAAAATAAACAGATTATCCATATCAGCTAATAAGAATGCAGGGACATGGCACTCTGGGGCAGGTGTTCTCTTCTGTGCCATGTTGATAGAAAAACCGACAAGGGACATTTAAAATTCATTGCTGGGAGACTCCATATTATAATGAATCTCATTAATAGTAATTAGGGTTTTTTTCCTCCCCAGCTTCCGCGGCTGATACCCTTGCGTTCATGGGTCAAAAAAGCTTAAATACTGGCCAGCCCCCCTAACAACAGATGACATCATTTGGTTCCTTAAGAATATGTCATAGGCTTCAATTGACTTCGAAGTAGGAAATGTTCATGTTCTTGCCTGAGTGTCACAGGCTTGTCACAAAATCACCAATGACTTAATCACAATTATAGGCAGGCGATAGGTCAAAGCAACCACTTTGCTTCCCTAGTCTAAAGAGTTCTCTTGGAATTCATTATGGAAAATCATGACCCTCGCCCTGGGGACCTCGTGTGGGAATAGCGGGGTGTGTCTCGATGTCAATGGCCAGAGGGACTGTGCTCTTGCACTGAGATCGGCCTGAAAGAGTGTAATCGAATTACTCTGCGTTTCACTGACACGTGCGGACAGGGGAGGCTGCTTCTTTCTCATGGCGGGAGCTGCAAAGTGCACCCCTCCTGTCTGCGCGGGGTGGTAACAGGACTCCCGGACTGTGTGGGGACAGGGAGGGGGGCCAACGGAGGCCAAGCCATTAAGTAAGTGTTTCTGCCACATTACCCCGGCAGCCTGCCCTTCACACGCGTCCGGCCGTTGTGGCACCGAGCAGCACAGCTATCAAACGTTGATGCCAACCTAATTATATATTTTGGCTTCTGTTTTTGCAATAGACTGTACTTAAGCAAAATTTAGTGCCATCTTCTGTGTTCCTACAGCTGGATAATTACAAGGCCCTTCAGTTTTCGGAGCAGGAAATTAATGATACAAAGATCAGGAGCTATTTAAAGACAGTAGGCTCTGTGCTCCCAGGGACCCACTCCTGGAAAGCGTGTGGAACTCTGCGAAGGTAGTCCCGAGGCGGGAGGCAAGGAGGTTGCGGGTTTCATTCAGCTTCAGAGTCAAATGGGTTTTGATGCTTTGGGTCAATGTATTGTCAAAGGCAGGATCTACAAAAACATGTCTTTCTTGTAATACTTCCGCCTACTTCCCGTCTAATAAATGTTCTTAGATGGGGGCTGGCTAGGGAAGGTGTTAGCAAAGCCAAAAGCTAGAAAAACAGGACTCCAGGTCTTCAAAGCCCCCTGATTAGTGGAACAGAAATATAAAGCATTAAGGCTGGAAGAAACCCTAGAAAGCATCCAGTCAAGGGGTACTGAAAAGCATTCTTTTGAACTACAGACACATGTAAGCAGAGGTGAGCTGCAAACCCGGTAAAGCGGGGGCTGGCTAGTCCCCGGACGCCCCCTCCCTGCTGCGGTAGGAAAGCTTCCAACCCGTAGACTCAGCTCCACTGCAGGAGAGAGAATCGCTTTGCTGATACAATTGTGTTTCCAATATTACCTCGTACTGAAGCCTAATGTATTCGCTGAAGACCCTTAGCTAATGCCCACGCCAGGAGGAAAAAGAGCTACTTGGAGTCCCAGACTACACTCTCCCCTACAATTCTCTCCCCAGGGCGGCCCCTGACAGGGGCTGCTTTGCCTTGGTGCTGAGTCTTCAGACAATGGGACCCCTTTGTCTTGTAAATGTTTTAAACTTCACAGGTGGGAGTCAGGATCATTAACTATTTCACATGAAGTTGGTGAAAATGTTCTGGAAGAAAGTATGTATTAGGCAAAGTCAAGTCAGTATTTTAATTAAAAAAAAAAAGGGTCCTTGAAGAGACCAAAGGCAGGAAAAGGCATTGTCTTAGATGAGTTATTCTTTCTTCTTCCAGGTGAAGAGGTTTGTGGCCTTCTGTTGTTTGGCCTTTGGCCCTGACATATATAGGAGCAGAAATACTGTCGGCATCTCAAACTCGTGAAGCAATAAAAGAAAGCCTGACCCCTGGCAGAGAACAGAAACCAGTGGCGGTCTCCTCGGTCTTTCTGTTTGGGACGAGAACAACAGCAGTCCTCCAAAGTTGTCCCTTCTTCTCTGTTTCCAAGAGCTTCCTTTCCTTCTCTCACTCTCTCTCTCTTTAGAGAATTGTGTGTTCAGATGTGTGTGTGTGCGTGTGGTCACGGGTGTTTATGTGGGAGTGTTTGGCTGTGTGTGAGTCAGTCTGTGTGCACCCAGTCTGTCAGGTGGAACATGGGATGTTGGGCCCGAGTGATCTGAATTCAAATCTCCCGTCCATCCCTCCTGGGACGGTTAGACAGTCTGTGCTCACGCCCGATCACGTATCAGCGTCCACCAGAGATCCTGCTAACCTCAGAGCACTGGGTTCACCCGCAGACTTTCTGGTTCACTAGGTCGGGACGGGCCTGAGAAGTTGAACTCCCAGCAGCTTCCTTGGTGAGGCTAACTCGGTGCTCCCAGACAATCAGACATTCTGGTATCTCTGTGGTGGGAGACAAGAGACTCTCTACCAGGGCAGTTGTAAAGAATCAAGTTTGTAAATGGCCTAGCATCTGGCCTCAAATCGCAAGGAGTTGAGAGGCGAGAAGCCCCCACTGTGCGGCCGTCTACCCTGAGACCGAATGCACGGCTCGCTCATCTGAAGGAATACGGCAACAGGGAAAATGAACACCGTTTTGAAGACTCCCAAATCATGCACCATGGGGAAGCCATACTCAGAAATTCTGAATTTTATTACAAACAAAGTTGTTTTAAAAACAATTTTGGGGCTCCCGGCTGGAGCGGTCAGTCGAGCACGGGCTCCTGATCTTGGGGTTATGAATGTGAGCCCCATGTTGGGTCCAGAGGTTGTTTAAATACTCTTACAAATAAACAAATAAATAAGTAAATACATACACAACATCAATTTTAGGTCTTCACTCTGGCTATGGTGGTGACATTATTTCAATATGTACACATACTTGTACTTCAGATGGTAATAGTGTATCATTTGCTGGAAATTCACAGGATATTCCGTTTCCTTTCACAATCGGGTCCCATAATCTTGTACCACTTCTGGGTCGAGGATGAAAAGATGCTTCTAGATGCCTTTGGCCTTTTCAGGTGACGATTTGGTGGCCTGATTACAGCGATTCCATCTTTAATATCTCTTTGTTACAGGGATGACTAGTCTTTCCCTGGCGAGTGTTTATCTAGTGACTCTCTGAAAGGCAATGGAGACACGGGTTGTCGTGTTTCCCTGTCACCTGATCGTGTGTTCTCTCTCACCAAGACTGCGACTACAGGCCCTAACCTGGAAAGCCACCACGCAGTGAGCATGGCGCCGGGCGCTGGGCATGTCTATCGCGCCTCAGGGCCTTCCACTCAATCTAGCCTCACTCTGACATTTTGGCTTTGAAACAATTCAGAAACAAAGGTGATATTAAGGCCATCATTGTAATCAACATCTTTCTCTTTCTCTTGGCCAGTGCCGGCAGGAGGCATCGGTTCAAAGATGTAGAAGAAGGAAGTCAGGAAGTAAGCGATGGGCCCCTCTGCCCTTCATCCACCATTTGGAAAACTTCTTCACATTTAAGCTGAAGATTTCCAATCACGTGAGCTCAATATTCTAAGCGGCATCTAAGTTCTTTTAAATATTTCAATAGTATTGGTTTAAAACCCAATGTAAGTATGGGTCTTTTATTGTACTTAAAAAAAACCAAACACAATATTTCAAAGTAATGGCCTCGCAAGCATGAAATATTGTACCCCTTGATTAAATTTCGTAGCCCCTGATGACACAAGAGCTGTGAACTACGACCGTCTCCCCGGCTGGTGGCAGAGAGGTTGTTAACACATTTGTCTCGTTTCTGTGTTTAGGATGTCCACATCCCCCTGTCCACTCAGAGGCAGATAAATGAGGAACAGCGCCACGGCCGTATAACACAGAGGTGTCAAGAAAACTAGAAAGAGAAATTCAATTACTTCCATAATCCTTCTTACATTTCTACTTTACATAATTCCTCATCATTACAAGGGGCCCCTGGTTCTTTAATTCACTTTTCATTATAGACTGTCTTGTCATATACTCCAATCCAAATCGCTTACCTGGTCGGAACATTCTAATATACTTTCAGTTCACAGCTTTGGATCTTGCTGTCTCCATAATTAATGTATCCCATACCTGCCCGAACTTTCCTCTGTATTTGTAGATCTAATCTGTTTTACCACAAGAAACTACTATAGCCATGCCCAGTAGGCAATCCTGCTAAAGGCACGGATGCCAAAGCATTCACACCTGCACGCCCACTGGGAATGGACTATTGACGCACAGGTGAGGAGTAAACAGGAGAGGGGATCCTCTGTCCTCCCAATCATTCGGGACGTGTTGACATAGAGACACGTTCCCTCCAGGCTGCATGACAGACACAGTTGCAGAAGAAAGAGCAGCTTTGACATCCTGTAACGACGGATGAAACTGAAGCTTAGCATTAGTCACGAAATATCCCCCATCGTGTCAGATACTCATTAAGTGTGATTCTCCCGTGGCCTTGTTCCTGATCCCTGTTTGAGTTGTTAGCACACCTGGCCCGGGTCTCCTGTTTCTGCCGGGACCCACGAAGTCAGTATTTCACACAAAGTGGTCTAAGGACAAGACCGATATTACAAGGACAGTCTGGCATCCACAATCTGCCAAGCACACTAGACACAAGGCCTGTGGTTGCAAGATTGAATCAATCCACTCACAGCCTAAAATGGGAGACCATGTCTGGTGCTTCCAGCAGGAGACTAAAGACAGGTGTGCAGGAGACAATCCAGTAAGGGGAACACTGGGCGCAAAAGGGGTTCAGCACAGAAAAGCAGAAATCAAAGATGATGCGGCGTGAAGGGAGATCACAGTCTCCCCACGCTTTTCCTACCTTGATCTGTGTATCCCACCGAGAAGGCCCAAATAAGAGTAAACAAGCTACAAAATCTGTCGACGCCGGAGAAAACAGAGGGAAGAATCAAATCACAACTTTGCAACCTTCCTCCAAGGGAAGAGCGTTGGCCACTTCCTGCCCTGTCTCACTCCTCCTGTCCTCAGGGAAAGGTTTCCACAACCCCTCTCCCACCCAAGTGCAAGTCCACCTTTCCCGTAACAGTCACACATATGGCTTCCTGGAGTCCTCTGTGCCAGCTCGCCTGGCTATGTACAAATTGTGTTGATGAAGAGATGGTTCATTGAGGTGAATTTTCAACTTCCTGGACACTCAGCGAGGTTGTCTCTGGAGGCAAGGAGGACATGAGAGATCCCTGCTTGGCACGTTTGCTGCCAGACAGTCCCCACCCTGATTGGCAAACGTGTGAGCTGTCCGCTGTGTGGCACAGGACAGTAGGTCCTAAAGACAACCCAGAGACATCGACCTGCGGCTCATGGCATCATGGAAAGAGCAGATGAAGTCCGGGATGGGCCATCCGGGTCGGCCTCTCCAGTTCCTGAGACACCTGGGAGAAGTCAGGTGGGTCAGGAGGTCTTGTTATTGAAATGACCAACCACACATAAGAAAGGAAGGAGGGAAGGAAGGAAGGAAGGAAGGAAGGAAGAAAGGAAGGAAGGAAGGAAGGGAGGGAGAGAAAGAGAGAAAGATAAGAAAGAAGAAAAAAAAAAAAAGAGGGGAGGGGGGGTGGGAAGGAAGAAGGAAGGGGGGAGGGAGGGAGGGAGGAAGGAAGGAAAAGAAAAAAAGAAAAAGTGGAGAAAAGACAATTATTTTTAAATGAAGGTATATTTTAAACTATATGGTATCATACCAATATAAAGTAACATTTGGTTAATTAGTGAGCACTGAAGTAAAACATATATGAAAGAGTGACCACTGACTTGAACTTGAATTTGAAGGAATTAGTAGAAACAGTCCTGGAGCCAGAATTCTCAATGATGAGCCTTCGCTGGTGTTGCTTAACAGAGCGGTGGCGGAGCGCGGACCCACAGACGCGGAACTCAGCCTGCGTTCCCAAACAGAAACTGATGTGTGACCGGCGCCAATCAATCAAACGGAATGTGGCCTGCAGACAGAGAAAACCAAGAGCGTCTTCAAAACGCACCCGCCCCGCCATCCGTTACCCCGTAAGTCACACACAAGGACTGCAAGATTCACCGTTTGTATTAAGCCACAATCAGTTTTTCATTCCCAGAAATCGCTAGGAAAACAAAAGAACAAAATTGATGAAATAAATAAAATAACCCGCGTCCCATGGTATTAGAAAGATACATCTTCATACGTGAGTCCTGAAAATTTATCGCCCTTCCAGCACGGAGTCGTCGCATCACCATATATTCTCTCTAGTTTAGTGTCGTGTCTGCGTGGGGCGCCCTGTTCGGAATGCATAAAACTTGTGTCCGTGTGCTGACGGTAAGCTGCCTCCAGTGCATGCTGGAAGCAGAAGGGACATCAGTCAAAAACCAGGGACATATGGAGGAGCCATCGCATCTTTGTGTGGCTAGTGGAGACGAGGGTGCTGGTGTCCCTGCACTGGATTTAAAGAGGAGAGAACTGAGTGCAGCTCTGGGGCTGAACAGTCGCCAGGGTCACCCTACCCCTGCTTAAGAGACAAAGTGCCTGGGCTTTAACAATGAAACATAGCGTCGTCTGCGCGTTAACGAGTTAAAAATCTTCGTGATTTTTCTCCGTAAGTGTCCCAGATGTCATGCCCATTTTTGAGAGGTGGAGCTTGAGGCTTAGGGTCAGGAGACTTGCTGTCTGGGTGTGGCTTAGAACAGCAGAAATTTCTTCTCTGTTGGGTCTGGAGGCTGGAAGTCCCCAGTCAAGGCGTCAGCAGGGCCAGGCTCCCACTGCCACCAGGAGTGGGGGGACCCTTTGCCTCCTGCTGCTCCCGGAGCCCCCGGCACTCCCTGGTCTGCGGCTGCCTCTCCCCGGACCTGCCTTTGTCTTCACATGGCTTCTGTGTCTGTCTCTGCACAGCCGCTGTCAGATAACTTCTCGTCAGTCAGGCTGCGTTGGAGGTCACCCTACTCCAGGGTGACCTCGTCTTCCCTTGACTATTATATCTACAACAACCTCGTGTCCAGCTACAGTCACCCTCGGAAGTGAGGAGGGTTAGCGCTTCAGCCTATCTTTTGGGGGGAAATAGAATTCAACCCACAGCACTTCCTCTAAAGTCATCAAGCAATTAATGGCCTGTTGGGATCAGAAGTGTGATCTCCCACCTTATTCTTCCTACACCCTTTCCCCAGAAAAGGTATCGGGGACTAGGAAGGTGGGAGAGTGACGGCGGGCATATCCACGCATTGCATAGCCCCTACCAACCACAGACCCATGCAAGCAGCTCAGGCATTGTTCAGGTGAGGGAGCGACAACGTAAGCCAACTCGAGTGACAGTGGCTCCGGTATCCATAGAAGACATTTTCCTGGCCATGGTCACCAATAAAACAGACAGTTAACCCATCAGACAAGAAAAAGAAATACAGATTAGTAGAGACATGTTGGTCCATGATAAGTACTATGTAGAGAAGTAACAGTGTCTGTGAATGCGGCACGTCTCCCAGCTCCTCGAGCGGGGAGTCCGGACCCAGAGAACGTGGATGGGCTTACTGAGGTCCCTTCAGCAGAGGGCTTACATTGTCACAGTTTAGAGGTAGAAGGTCTCATGACCACTCAGCTACAGAAGCCCCACCATGACCTCAGGATCACACTATGGTGGGCTCCATGTCAAGAACCCTCTCTGCGCCAACGATACCCACCCAAGCTTGTGCAGCCTTTGGGCTATGGTCCAATCCCACCGTGCCACATTCCACTACAGAAACTGTGAATCTGCTTCAGAACCATTGCTGGATTATATGTTTGGAAAATTAACAACTGAACTTAACATCACCTAAATCTGTGTGCTTTTCATGGAAAGGAGATGAAGCAGGACCCCAGCTATGACCTGTTATTCACCCACCATCCCTCTGTTCATGATGTCTCTGGTCTCCTGCTTCCTCCATTCAAGGCTGGTCATGCCTCCTGCTCTACACCTTAGCCTTCTTCATCTCTTCCAAGATCTTGCTTTGCTGGTGGTCTCCCCACACAAGTCCAATCTCTCGCTATCCAGTAAATTGAGTTTGCCATGTGTGCGCATATGCGACCTTCTGGAAATCATTGCCTCTGATAAGCATGTCCCCCTGGGTCAGCCAGGTAAGGCAAATTAAAAACAAGGATCATGTCATCTTGAAGAATCTAGGAAACATTATTGCCTTCATAGGTATTCTCCATGATATGGGAATTAAGTAATATCCCAGGCCCAGACTGGCTCAGAGAGAGAGGCTCCCCAGGATTTTATAAAAATCAAAATTCTAAGAAATTCTAAAGTCTGTCTTTCCAATGCAACCTCCTCTCTGGCATATGAGTTCCATGACCCCACACTCACAGGTCTGGTGAGGCTCAGGGGGACTTGCTGAAGAGGGTTTGCCCTCCGAGGTCTCTTTTCTATGTGCAAATCCGATCTCTTCATGCCCCCTGTGGAACCCCAGTACTTTCTCCACTGTGGGCTCATTAGCAGTCAGCATCTGATGGCATCCTTAACAGAGATATTCTAGATCAATTAAGAAGGAAGACAATGTTCAAAGAGAGCAGTATGCAGTTGTCTGGACATTGAAAATCCAACTAACTCGAAGAAATTTCTAGCATTAGATGAGGAAGGAGTCTAGTAAGAAAGGGTCCGCACACTGGACTTTACCACAGGATGAGCTCACCATTGCCCTACTTTTCCCCTTCATTTCACATCAGACTTCTTGAGGAAGGGATCATGGCCATCACTTCCTCACCTCCCCCCACACTGGACAGGAACCTCGTTTCTGTTCTCATTAAACCATTGACACTTGTCACTTCCTCAAAACCCATCATTGACAGGATTGTTCTACTGTCTCTGGCAGTAAACACTTTTCCAACCTCTAAAAACTCTTTGATTAGGGACAATGTTAATTTTCCTCCTGTCAGTTACACGGCTCTTTCTCAATTTCTCTCCCGATTTTTCCTTTCTCTGGCCTCTTAGACTCTGGTGTACTCTAAGGACCTCTTCTCTTCTCACCTTGCAGACAGTGGTGTGAGACTTGGCTACTGTGGGGTGAGCTATGCAGCCATGGGCAACTGACTTAACCTCTCTCAGCCAACACATATCCCATTACAACGTGGAGATGATGTCAAAACCAACCTCAGTGGGCTGCCACGTGGGTCAAGGGCTGCCACGCAGGTCAAAGAGGCAAAGCCCATGGAGCGTGGGGCGAGGAGGGAAGATGTATGATGTTCCCTCTGGTGTCCACACTGTCCTTCATAACTGTCTTCCCTCCCCACCCTCATCAGCTTGTGGGACTTCTCATCCTTCATGTGTCCCCTCAGCCACTGTTCCTCAGAGAGGTGGGGTGCCATTCCCCCTCTTCCTCCTCAATGGTAGAAGGAAGTGCCCCCACCCAAATCTCCACCTCCCCTTTGCCCTTCTTTCCCGTAATGTGGCCACTTCTTGTTGCTGAGCTCTTTGCTTCACTCTCCTTGCTGGTCTCCCTTCGTAGACTGTGAGATTCTTAAGGCCCAGAGATTTGATCTTCTCCTATCTTGCTCGCAGCCCAGAGTCATAGGCATCCCACAGGTGGGAGCACCTGGGTGGCTCAGTGGGTTCAGCTAATAAAAATAAAATCTTAAAAAAAATAAATAAAAGGAATCCCACATGTGTCCAGGATTGTGTTATTTCTCTGTTGCTGAAGAACTAATGACCCCCACATTTAACAGCAGGTATCAGTCAGCTCAGCCTTCCATAACAAAGTCCCAAAGACTGGGCGGCTATGTCTTCCAGCTCCAGAGCCAGAAATCCCAGATCAAGGTGTGGGCAGGAGTGCTCTCACCGGAGGTCTCTCTCCTTGGCTTGTAGGTGGCCGCCTTCTTCCTGGAAGGCCTTGCATGGCCTTCCTCTGCACAACTGTAGCTCTGGTGTCCCTCTTCTCACAAGGACGCCAGTCCTCTGGGACCAGGCCTCTGCCTTATGACCTCACTTCACCTTGATCACCTCCTAAAAGGAACCATCTCCAAGTACAGTCACATCAGGGTCAAGGCCTCAAACTATGAACTTGGTATTCATAGTTTGGGGAGGCGGGGGAGACATAACTCAGTCTTGAATACACTTGAACAGCATTTATTACTCTCAGTTTCTGCGCCTCAGGAACCGGGGCCTGCCGGGCTGGTCCTCTGGCTCAGGCTCGCGGAGGCTGTGACCAGGATGTCATCGTCCAGGGAAGCGGTCATCCCAAACTCCACCGAGAAGCTCTTGGCTGAGCTCACTCTCAGGGAGAGGGATCGAGGACCTCGGTTCCCTGCAGGCATGGGTTGGGGCGCCCTCAGGCCCTGCCCTCTGGACCCCTCTGGCTTTATCAGAGCAAGAACTTGAGGAGGGGGAGAGAGGAGATGGGCAGCACACAGTGTCATGGCACTGCCTCAATCTCAAGGGTGGCCTGCTGCCCCCCTACTGCACCTGCTCTGCTCATTAGGAAGTATGACCAAGTCCAGCCAGGGTCAGGGTTGGGGTTTGGGGGCCACAGAAGGCGGGAATCCAAGGGCGGGGCCACCGGGGCCCATGAGCGAGAGCTGCACACATCTGTCCACCCTCCAGCCGGGGGCGGGGGCGGGCTACACCAGGACAGGAGCAGGTAAGGCTCATAGGGCTGGACAAGGTGATCCCAGGGATGACCATAATGAGGATAACGTCATTGTTTCCCCCATGGCTCTGTTTGAAGTGCACAGAGAACTTTCTGAAAGATCGTTTCTCAGAAATCAGACTTTTGGCAGAACATAGCGGGTCAATCACAAGAGCCCGGGATAAAACGAACAATGTGAGAAGGCTTGGACGTGCAGCGCTGACGTCTGGTTGAGGTGGCCCTAGGCCCGTCCTTCCTTGCTCCTTGCAGGTGGCCCATGATAGCACGCTCGAAGCAGCTCTCAGGAAGGCCAGGGACTCTGTGCTGAGCCTCAAAGGGCAAAGGTCAGTCTCTCCAGGTGAGATGAAAGTGACCGGCACGTCTGCTTCTGGAAGCCTCTGTGTCACTGGCGCTCCGTGAACCCAGAATTGTACATTCTACGGGCCACTATGAGGCGTAGTTATGTTAAGTTATTAAATATTAGTTACTAAATATTTAATATTCACTAAGGTTGTTTTATCATGCACACTAATTGTGTGCAGGGTCTTTGATTGCCAAGAACTCCAGGCTGGTGAGACCAATTAGCACGATTACTGCCCCTCGTCTAAGGAGGGTCATGAAAGATCAGAATAAATACTTAATTTTAAGCTGTTCGGAAGCTTTTCCTGATTACACAGGAAGCTCTATCCAGGGGCATCAGATGTTCCTTGACAGTAAGTAAGTGGCACAAAGCAGGACACCAAGGCCAAGGCTGCGTTGGCTGAGTTTTTGTCAGCACCTGTTATGCGTTGAACTGTGTCCCCCACAAAAGAGACGCGATGAAGTCCTTTAACTCCCAAAACTCAGAAAGTAATCTTAGTGGAAGGTAGTGGAGTTTAGATGAGGTCACTGGGGTGCGTCCTAATTCAACAGGACTGACATTTGAAAGAAGGACGTGTGCACCCAGATGTCCACGCAGGAGAGCACCACAGAGACCACCGGCCAGCCCCCGCAGGCAGGAAGGTGGCATGAGGAGGGCCAGGTTCTCCTCACAGCCTTGGGAAGAACCGCACCTGCCCTCCCCCGGCCTCAGACTTCCATCTTCCAGAACTGGAAGAGAACATACGTCCGTTGTGTCAGGTCTGCTATCTGGTCTGTGGTCCCCAGACCAGGGACGTGGCGCCTCCGCTGACCAGTCAAAGCCCGAGTCTCTAGAATCGAGGGCCAGACTCATTTTGATCAAAGCCTTTCCCCTCTGACTCCCTCTCAGTGTTGGAACCGCCCAGACCCCGTCTGCAGACCCCCGGTGTGAACTGCCCTCTTGTGCTGTTTTGCTCCCGGAATTAAAGAGAGTAGCTCTCCCAGCATTTGGCCTCCAGCTGGGCCCTTTTCACCACCTGCCAGCTGCATAATTTTACCTTCAGCTTCTTACTTAGACTCTGAACATATTAAATAAAATTGGAAGGGCTCGAGAGAAGAGATGTACAGCCACAGTAGGTCTTCACCGGCCGTGCCCGAGGTGACATAAGGATGCAGGGAAAGAAGAAAACCTCCAGAGATGTTGCGCGTATGTCACAGGAGACCAGCCGGACTGAAACAGGCAGGAGGACAAGCACGTGCAAAGACATTTACGTGCTTCTTTAGCCGGTCCCTGAGGAGCACGTTCTCACCACCTGTTTCTGGGAAGGTATCGTGCTCGGTTTCGGGGGCAGGGAAAAAAGACAAATTCTCAGTTGAGTACTTCCGATCTGAGTCGTCTCCTCCATCGGGATTCCCCAGCGGCTTCCGACGCAGAGCAGCTCCCCTGGGCCGGAACAGGTGCGGGATCCCCTCCCTCCGGCCGGGCTGCTCAGACCAGGGAGGCCGCCTGCCTGGGCTGAGGAAGAGAGACTTCCCGGTGCGATGCTGGGCTGAGCCCGAAGCTGGTGCGCGTCCGATGGAACGATGACCTTGGCTCCTGCCCACTTGGTGAAATTCACCTGATAATGTCTCAGTTTTCCACCCGCTCGGCCTGTTCTAAGCTTTGCTGTGCAGTGTTTACATCCCACCTCTATACCCAGTGCATGTTAAAAGTCACCGCTACAGGGGAAAAGCCCCCCCATGAGTGTGTGTGTGTGTGTGTGTGTGTGTGTGTGTGTGTGCGTGTGTGTGTCCTTGCACACCCATCCTGTATGCAAAAGCTCTACAGCCGAAGTCGAACGGCAAGAGGCAGGCTAAGCTTTTAAAGATCACTAAAATAGTCATAAGTCTCCAGAATGCTAACGTGTAGTAAATCCTCCCCCCACCCACCCCATGACGTCACCGAGCGCCTGGCGGGCGGGAAAGGCAGCAAACTGCAGACACAGGTGCTCCCTCCTTTGTTCAGGCCCCACTGCCGCCTGATTTGAGCAGCCTCGGCCTGTGTGCTATGTTCTCCTCTCCATCCAGGCAGCAGGGGATGTTAAAAGGTACAGAACATGCTAGAATCTGCCAGCGGCGGCAGAGGCAAAAATAGAAAAATCCATTCAAAGCATGTGGGTCACCAGGCTCAGCATCCCCAAACTGGAGTCGGCTGGAGGGAGAGGCAGGCAGAGCGCTGTGGCCTTCTCCTCACGGCGCCTCCGGTTCCATCTGTGGGCCCGGGGCCCTGAGCTGGCCTTGCCAGGCCGCCTCATCTGGGAGGGGGTCCCATCTCTTCCAGACACCCGAACCCCAGACAGGAGCCCCAGATGCACAGGACATGCCAGCCCGGAGAAGGTCTTCCCAGGGCTCCCTGCTCCTTTCCAGACCCCGAGGGAAAGGCTCACACTTTTCCTTGCTCCTCCTGCCACACTTGACGTCCTGGACAAGAACAGCACTTGGTCCTGCCCAGCCGGCTCTGCTGAAATGACACCTGAGCCTGTAAGTCAGAGGCTGCCTCAGGACGCCTCTGTCCTCTCTTAAAGGAGGGACCACCTGGACAGGAGGGAACAGCAGCCACCTGTGCAGGGCAGAGACGCTGTGGTTCCATGGACGCCCCAAGGGAAGGATGGGGACCCCTCACGTACTTGGTACCCAGCTCATGGCTGTCCCGCCTGTCCCCCTTCCCTCGGCCGTGGGCAGCAGCCTCTCCCAGCTCCTGTGGCTGCGCTTAGAAGCCAGTGCCCTCACCCCACTGTGTCCTGATAATTATTGCCAAGATACTGGGAGGCCAAGACAGAGAGCGGCTGCCCTCCCACCCCCACCACACTCAGTCTCCCAGTTCACCAGAGACCACCGTACTCCCCATGTCCTCCGCACGTCCGTGGAGAATGGAGGACACAGTGCACCTGTGTGGAACCCGTGCCAGGTGCCAGGTGCCTACCACGCGCCAGCCGTTTTATTTCCCAGTCCTCGCCCAGACCGAGCTCCCCCTGCCCTGCTGTGTCCCTCGCAGGCGGCCAGAGAGTAGTCCGTGCCAGGTCTGCAGCTGCTTTTCCTCCTTTCCCCAAGGCAGCAGGCGGTGCGGTCTCCACACCGCTGCTTCCTGATCTTCTCCACCTCATCCTTCTGCTCCTGCTCTCAGCGGTCACAGCACCTGGGAGGAGACAGAGCCGCAGCTTCCCAGCGTCCGCCCCAGCCTCTGTGCACCAGAGCCCAAGCACCGGTCCAGGAAAGCAGGAACTTGGCTGCAAAGGTGGGGGTAGAAGAGACGAGAAGCGCCACCTGGGAAGGCTGTCCTCTGCCCTGTGCTGAGTACCTTACACACCCCCTTTTACAGAAAGTTAGTTACCCAAGCTCCACGTCCAGAAGAGGCTGATCTATCTGACTTGAAAAGTCCTCTAGGAGTAGGGGTCAAATCACTCCATCTGTGGAATTCCTTTGTGAAGCAAATAAATGCAGGGCTATCCCCTTGGTGGGCATCAGCCTGACCCCCTCCCTGTGTTCCTTCCTAGAGCTCCTGGGCTCATCTACTCCCTCCCCTGGGCAGGAGGAACTAGAATCAGATGCCGCCGACCCTTGGGCTGGATGTCAGGGGAAGGCAGGGCATATGACCGTAGAAACCATATATGTGACTAGTGGTAGTGGACTCGCTAATTTACACTCTGAGTTTATTACAAAAACTATTTTAGAAACAGTGTTTTATTGAGTCAGTTGTGTGTAAGGTATATCGAACCACTGTTCACATAAAACCATCCCAACATTCCAGCATAACAAGAAAGTGTTTAATTTGATTCAAGTTTCCCATTTTTCAGCAAATATTTTGTATATATTTAACCACTGTTTCTGGGTGGTATTACCATTTACATTTGGTATTGCATTTCAAGCATTTACCATATTATTTCAATATTATTCTACCTGTAGTTACGTATTATTGTGAGGTTTCCATTGTCGTTAAACAGACAGCACGGTATTAGACTGAATAGTTAAATAGTTGTGTTTATAACTGTTCCCCCCTTTTTTCCCCTTTTCGTCGTATAGATTGATCCATTAAACACGCTTCTTCATCACGCTTCTTTTTCCTAAGGATACATTCCCAGAAAAGTAATTTTTGGATCAAAAGACATCGTGACTTAATCACTATCTAGAAAATTGTGCCCATCCTACCCTACAAATGGGTGAGAAATCTATTTCACAAAACTATCATCTGTATTATTAGCATTCAAAAAATTTTGGCCATTTGATAAATGAAAAAACAAATTACTGTGGTTTTGTTTTCACTTATTCACCACATGGGCCTGAATATCATCTGAGACGTTTTCCCACCTGTAGAATTTTCACTTTATGCCTCATCTGTGCCTTCGTTCCTACCCCGGGTAGGAATCAAAATATTTGTTAAAAATTGGTGAAAAGCATTCATTTTGTCATTACTGGATGACTTCCCCGCCATCACTGTCTCATCCGTGTCAGCCCCTCCGGGACTGCTGAGCCCCAGGGCCGAGGAGCACCCACCCGTCTCTGACCTCCCACATACCTGAGCCTGCTCTGGGGCCCCTTCACTGAATACCAGGGACATTGCCCCTGAGAGCACAGTGACCACCTTGCCCTTGCATCTTGGCACGGGAAGCTGGACAGATGAAAACTGAATGGGACCATCCTGGAGCAGAAACACTCCTTCTGAGGTCAAGGGTGTCCAGTCTCGTGGCGCTGAGCCACAAGCACAGAACACACAAGCTCCCCAGAGCTCAGTGGGACCACGGTAGGATGCCCGTCTCTCCTACTTCTAGCTCCCAGACAGCAGAGCTTCTTCTCTGAACTTTCTTCCCTTCTCCCTTCATCTGTCATGGGCATTCCAACATTTTGAGCTCACTCGGCACAAGCCACGACTTTCTGCGACCGTCCTAGAGCACTCATGGACTTTCCATCATGTCCCACAGCCCTGGCTGAAGCCTTAAGTCATATGTTATAGAGTCTCCTAGCAGCACGTTCGTTCCCTTCTCCCGTTCAGCATCTGCCCCACCGTGATGAGGACCTTTGGAATCCAGCCCCACACAGTCTCCTGGCTTCTGCTGGAAATGTTGCCGAGGTCCCAAGCAAAGTGCGTTTCCTCCCTTGGCAGAGGCAGCCCTCCCCGAGCTGGGCGATGCTTTGATGTGGAGAACAGCTGGGAAAAGATTCTGAGGATTTGCACAGGGCGTGTGTGCCATGCAGAGAACACCACACAGTCTCCCGCAAGGCAAGAGTGCTCCCCTTTATCAGGGACGCATGGGCCCCTCTGCAGGTGTGGAAGGTAACAGGTGCCTAGGGATTCAAGATTTGCAAATTCATCGACTCAATGTTCGGGGCCCCACTATTTTGGAGTCAGAGTCCCAAGGACAGTAGAGCAAATTTACTGGAGTTGAGAGTGGCCCTCTCTGGGGCCCCCAACCCTACAATGAAGAGCTAGCTGATCCCTGATTCTCAGCTGCTTCTGCCCTCCTGCTGAAGAAGAGGATGATCTCTCTGTGTCAGCTCGGGCTTGCTGTGCCGACAGACAGGGGAGGGCTTCAACAACGGGCATCTCGTTCTCACCGTTCTGGGAGCAGGAAAGTCCACCCTCAAGGTGGTGGCAGAATCAGCGGCTGGTGAGAACCGCCGGCCGCCCTGCAGATGGCCGCTTCTCCCTGTGTCTGCGCTCCGCGCGTCTTCCTGCCATTACAAGGCTGTGACTCCCACCATGGGCCCACACTCAGGCCTTATTCTAAGTCTAATCACCTCCCAAAGGCCCCCCCTGTCAACTCCCCCCCACTGGGAGTTCGGGCTTCCGTGAACCTGGGCAGACACAAACATTCAGCACATAACAGAGGCCTCTGACTCCCGCACGTGTCTCCAGCGCATCACTCTGGCCTTTCATTATTTCTCTCTAAAGCAGGGTGTCCCCCATCTGGGCGCTGTTGACGTCTGAGACCGGATCGCTCTTTGTTTGGGGGCCTGCCTTTTGTACCACAGGACGGTTCGCCGCCCACCGGGACTCAAACCAGCAAACGTCAGGCAGAGCAACTCCTCCCCGCGTTAGGTAGGGAGAGCCCTCAACGAGAGACCTGGGGACGCCTGGTGGCTCAGTCAGTGAAGTGTCTGCTTTCGGCTCAGGTCGTGATCCCAGGGTCTTGGGATCGAGCCCCACATCGGGCTCCCTGCTCAGCGGGAAGCCTGCTTCTCCCTCTGCCTTTGCTCTCACTGCTTGTGCTCTCTCTCCCTGTCTCTGACAAATAAATAAATAAAATCTTAAAAAAAAAAACAAGACACCTGAATTCCACGTTACTCATCATTGCCTCTCCACCTGTGAGCTCCCTTCCGCCCTCGCTCCAGCCTGGCAGAGTGGCTTTTGGGGCAGGTTAGCCCCCACGACAGGATGGCCTCCCTGGCGGGACGGTCTTCACGGCGGGATGGTTTTCATGGCGGGCTGCCCTTGCCCTCTGCTCTTATAAGTCAAGTTCCCAGCAAGCCGACTCGGAGACAGGCGTGTGTCCACAGGAAGTGTGTTGGGAAGGGCAGCCCCAGGGGGCCAAGAAACAGGCCAGTGAGGGCGCTGAACGGCGGCAGCGTGGCGCTGAGCCGTGTCACGGAGCTGACACGGAGCTGTGGCTCAGGATGCTCCCCGATGGGTGCTGGGAATGAATGCCGGGGGAGCTGAGATTTTCTATGCCACTGTGTGTCCCCCCACATTCACATGCTGAAGCCCTAACCCTCAGTGAGATGGTGTGAGCCCTCCCTCAGCTCCCTCGGGGAGGGACTGGGTCCCGAGAGGACCCCCCGTTCTGGTGCCCCTCTCAAAGGCGACCCCAGAGAGCTGACTCATCCTCTTTCCTCCATGTGAGGACACAGTAAAAAGTCGCCCAGAAGAGGGTCCTCCCCAGAGCCCCACCACACTGGCCTCCGGGTCTTGGACTTACTTTCAGTACGTATGGGGAGTAAAACATTAGTTCCTTAAGCCCCCAGTCGCTGGCAGCTTTGTTATAGCAGCGAAAATGGACTAAGGCAGAGGCAGCCACAGGAAGGGCGACCAAGGGTCAGAGCAGCCCGCTCCGGCGGTGGTGATTCCCCGGCGAAGACTCCCCGTGGCCTCCAGGACCCAGACGTCTCCTGATATCGGGTCTGTTACAACAAAACACCCTCTTCAGATGCTCCCCGGCCGTCTTTCTCACTAGGCTCTGGCTGCGGCAGGCGGGCCGCGCTCCCTCACCTCGGGCTCCCCGCTACGAGCAGGACCTCCGGCCCTCGTCCAATCCATTTATGTTTGTTTCATGGACGATCGAATGAACCAATTAACAGCACGGTTGCTTTTTTTTCCCCCCAAGCAAAATAAAACAGCTCCTTACATATTTACCAAGGCTAATTATGAAAGATGAAAAACATGTTTTCTCCTTTTGTAAAGTCTCTCCCGAGCTCACAGGCGCCCTTGGCGTCCATCCTTTCTAGACTGCGCTCCCTCTGTGCTCCTGCTACTGCCTGCAGGGACCGTGGCCACGTGGGCAGGTCTCCTCCACGCCCGCTCTGGGCTCTTCAGCGGCGTCTTGGGACAGACTCCTCTGGCACCATATGCCAGATGCAATCGTGAGTCGGACTAAAGTACAACAGAACACATTATCTAATTAATTAACATTTAACGGCTCTCAGAAGAAGAAATCACTGGGCAGACGATGGGATATGAGAATGTGTAAATGATTAAACTCCAGATTTGGGGAATTTAAGGTATTTTAATGGGCACCCAAATTTCTGTCCTGGCCGTGTCTGCTCACTGGGACCGTCCTTAGGCTTTCGGGACATTATTAGCAGGTGCTGGATAGAAGCCCATTTTCCAGTTCAGGTCCGAAAGCATGAACTATTCAAAGTCAGTCCTTAAAAATGTGTTTTTATTACTTATTAAATAAATGGTTGGCCTATTTTCTGGTACCAAATTCGTCTTATAGGAAAATGGAAACACGGTGATAATGAGCATTCCGCGCTCCGCAGATGAGCCTGGGAGAAAGGCACTCGAAGCCATTAACACAGCACACAGAGTACTGACGGGGCTCGCAATGTTTTCTGATGGTTTCGCCCTTCTGAGCTGGTTCTCACCCAAACAAGTCAGCAGTGTCCATAGGTAATGAGAGGACACCTATTAGGAACATAATGGAAGTGATGGAAGGGTTCAGTTGCACCAGGAAAGCCTGTGTATTTTGGGTTCTGGGGCTGGGCCACTCCGGAAGCCAGGTGTCCCCTCTCTGAATCTAGTTGCGTTGTGACCTCAGCTTTTCGCTGAGTTGTATGTCCAGGAGAGCCAGTGGCGCCCCTGGGGACACAGCCACGTTCTCCACTGTTCCTGTCCTGGGACGAGCTCAGCGATGTCATGTAAACTCCAGGTCTTAAAATGCACGTGTATATGTAAAAGGACTTGCTACTTCCCGCTTCCCAGGCATGTGGCAATAAGAGCTCTTCCCAGCACCTGCAGAAATACCAGGAGGGACCAAGATAGTCCTGTCCCGTCCTGTTCCTGCTTTTGCTGGTGGCCGCCAGGTGCACACAGGGAAGCTGCATAAACACTTCCTGTCGGAGCCTCGGGCCGTGCTCACTCCCAGGACCAGGGGAACATGGCACCAAGTACCCTGTGAAGGTAAAGAGAAAAACAAAACCCATCTCTCTTGTGCTTGCAACGTAGAGCAGCTGACTCCTCTGTGGGTGCCCAGGCGACTCCCCAAGCTGAGCCCCAGCCTCCAGTCCTCCTCCTGGACCTCAGAGGGCTCCCATTCCCTTGTGCACCTGCAGAAACTGCTCCCACACGCTTTCGGAGTGTGCCGTGCACGATGGCCCAGGGGTGCCCACACACTCACCAGCACGGGCAACATGGGGCTGATCCCTCTTCTCTAAAGTTGGGAACGGTCCGGAGGGGGATTCGTGCCATCAGCTCAACCGCAGACAACACTCAAACTACCAGCAACTCAGGCCAACCTGATCTTAATGTCACTTAGCCGAAGGAGGTCGCCCTCCAGAAGGACCCGGATCTCCTGCTCAGCAGCATTGCGCATCTGCTCACCGGGAAGAGAGAAGAGACCCGGAGGCTCCTGCCGGCTCCAAGGCCGAGAAAGAGCTGTGTTGTTCCTGCGGTTGAAAACGCCGGCTCGGATGACAGTGTGTCTTTGGTACGAGACGGTGAGGCTGGTCTGGCTGTATCTGTCTCTCTCTACAGGTGAAAACGACACCACATGCGACTTCCCGTCACTCAAGCCCCACAGACTTCGCCGGGGTCCGGCCCACGGGCCCAGCTCTGTTCCCCTCCGCACCTGCTGCCTCTCTGCGGGTGGCCCGCTCGGTGAACACCCCAGGAGCCTCCCTCCCGGGGAGGTTTGCTTTCATTTCCATTAGGGGCTGGAACAGAAACAGAACATTAAAAAAAAAAAAAAAAAGAAAGAAAGAAAGAAAAAGAAAAAAAAGAGAAAGAAAAGAAGAAAGAAAGAGAGAGAAAAATCTTACAAAATAAGCCATCAGGAACAAAACAACCTTTGAGGAGAGAGGTCCTTTTAAAGCTTTGCTCCTCGAGCAAAATGATATGATTTACATCAGTTGTTTTCATTTGCGGCGACAGTACGGGGCTGTGTAGAATACATCAGAGCTTGAAGAGACATGAAACGCGGCCGGCTCTGCTAATGACGTGCCCTAGCAGGAGCGATCGGACGGCGCAGAAGAGACCCTGATGTTGGCAAACCCACGTCTGGTCCTGGGCTGACAGAAATCTGACATCTGTCTTGTTGTTGTTCGATTGTACCTGAACAGCCGAAGTCTAGGAAGCGTGGCCCTTGGTCCTTGAGAAAACCCAAGCCGCTGTCAACTGTGACCTGCACCCGTGCTTCCAGAACATTTCACAAGTGTTAAATGAGGATCTTAGGTTGAGTTAGAATGTTCGACGTTAAATGCTTGAGGTTGAGGATGTAATTATTTTAGGAGACATCAATTTGATTTATGCTTCACTTTCTCTGTATTTCAGGGCGCACAGCTGTGTATTTCTCTTGACAGGAACCGTTGCCGGATTTCTACTGTGGCAGTGACGGGAGGTTAGAGACTAAAGAGAGAAAGAACAGTGACGAGTACGGTAACTGTCACGGTTGTGGGTTGAGTTGTGTCCCCAGCGTGATATGTCCACGTCCCAACCCCCACGTGTGTAATCTTATGTGGATAAGGTCTTTGCAGATGGAATGCAGTTAAGATGGGATCATAGAGTGTGCCCTAAGCCAGTGATCCATGTCCGTGTAAGAAGACAGAAACGGACATCGTGCCAGAGGCTGCCAGCCACACTGGGGACTGCGAGAAAGACCCCCCACCGATTGTCCCTTAGAGCCTTTGGGGACGTGGCTCTGCTGACACCTGGATTTCAGACTCCTGGTCTCCAGGATACACTTTGGTCACTTCTGCTGTTTTAAGTGACCCGGTTTGCAGTCATCTGTCACAGCAGCCCTAGGAAACCAGCGCTGAGGAATCCGAGAGTGGCAGAGCGGGGCCATGTCCACAGGACCCCGCTCCAGGAGGCCGTGCTCTATCTTCAGGCCCGGAGCTCAAACAGTTCTGCAGAAATGCACACTGTCTTATCGAGGTTCCCAGAGAACATTGTTTCTACATTAGTGTGAGTTACCAATGAAACAGGACCTGGACCGAGGGTGCACAGAAGGGTGGTTAATAGGGAAGCCGTCTATAGGCGGGGCGCAGAGACGGGAACGGTAGGATGGATGTCAGTGCAGGGGAGTGCTGCGGGCCACAAGGCACAGTCCTGCTGGGAAGCCGCTGGGAATTCCCCCGCTGTGGGGGCCCCCGGGCGCTCGGCCTCACTTGCCGTCTGTCCTCTGTTCTAGCGTATTCCTCCACACACAATGTTCTCAGGCAGACAGACCGGGAGGCCTGGGGCACGGTGGCAGGTAGAGCTTGGGGACCGAGGGCACGAGGCTGCAGGTGCTTCCCTTCCCATCAGCGACTCTACATGCTAACGCCACGCGGGCAGCAAGCACAATCCTTAGTGAATTAGAAGGTGGTGTGGACAGTAATAACGGGGGGCAAGGGGAGGGTGAGAATTTGTGTCATTCCAAAAGATTTTCTGAGAAGAGAAAGCTAAGCAGAGAGCGCTGGGAATGTTCAGAAGTGATGGAATCAGTATCGGCCAAAGGATCTGTTACAAAATACAGATGTTTCCAGCGATTCTTTCAGAAGTGAGCCAATCCGAGTTATTTACAGATCCCATATCTGCAAATTCATCTACTCATCAAAATGGATTTGTAACCCCCCAAATCAATACTCACAGTGCTTTCTCTGTCATGCATGGGGACACCCTGGTGGCCCCAAATTTTCATTGCCCCCATGCGTGCTCCCGCTCCCTGTCTCAGCGCCCAGACGGTGACAAGGGTCAGCTCTGTGGTATTTTGATCCATGCTTTAGTAATTTCACTGTAGAAAACAGCCCCGCGTGCCGTGCTACAGAGCATGGAGCTGTTCCTAAGAGCAAGAAGGTGGGATGAGCCTCGGGGAGATGAGCTTTGCTCCTGCCAGACGTCTTCAAACACAGACACACATAGGACAAAAGTACGAATTGATGGGTTGGGGAAAATGTCATAACCAGAGCTTGGAGGTACCTGACCCTGTCTCTCCCCTAGGAACAATGGCTCAGCATCTGTGTATTCTGCAGTCACAGTGCCTTTAGGGAATATAATCCCTACTAGTGACCAGTGTCCCTGTGCTGTGACAAGTTTTCAGCATGACATTTTGAGAGAACTGCCTTTGCCCAAAAGACAACTGTAATCCACCAGTCAGGATAGAGAACACTACCCAAAATATCATTACCCTGTGTCTATTTTGTCGCACTATTGAATTTAGGTTCAGTAAAGGATGCTAATAATCTTTTCCCATTTTGCTTAGCCTGCACATTAACGAACCAGGTTTGAAAATAAACAAGTGCACAATATGTAAATAATGTTATATGCTTTTGTTTTGAGCACAAGGAAAAATAGGTTAAAGTCAAGTCATGTGTTCACATATTCCAATTAAGAAAACTGGAGGAGCACCTGGGTGGCTCAGTGGGTTAAAGTCTCTGCTTTCGGCTCGGGTCATGGTCTCAGGGTCCTGGGATCGAGCCCCGCATCGGGCTCTCTGCCCAGCAGGGAACCTGCTTCCCTTGCTCTCTCTCTGTCTGCCTCTCTGCCTGCTTGTGATCTCTCTCTGTCAAATAAATAAATAAATCTTTAAAAAAAAAAAAAAAAAAGAACACTGGAAAAGCAGTCCAAAAGCCCTTGATCAAGTAGTTGTTTCTGGAGATCATTACTTAGGAAAGCTAGACTGGCAAACAGAGGCAGAGTGATTCAGAAAGGAGTTACTTCAAAAATCAATGGCAAAAAGAGCATTACGGACTTTTAAGACCAAGCCTGCATTTAATTACAGATTTCAAATGTCTTATTTTAGCCTGAACCCCCATTTTCCCTCAAGGCAGAGTATTGGTGTTTAATGTTCTTAATTGCTGGTTTTAACAATTCTTCAGCGAATGAAGGAAAACCTGTCAGCTCCCCCTCCGTGGAGACTCCCATGTGCTCCTCCGTCCTGGTCAGGTCCACCCAACGCCAACTCCGGTCGCACACGTTTTAGATTTCATCTAGTTAGAGAACTTACGAGCAGAGGTTTTGTTATCTCAGTTCCCCAAGTTGAGAGAAACGGAGGACTGTTGCTTCAAAGAGTGAGTTTTCTTACTGACTCACCAGGGAGAACATCCATGCTGTCTGGAAGGTCTGAAAATGTGCACGAGTTTTGAGATGCTTTAGATCAAGGCTCCAGCAGCCAGTTTTGTTTTTGTTGTTGTTGTTTCTAAAATATTCATAAAGACTTCCTCTCCAGAAGGCACTGCACGTTTGTGCGGGATCCCAGATTGCTTGGGTGGCTGTGGTAAGAGATACGTGTGGGTTTTCAAGGACGCCCATGCAAGCAGAAGAATGTGGCCTTTGTTACGGCTTCCCTCTGTAAACTGAAACCTGTCTGGTCCCTGGAAGAGGAGCCTGACGGGCCACACACTGGCCTGTCTTTTGCACCCAAATGCCCCCAGCACCTGACTACAACCCCAGCCCCTGCAGGCCCTTTCCCCGCTTTGAGCCAAAGTTACTCCAACACAGGCTTGCATTTTCCTGCTCAGGACAATGCAAGGCAGATGGACTGGGTTGGGCTGAATGCCTTCCGGATGCTGTGAAATGCTGGGGCGTCGCTGTGGCCTTCAGGGCAGAGCTGTGACAATGGAAATCGCTTAGTGCTTCTGTGGGCAAAGAAAGAGACAACAAGTGTCCAGCAAAAGCTGCCATGAGTGGAAATCTGATTAACACATGCATGAGAAAAGGGAAATCCGAGAGAGGATGGCAAGGAACAGGAGAGCTGGGAGAGATTTTGGTGTGTGGCCTGGACTCTGCCTCCATGGCTACTGTGGACTCAGATTTCATGGAAATGTTTTAAGGAGCAACTATGGGGACTCCAGTCACCTATAACGGGGTATTTTGTAAGATCCTTACAGAATAGGTGAAATTTTAAAGTAAAACCTTTTTTTAAAGATTTATTTATTTATTTTAGGGGGAAGGGACAGAGGGACAGGAAAGAGAAAGAATAAAAAGCAGACTCCCCACTGAGCATGGAGCCCAAGGAGGGGCTCCTTCCCAGGACCCCGAGATCATGATTGGAGCAGAAATCAAGAGTCAGATGCTCAATAAACTGAGCCACTCACCCAGTCCCCTAAAATAAAACATTTTGGCAAACATCTTATCCAACCAATATTATTTGTAAACAGCTGCCTTGTGCCTGACACTCTGCTTAGTGTGAGGGATACAAAGATGGGAAAACATGGCTCCTCCTGACGGGAACGAGGCTCTGGCTCAGAGAAGAGAGCAGGGACAGGTTCAACAGCCACAGCCAGAGATCCCTGATGAATAAACTGGTGTCACTATGGAGGGACGTGTGTGGTCTTCCGGCATTTGTATCAATGACTCAGTGCAAGATGGAAGACATTTCATTGAATCTGCAAGTCCCAAAGCAATGGCAGTGACAAAGGATGGCAGGGTCAGAATCCAAACAAACTTCTAAATGTCCCCCAGGCTAAAGCTGCAGTTTAGTGAGAGTGAGTGTGATGCCCAGTCTTGTGCAGGAAGGCTTGGGAGGGCGCCTGGCAGCTACCAGTTGGGGACAGGTGCCATCGGCTCTCCTGGCTCTTTAGCTGTGGGTCTGCACTGCTCGGCTCTGCCTCTAATCAGACAGGACGTGCCACCCCCTGCTGCTGGGGCCCTGCTGGGGCACAGGATTTGGCCGTCTGAAAACAGGAAGAGGTGGACGAAGGACTGGTCCTGGGATGGGAAGTGACAGGCACACTCAGAAGGCTAATAGGAAGAAGGGAAGTTAGACTAGGCACACATTATGCAGCTCTGAGGTCTAACTTAGATAGGGGGGATCTCCAGGCATGGAGATAAAACAAAACAAATCAAACCAGCACAACTACAGGGAGAATCTCTGGGCCTCCTCAGCTCTCCAAATACAGACATGTCTGTTCTCAGTGCTGGTGAACATGGGACTCAGTGGTTAAGATACGAAGTTTGGATAATTAGCAAGGAACTGCTGGCCGGGATCTGAGCCTCAGGTGTTGCTTCCAGTGTTGCTTCCTTAGAGCCAGTCCTTGCACAGAGAAGACCTGGGAGTTTTCCATGCACTCCCAAACCAAGGCATCCCAGGTCCCCAGCTCCTGGACCATTTCTGCCATGTACCATCTTTGGGGACGCCGTGCAACCATCCATGATTGTGGCACTAACGCCGTGCATGTTCTCAAAGGCAGACTGAAAGGTCACATTTTTGTTTCTGTCCTCATAAAATCAACTTTGCAAAGACCCTCTAAGTCCTAAACCTCCCGTGTTAGAGAGATCCTCCAAATCAATGACATTGGTCTGCATCCAAGAGTGTCTGATGACATAACACAGGGGGGATCAGATGCTTTGTGTAGCCCCTTCTCCTCTCCTGAGCTATATTCTCTGGGCCAGATCTCTCCAAAACTGTTCCTCTATTTTCACTGTAATTGGACTCAGAGGTGTGTTCCAGGGGATTTCATAAAACTAAAACTTCTACCAGTCTCCCGTTTTCTAGTTCACAGCTGGAAGTGTTGTGTCTCTAATAAAGTCTCCTAGGTGCTTCCTGAGAGTCTGTGAACACCACCAGATGCCACCTTGATAAGGGAAAGAGCCACGGTGTGAAACCGGAGAGGCGTAGTATAGTTTGTGGGGAAATCCTGTGACAAAAAGCACGCCCCTGCACATCCACTCTATGGCACAGGGGCAGACCCAGGGCATTTTGTAAAGGCCAGCTCTTAGCTCCCCACCACCTCCTGCCACCGGTGTGGCTCCATCCTTGAAGTGGCTGTCCCTGTGGGTGCTGCTCCCATGGCCAGAGGAATGCACATCTCTAGACTGCGGTTATGCTGTGGGGACAGCTCACCTGTGCTGTGTCCACATTCCTCCCTGGCCGAGCGAGATGGGAAAGACAGAAAGGAAGATGAAAATGAGGAAGTGGGAGCCACATAGCCAGGAGCATCCCTGTCCCCCTTCAGGGAGACGAGGGCTTCTCTGACATCGCTGTTCTGTATTATGGAGAGCAATGCTGCTTATGAGAGGACTCACTGTACACTCAGTGGATGAATGTTTGTCTTTCCCAAATGTTCCAGCAAACAAAGAGACCCAGAATGCTGAGCTGTATTGCCCACAGCGGGGTCTAGGGGCAGCATGGGGGGTCATGGCAGAGGAGCACCAGGACACATTGGGGGGACGGGTGCGTGCATCCCCTTTGCCCTGGTGGGTTGTGGGTGTGCACATATGCCAGACATGGAAATTGTACCCGTTATATATGAGCCCTTTCTTATTGCTAATCACCCCTCAAAAAAGCTGCTAAAATGAAATCTATAGATTTTCTTCTCCTAGAATGAGTTGAGTTTTGATATGCACTGTGTGAATACTTCACCAAATATGCAAAATATTTTCCCAAATCCAAAATCTTGCCAACATTCTCCCATCACTTCATTACCAGATTACAGTAAATTTCCCAATACTTAGCCTTATATGCTATCAGACTTTATAAATCATTTAACCCTTTTCTTCTTCCTTGTCCCGACACAAGCTTGATTCAGGATTCAGGAATATATTCTCAGTTTTGCTTCACTAACTTAGGTGCTTTTTTATAAGCATAAAGTGGGATAAAATGATCCAAATGTTTTTGTTTTTATTTTAGTTTTCCTTATCAAGAACTATCTAATTTCCTGCTGTTTGACTTCCCACGTGGAGGCTTATTTTGAGACGTTGTGTCTACACCAAGTTTAGCCATTCTTATATTAAGCCCAGCAGTCCTTACTTTCAAGGAAGAGAGGAAGAGAAGGAAGATGATGTTGTCCGCAATTTACTAAGCCAGGGACTCTATGTGTGGCCCCAAATTGGTTCTCTGCACAGAAGGTGCTCATGATGTTTCAAAGTGTGAGTACGTCAGACGGGCACCTTGACACTGACCAAAAGTGGGTAGTCAGGACAATGGACAGTCTCTGATCTTTCTTACTTTTCATGGGGAATTGGAATTAACCAGAACAGGATTAGAAGCAAATATCCAATTGATTAGGCACTCCAATCCCCCAGCTTGCTTATTTAAGGAGAAGTCCAAATAATTAACTGATTTTCAATCCTTCAAAAGGCAAATCTGGTCAAAGTAGAATATCTCCTGCTATAAAAATTCCCTTTTAAAAAATGCTACGTCTAGAAAATGTTCCAAGTCTTTGACCCAGCATTTCACTCCTGGGAGTCAGTCTTCATGCTGCAGTCAGAAACACATCTGAGGATTTATATCAAAGGTGTGGCTGTTATAATTTTATTGTCATGATATCTGCAATAAATCATGGTAAGTGGAAGTATTGGCATAATTTACATTAATGAAAATTGGGAAGACCCAATTTTTGAGCTCTATAAACCTGTTTATTGATACATCCATCTTATAAAATGTGCAGATGTTAAAAACACATTTATTAAGAATTTTTAGTGATAAGGGAAAGAATCTACAGTAGAATATTTTAAAAGTTACAATAAAAATTATCACAA
Source organism: Enhydra lutris kenyoni (assembly GCF_002288905.1). Taxonomy (NCBI): domain Eukaryota; kingdom Metazoa; phylum Chordata; class Mammalia; order Carnivora; family Mustelidae; genus Enhydra; species Enhydra lutris. The sequence goes on from NW_019154099.1 coordinate 60,274,088, forward strand.
TTTGTGCCGAATGAGAAGAACGAATCAGCCGACGGCAGTTCCCTGCACATGGCGGCACTCACAGTCAGTGTACGACAGTGCTCGGCGTCGCCTCATCAAACACACACCCAGACATGGGACAAAGAGCCAGGATGTGGTGCTCAGCCTCAGGAATCAGGTTCCGGGGAATATCATTCTTTACGTCCCTATGCATCCTCTAAATTGCATGCAGTGACTTTCTGACCTACTTAGAACAGAATTATTTATAGAAAGGAGGGAAACCACAACCCCACAGTAATACCTTTTGTAAAAATCAGCAGATTGAATTCTGATATTCACAAAATTAGATGGAGGACTGAAGCCAGTGAGTGGTAAAAATAAAACCTGTAGTTTAACCTCCAAATCAACCTTTTCTCTCAGGAGTAGTTGTTATTGGTTTTATGGAATGGCTTAATCACTTTGATAATTTTTGAATGATTTCCATCTGCTGATCAATAACTGGGAGTTTAATGGTTAAGAGAGCTTTGTCTTTCCAAAATGTATTTTTTGAGAGTGAGTGTGTGTGTGTGTGTGTGTGTGTGTGTGTGTGTGGAGAGAGAGAGAGAGAGAGAGAGAGAGAGAGCTGGCGAGCATAGGCACACCTGTACATTTTCTTTTCAAATTATGTATTTTGCCTTATCTAGGATTTTACGACAAATGGATTGGTGACAATCTGTCAACAGTCCCATTTAAGTGGCAACTCAAGGGCCCTGCGGGGAAGACACAGTCCCCCCACCTCTCCAGAGACCGGCTGCTGTGATGTTCAGCCCTCCCACTCCCGAGCTCTCCGTGTGAAGCTGGACAGCCCGTGCACGTCCTTGGGCTGCCGCGCCCCTGCCGTGGGCTCACCAGCTCTTCCCACCCCTGGACGAAGGAGTCAGTGAGAACAGCACCGTTCAAACGGTCCGACAAGCTCTTACAATCAGGAAAAACCTGCAGTCTTTGAAGCACCATTGTTTTCAACAGCCCCTGTAACTGTGACCTGGGTGCATTCCTGTTTTCACTTGTCACACAGTCCCTGCTGACGTGGGCGCCTCCGTGGCCTTCTGAGCATGGCCCTGTCTCGCCCGGGCTTCTGAGCGGCCGTGGAATGCTTCCCGCTGAAATGAGGGCACCGCTGGGGAACGGCGTTGCTAAGCACAGAACATTTGCTGCTCTGCCTGGAACCGATTCCCAGAATGCATGTGGCGTTGCTTTTCTGTTTCTGGACTCACTTCCTGATACTTACAAAGAGCATCAAGACAATTGATAAACCACCCGTAATAAGTAACCAGACATCGTGAGATCATTTGTTACTCAAACCTATGATATGACAAAGGAGAAAAAGCCACTGGCCTCCTACAGCTATTGCTACATGATTGCAAAAGAGCGGTGTGTTGAAGTTGTATTTTAGTTTTCTCCGGAAATTCTTTTTGCCAGGGGACATAGGTTGCACCATCCCTGTTGCTCACACTGATAATTCCATAATATGGGCTGTTTTCATAGGCAAATGAATTTGCAAAATCAGACCTAGTTTCCCAGATTATGCTGCCTATGTTACAAATATCAACAAAGTCAGCAAATAAACAAGTCTCAAAGGAGATTTCTAGCAAGTTCTGCTAGCATCACTGGATTCCTTTGGGAAGGGTTATGCAACCATTGTTTATTCACTTATCTGTTAACTAGATCAGTAAATACCTATTGCAAACCTACTGTGAGCAAGGCTCTTTTAAGGAACTGTGCTGGGTCAGGGAGAAGATACAGGGAGGCATAAATAAAATACAGCTAGGAGTGGAGTAGAGCGGGTAAATTACATACGCAGAGAGCTAAAACATAAAATTCCCATCTCAGGGAAACCCAGGCAAAGCCAGAAACCCCATCCTCTCCCTGACCCTCCATATTCTGTCCCATGCCTGACGTTTGCTCCTTGCCCTCCTCCTCTAGGGAGCGAGCACATGGCACCATGCCAACCCCCTATGTGGCCGCTTGGGACCGACCCTTTTCCCCTCCTCAAAATTGTTCCTCCTGCAATAAGTCCTGATCTCATCATTAAAATATCTGTACAAAACCTTACATAGCTTCCTGTCTCATTTTAAGATAAAAGCTAAAATTTTCAACATGGCCCACACAGTCATGGGTGTTAACATGGACAGCTGGCCCGTCCACCTGTCCAGGCTCGTGCTGAGTCACAGTTCCTCTTGTGCTCTGCTACAGGCACAGTCTTTGGCTCTGTGAATGTGCTGCCTCATCCCCTGTTCTAGAATCTTCGTTAACATTGGGTCCCCCCCCGGAATCCTGTCTTCCATGGTGTACTAACCCCCAAATCTTCCTGCTGACCTCAACTGCAAGTCTAGCACCCCTTCCTCTGAAACACTAGGCTGGATTATATTGTATGTTCATAGAGCATCCTGCATTTTTTGGTTATTAGCCCTTATTTTAATTAGACACAATTGTGCGTGACAGAAGAGAGGAAACACCAATGACTTAAAACTTCTTACTTGACAAGTATGGTGCTGAATAGAGCCAAATGAAGCTCTAGATGTCTCAGGGGCCCAGGGTCCTTCTAGGCCCTTACCCTAATCAAGCACAACATTTCACTTCTGCCATATTGCCCATGTCAGCCAGTCGGGCTTCCGAATCAAAACTATACTGTTCCAAGCACTATAATGAGGAAATAGGAAAGGAAGAGCCATGCCCCCTTACTTCAAGAGTACATCCCATAAACTGTACTTCAATTTACCGACCGCTGCCTAGGACTTACTCATATGCCACACCTCGCTGCAAGGAAGCCTAAAAATTCAGTCAAAAACGGGTGGTCATTGCCCAGTTAATAATAAGGGTATAAAAGGAATAAGGCTGCTGACATTATCTTCTTGGTCATAGCCCATTTTCTAGATTGTAAACTCCACGAAGACAAGATCAGATCAGTTTACTCACTGCTGCGTTCCTGGAGCCTATGGGACGTACTGTCAGTACATTGTAGATTACCCATAAATACTGTTGAATGGGTGGCTGGGTGGATGGGTGGCTGGATGGTTGGAGAGATTGGAGGGGTGGATGGATGGATGGATGGATGGATGGATAGATGGATGGAGAGAGTGGAGGGAGAAAGTGGATGGGTGGATGGATGGATGGATTGTTGGAGAGAATGGATGGGTAGATGGGTGGATGGGTGGTTGCAGAGATTGGAGGGATGGATGGATGAACGGATGGATGAAATTCTATGGTTGTCCAGAGATAGAACTCACACCTTTCAGATTGGAGGGGAGAAAGCGGGGTGATTGGGAATTGTCATCTTGAAGGTATGATTTCAATCAGGATAAAAGGCAGGCATAAAGTCATCTTAGAACATACAGGTCACAGATCAAAACCATCCCTCTTGGACCTCCACCATGTGGCATCCTCCTAAACCCCGCACTGCTGATCTTGCTTCACACTTCATTAAGAAGACAGAGGGACAGGAGAGGCGCTCACTGACACCTGGCAGCCACTCAGCCCAGCGTTCCCAGCTCTCTGCTTCTTCCTCACTTTCAAGTGATGAGGCATCATTTTCCCTGCTGACGGACCACCTCCTCCCCTTCTCACACCCCGCCCCCCCGCCGCACGGTCACTTTCTCCACACTGGCTCATTGCTCTCTGCATACACATGTGTTCTGACTTCTTCTATTAAAAGATTGTTTTTATTGAAAGATCGATTTCCACCCAATAAAATCCCAGGTCTTTTGCTCCCTTATTTGACGAAGCTTCCTAAAAGGACACGAGCCCTTGCCTTTACTTCTTGGCCTCTCACCCACCCAGACTCTCTTCCCTCCTTCTGGGCTTCCGGCTGCTTCCCAGAGGCAGTCCTTTCTTGGAGGACTGTTGGTGGCCATGCTACCAGCCCTGAGTTCTCACCCCTCCTGATGCTCCAGGTTTCTGAGCACACAGAAATATACTTCATCTCTTGAAACACATCTTCTTGTGGCTTCCAGGACCCAGCCCATGTTTGACCCACATCACAGGCCCCTTAGCTGGGACTGTAAGTGCCCAGTCTGGGTGGGACTCCTTCACCATCCTTTTCTTTCCAGATTATCCCATTCTGCCCAACAACTTTGAACAATCTGTCTACCAGTGGCTCCTTGGCACTGTTCTGGGATTTTATTCATGACAAGAAAAGGTGGGTCTAAATTAAATGCCTCCTGAATCAGTCTTTCCCTGGGACAGAGATACCTAGAAGACAGATGTAATGTCTGAGCGAAGTAATGACTCTAGGAGTAAAGAGACTAGTAATTTTCATTTTGATGCTTTTGCTCTCTGGCATGAGTGGAGGGGCTACTGATAATGACCACAGCACCGCAGGTAGAGAACCGGGACCATGCTGGGCACCGCGGAAGGTTCGGGCAGGGAGATTGAAAATGGTGTGAGTAAAGAAAAGAGAGAGGAGGATACGGGGAAACATCTTGAAACAATGTCACAGTGCAGGAGCTCATGGACAAACATGAGTGTGTAGCGGACTAAAACACATTGAAACAAAGATGCTCTAAAAACATAAATGAAACCAAGAAGAAGGTGGCCAGCATTGAGAACTGTAACCATCTTTGCAAAGAGACGGTGCTGTAAACACAGGACAGAGGAACAAACAGCCAATTGCATGGGTTCTCACAGAAACCAGAACGGGTGCCGAGGCATTCACTGAACGAACCCAGAGCATGGCTCTCAGCGTGAGGGGCTCGCACACAGGTGAACGACAGGGTAGGGTGGGAGATAGCACAGCCTCACCGTGGGAAATTCTTTCCAGACGTTAATCCTCAGTTCATCTTGAGACAATATTCAGCAACAATTTGTTTTCTGATTATTCACTTAAGTCCACTCAGGTAGAACAAAACAGACCGCTTACAAAGATATGGATCACAGCCAACGGGAGGGGAAGTCTCATGAACAAGGAATCGATGATTGATGATAGGAAATTGCAAAGCAAATGTAGAGGCCGTACGGCAGCCTGCATACAGCTAAGGGGGGTGGATGAGTCCTAATTCCGTCCTGCCGTCCTCTGCTCTATTGATTCTCCTTCTCCTGAAACATGAAAACTGAAGAAAGGCCAAGGGAAGGACTCCGACAGATTTTCCTTCTCATCTTTGGTTTGAGTGAAACCCATTAGGGCACATTCTTCTTGATACACCCGTGAACACGTGGTCCTTCCGCGGGATCACAAAGGGAAGTTATGCCTGCGACGCTTCCTTTGTGCTCTGGAAAACCGCGCTCCTTTGACCTCCTCTGAAATGGGATTTCCAGAGAAAGCTCGGGGAGGGTGCGGCAGAGAAGGGCCCTCTCGCCACCACCGCCCGCACACTGCAGTGGGAGCCCAGCAAACCTCTGTCCTGGAGCCCTCAGCTGGCCCAGGTCAGCACCGGACAGGGCCCTTCCCATGTGTTCTTCAGGAAAATGGCAATTTTCTCCCACAAATAACATGACATTCAATTTCACCCAACACCCACACCTGGCCTTTGAAGGTCAAAGAAGTGGCTGTATGTTTTATTTTATTAATGGTGACAAAAGAACCATCAGGAATGTGGGAGAATACTATTATGCCTGCTCCGGGATGTGCACCGTGACTTAGAGGAGCAGAAGGAAAAATGTCAAACGGAAGGTATTTAAGGCAAGGCAAAGCGGAGATAATCTCTGTTGAGCGGAATTGTCTTAATCGTATTATACACCCTGGTCAACCAGCAATAATATTAGGGTTACTATTTTACTTCCCAAATTTAAGCCTGAACTAAACTTCTTGGAAATACTCCTCTGAAATGATGGAAACATGAGACTATTGGGCTACTTCATGTTTCTAAATGTATTTGATTATTTTCATCCTTTTGGTGTCATTTCCTAAAGCCTTTCAAACTAATAAACATAATTCTGAGAAAATGAATGTCATCAAAACATGGGCAAATCATGGCTCAACATGAGGCATTGGGGATAACAGACCCTTTCCATGGTTTTTCTGCTGTTTCCTAAATTTCTGCACAGCACCATGCTCTGGGAAGCCCCATCTTGCCTGACTCTGCTAAGCCTCCCAGCATTACTTAGCAAAGAGGAATAGAATGGCCTCGCTTCATCCCAAGCAGCCCTGCAGAGTCACGTGCTAATTCTAAGGGGACCCTTGGAGCAGAGGTGAGCAGGAAATGACACTGTGGACCAAGACTTCAGCCACTGACTACCAAGCAAGTGCCCCAGACTCTGCATCCCGGTTTCCCTACTCATAAAGAGAGGGGTTGCTCTAGACCTTCAAGGTCCTTTGCAAAATGAAAACCCATCATTGCTTAGTGCCTTCCAGCGATTGCCTAGAAAGTACTTTTTTCGAGAAAAGATTCACAAATGGACAATGCATGAACCTGATATCTTCATATACGGAGACGAGATCAAACCTAAGGCCGTGACATAAGTAGAACAAATATATAGTCATATTTCTGAGACCCGTAGAAAAGGGAATATACAACCTGCTTTTTCACGCTGACCCTTCTCTAAACTGATTCCAAATTCTTGATGCCACCAGAGATTCCACAATTACACAGAACAGGCGAGGAAAATTCTTACCAGTATTAAAGAAATAAGATGAAACTTGAGAGGGGTAATAAATAAAATAAGAGGTCTGTAATTAATATATTTAAACATAACTTTGTGGGCTTGAGCATACCTTCTTTTCCAATATGCACATCAGTTTTCTTCCACGCAGATAATGAGCTATTTTGAATTTGTTCTCTTTACTTTTCTTCTCTAAATGAGTTATCCTTGGAAACGTTATTAAGTACCTTTGAAAGTATAATTTCAGTAGCAGCAATATAATTCATTATAATTAAAAAATTCAAGTACTCATTATTTCTATATTTTTACTAAAATCACTAATACTGCAGCAAATATCTTTATAATAACTCTTTGCTTCAAGATTGGTTATAAGATAAATTACTACTATTTTTTTTAATTCCTGTTTTTAGACCCTGATCGACTGCAAGTTCTTCAGGTTGGGAACTCTGTCTTACATCACAACCATATCATATAATATTTGTATTATCCGATCAGCGATAAGTTGTAGTCTGTAATGAGTGCCTCTTAGGAAAGTGCCTGTCAGAACTAGAACATTAAAAATTGAGATTTATTTTGGTGAGTCCAGCTATGAAATAAACACAGAGCAGGGACAGAAAATCAACTTAGAGAAACAGACTGACTCTCATGTCTATGAAACTTAACTTCAGCATAGTAGAAGAAATTTTCATGGCTGCAGAAAACCATCATCAAGGGGTTACAAGGGAAGGGTCAGGGCCATGAACACACTAATAAAATTATAGCAACTGACAGGAAGGTAGACATTGCTTATCCAGTGTTTACAGAATCAAAGTCTTATTCAAATATTTCAAAGTGTTCTTTTTCCCCCATGAGCAAAACCATCTCATTTAAAGAATTAACGCCAATCCTTCTCAAACTCTTCCAAAAAACTGAAGAGGAAGGAATATATCCAAATCCATTTTAGGAGGCCCGCATCACCCTGATACCAAAGACAGATAAGGACACTAGCTAAAAGAAAAACTATAGACTCATATCCCTGATGAACAGAGATGCAAAGTTCTCATCAAAATACTAGGAAACCAAATTCAAAAACACATGAAAAGGATCGACACCATGACCCAGTGGGATTCACCAGTAGGATGCAAAGATAGCTCGGCAGGCACAAATCTGTCCTTGTGGTGCATCTCATTAATAGAATAAAAGATTCAAAAAGATCCTCTCAATAGACGGAGAAAAGTCATTTGACAAAGTGCAACATCCTTTCCTAATAAAATCCTTCAGAAATTTGGGTAGAGAAAGGACATACCCCACCATAACAAAGGCCATACGTGGCAAGCCCACGGCTGGCATCATACTTGGTGGTGAGAGGTTGGAAGCTTTTCCTCCAAGACCAGGAACGAGACAGGGTGCCCATTGACACCTCTCTGATTCAACACAATCTGGGACATCCCAGCCAGAGCCGTCAGGGAAGACAGAGAAACAAAATGCAACCAGATCGGGAAGGAAGAAGTACAATCGTCATTATTTGCAGATGATACGATCTTTTATATAGAAGACCCTAGAGACTCAACCAGAAGACTGTTGGCACTAGTGAAGGAGCTCGTAAAGGAACAGAATACGGAACCACAGGCAGAGATCGGTTGCATTTCTGTATTCTAACCCAGAAATACCAGAAAAAAAAAAAAAAAAACCGTCCCAACCCTGTCATCAGATGTCATCCCTCAGCCTGGATATCTAAATGTAAAGTTTTTCTAGCTTGTCTGTGTCTTCCAGGCTTCTGAGCTAATTTGATTTTCCACATGGGTCCCGGGGAGAGAAAACTTGGCTGTTCCCCTCCTGGACCTTCAGAAGTTATTTCTCATTGAAAGTAAGATACAGGATTTCATCACCAATTAGCAAGCACTTGGTGCCCAACAGGTCTGTGCCAGGCCTGGGGGACATAGGGACACACAAACCACGTGCATTACCCGCAGGGAGCTCGCTGTTGGAGGGAGACCTGGCAGGGTAGGTAGGCCACCGCAGTCTGGCATGATGCTGTGATAATTCCTGTGATGTCCTTAGTCCACGGCCACGGGCGTCCATGGGAGGGGCCTCCCGCTGGGCCAGAGGACAGGTGAGCATCAGGGAGCATTTCTGTGAGGACAGCAAATCTGGATGGAAACATGTGGGGGAGTAGAAGTTAGGAAGGCAACGGGGGAGCATCGGTGGCAAGGGATGGGACATGAGGCAGGCGTGACTTCCAGGTAGAGAAAAATGTGCAAGACGTTCTGTAGTCAGGAAGTCATGAGGCGCCCTGACCGGCGGAGTTCCCGCGCACGGAGAGGAGGCTGAGCTCAGGCATGAAGACCTCACTAAGTGTCTGCATTGCTCACTCCGTGCCCCTGCGCGGCAGGATTACAAAGGCACACGTTGTGCTGCAAGGTGGGTGCTATTACCCTCCTTTTCCTGCTATCCTCGTGGCCCTTGCCCAGAGTTCCCACGGGGCTGGCACCCCGACCGAGGTCTCCCTGAGTCCAGAATCTTCCCCTTGCACAAGCTGACTGCCCAGCTCGGACCCCGCGGCTGGACCCGGTGTGGACGGAACCTGCCTGTGACCTGAGCCGCTCCTTGCCAGAGACAACGGTCGGGGGCCCACCAAGCCAGGTCGACAATGACAATATTAAGTGACGCTGGGTTCAAGGCCACCCACAGCCCATGACTGTCAACTGTCGGTAAGATCCTGTTAGGTCTAAATTGATCTGTTTTTAATGATCCAGCGTCTGCTGCAGGCTCCAGCAGATGCGGAGATGAAAGTGCATCTGGTCAAGGCCATGGGCAAACCACAGCCTCCGGCTTTGTCTGCAGAGGGGAGGCTTTGGAAGTGTCCTGAAGAGTATTTAATGGCAGAAGGCGGTGCTCTGGATACACTGTTGCGTGAAGAGAGCAGGCTGAAAATCTGATATGCTTTGTGTTTGTTATTATGTTCTACACACACGCGTGCACACACACGCACACACGCTGTAAGACTCAAAGGGAAAACACCGGAAGAGAATGTGCCAAAACACAGCGGAGACAAACAGAGTAGCCGATCGAGAGAAAACTTCAATTTCTCTCTATATCCGAATTCTCAATAATGAACATGCATTGCATTTTACACTTAAGAACTGTTTCTGGGGCACCTGGCTGGCTCAGTCTGGAGAGTGTGAGACTCTTGATCCCAGGATCATGAGTTCAAATCCCACGTTGAGGGGGTATAGCTCAGTGGTAGAGCATTTGACTGCAAATCCCACATTGGGGATAGATTTTCCTTAAAAAAAAAAAAAAAAAGAATTATTTTCTTTAAGACGTTATCACAAGTCGTCGTCACTGTCGGGTCCATGGTCAAAGGAGCGAGACTGATAGAAAGCGAAGGTCAAGCAAAGCTTTATTTCGCGCCAAGCATCGAGAATCAAACTGACCGGCCGGGACCGTCTCTTGCAAAGAGGCGACCCCCCCCAGCCTCACAGACTAACTTTTATAGAGCAGAGGCCATGTGGTTGAGCCCGGCCACACACGGGCGGCCAGCTGAATTACAGTTCACCCTATAGTAGTTATTTGAACTAGCCTATCACTCTGGTCAGAATTGGCCCCCAAAAGGCAGGGCCCACATTTTTGGGTGGTTAGGGAGGTGCTTTCCTGATTGGATGTCTCCACCTGGCTTGGCTCATCCTTGGCGAGCAGGGAGGTAATACGTGCGCTTTCACTGATTAGACGTTTCCACCTGGCCGGACACGTCCTTGAGTCTGGGCTCCGTTATCTCTGCCCAGCCGGACATGTCCTGGTATCTGTGCTCCGTTATCGGGGGCTATTTGGCCGTATTTCACCAGTTCTGTTTCTAAGCGCTTTCCTCTTGGGGGAAGGGGCAGGTTCAATCTAAGTTTACTGCATGAACAACAAAATGGCTCGCTCTGGCTAAGTAGGCCCTTACAGTCACAAGATGGAGATACCTTTTTTTAATTGAAGTCTAGACCAATAAAAGTGCACAAATCATAAAGGTAAGTTCCTTGAGTTCCCTGCATAGACACCTCTAGGTAACCAGCACTCCGATCAAAAAAGAGACCATTAGCAGCTTCTCCAGAAGGTTCTCCCAGGCCCCTCCGATCATAACCTCCTTTCAAACATAAATTCTAACACCACAAAAGAGATGTTGCTTTTCCAATTTTATATACACGGAGTGGACTGTATTTGCTTATTTAGATCAACACTGTGCTGGTGAGACCCCGGCCATGCTATTGTGCATGGCCATGGTTTCCCAGCCTCGTTGCCACGTCAGGTTCGGCATGTGGACATGCTGCCTGAGCGTGTTTCCATGCTGGTGCTGCGAGGGGTCGTGCTGCTCTGAACACCCTGTACAGATCTTTGGTAAACAGGTGTGCACGTTTCTCTGGGTCCTTCTGTGGAAATGGACTTGCTGGGCCATGCACGTGCTCTACTTCACTGCATCTTCCAGAGTCTCTCCAGGTGATCGCGCCTCCTGCTCTCTCCCCACCTGAAGGCACCATGTCCTCGCGACGCTCAGTCATTCTGGCGGGGGGGGGGTGTTCCGCGATTGTACCTGCCTGCTTCCCTCATGAATCATGAAGGTGTGTGCCTTCTCAGGTCTTCTCCCAGCCAGCTGGAGATCCCCTTTGGTGAGGAGACTTTTCCAGCTTTTGTAAACCACCTTCCTCTTGCCTTATTTGTCCGCGTCTTATTGATTTATGGGAGTTATTCACCTCTCCCAGACACAAGTCTTTTGGGTAATAGGTGTACCTGCAAATATCTTTCTCTACTTTGCAGCTTACGAGTTCACTCCCTTAAGGGTCTCTGTAGTGAACTGAATTTATTAATTTTAATGTGGTACAATTTATCATTCTTTTAACGATGAGTGTTTTGGGGGTTCTATTTAAGATGTGTTTTTGTATTCAAAGTCAGGATATTCTCTTACTTTTTTCCTAAAAGATGGGTTATTTTACCTTTCACATTTCGATGTGTTATGCAACAGGAATTGATTTTTATGTATAATGAGGGGTACAGGTCAAGATTTGCTTGGCTACTTTTTAAGATCCCCGAAAATTTACCAAAAAATAATTTTAAAATTCCATACTTCCACCCCTCTTCCCAAAGACGATGATTCTTTCTGAGAAAACAACAGGAAGCTGGACCATGCCCTCACTTAGGGAAGAGGCACAGCGGCCATCAGGGTTGTGCGGGAATCGTATACACGATGCAAACTTGTTTCTCACAGCAACGCTGCAAGCTAAGTGTGTTTATTCCCCCTCCATAGACAGTGGTAAGAAGAGAAATAAACCAATGTGCCCACAGTCGCATGTCGAATCAACTCAGCGGCTGGACTCAAATTCACATTTTATCTGATCAAAACCCTCCCGGTGCACAACATAAGAGCCACAGCCGAGATTATTCCCCCGGACTTCAGTGTGCGGCCCACCTCCACCAAGAGGATAAGATGCGCTTCTGTGGGTCGCACCCCCTGAGCGAGCTCTGGGTTTCCAACCCTCCAGATCACTAGGCTGGCCACCGACTGGATTGACTATATTCAATTTGATTTATTCTCTAACATGGCTAGGTCGGTGGATGGTTTCTGCTGTGGCCCAGTTACTTCAGAGGGAAAGATACTCCCTAGGATGGAATTAGGGCGCCCACTTGGATAAAGAAATTAACACTGTATTAGTCACTAACACCATTTGCATCTGAATGAACTTCTCAGACCTCTCCTGGGAAGAAAAGAGGATCCTAGAAGTTGCTCAGCCTCTGGGATGCTTTAGCAATGCACTTCCAGGAGTCATTTATTTGGAAGTGACCCTGGTGAAAAGCATAGCTTGCCTAATTATTGTGAAAATCAGAGCTTTATCTTGTGGTTTCCTAAACCCCCTTTCCACAAACACACTATGAGGCAATTGCTGCTTTATGGTCTCCATCGTCTGAGAGGAAGGCCGGCAGGCTAAAGCTATTCAGCCTTTGCATGAGGACATCCTGTTACCCGGACACGTGCAGCCACGCTGAGATGAGTGGCCGGCTCTTGGAGACACATGGTAGATCGGGCCGTTGCCTGGCATTGGGACGCATCCCTCTTCCCTCCTCTCATCCTCCCTGTTTCCATTCTCCCCCTCTCTCTCCTGCTCTCCTCCCTGTCCCCCTCTATCATCCTCCCCCCTGCCCCCCCTCCTTGCCGTCCTCCCCCTTTTCTCTCCTCATCCCCCCCACTCTCCTCCTCCCTCTTCAATGCAACATGTCACATCCATCCGATGGGATGCGTTTTCTCTTCTCATGACGTTAATATTCTAAATAAACAGACGAATTACATCAATCTAATCAATGCACTCTGAAACTCATGACCATCCGAGTTATGGAAATGCATTTTGTACATCTTCAATGTTCAGCTGAAAATCAATAAAAATCCATTATCTAATATTTCAACTGCCGCCCACTTGAGACATAGTTAAAAATAAATCTCTCCAAAGAAAAAGATTAAACTGTCTTATGCCATTACTAATTATTGATATTCACTTCTTATAATATTATACCTGGTAGGCAATTATTGGTAATTAAGTGTGCAGTAGATCAGTCTCAGAGGAAAAGAAATGGTAAATTGTTAGATTGAGGTATTTCAGATTTGTTTGTGACCATTTCAGTGAATATTAACATTTTAAGAGGTACACACTGGTTCAATATTATTGGTTACTGTTTCTAAACATCGATTTAGTTTCAAAATGTATACCTAGGAATCGCAGATCACTAGCATGACGTTTAAGCTGCTTTAAGAAAAGCCTAAAACTGTGCCGGATTTCAGGAAAAGGCAAGAGAAACACAAAGATGTTTAGCTGTCTGCAGACCAGCATCCGGCATTCTCTGCGAAGCAGAACCTGAAGCAGAGGCTGAGAACTGACGCAGTTTGTTGAGACCGAGACAGCCGTGGGCTGAGAGTTGTTACCATCGGACGTGGATTTCTTTAACGCGTTCCTGACCCTCGCCCCAGAGAGGCACATAATCCTTCTAGACAAGCCCCACGGAGAGTTTGGGCCATGAGACTAGAGTCCGCTGCTCAGGCCGGCTGGCACTGGAGCCCAGGCTCCGCTGCCTTCAGCAGCGTTGGGTGGCCTCCCCATCCAGCAGCTCTGAGATCCAAGTGCATTTCCCCATCCCCGTTAGCTCACCCCCGCGATGCTCAAGGACAGGACGAGCACTTAGAAGACAAAATGTCAGCCAAGAGACACATATCCTGTACTTCGCCACGAAGAATCCTATCGGACACCTTCGTGTCTCCAACAAGTACTTACGTATAGTCCTCAATGCTCGCTGAGAGGGCCTCCACCTGGCCCTTCCCCCACAAACATGAGACCCACCACGAGACCCACCAGGTGCCGGGCACAGTGCAGGACAGAGGGGACACCGCGCCTGCCTCAGAGGGAGCTCAGAGCACAGAGCGGAGAACAGTGCCTGAGGCAGACAGGCACAAGGTGATAAAGTCGGGATAGGTTTGCAGTGTCCCCAGGAAGTCTTCCTGGAGGAGGTGACCAGAGATCTGAATTTGAAATAAGAAGCAGGACTTTCGTCCAGGCAGGTCATGGGAGCCGGGCTTCTGGGAAACAATGGCCACATGCTCGTTGTCGGGGACCCTTGAAAAAATGGGACTCTGGAAAGAAATAGCCAGTATGTGTGTATTAGGAGATGAGTCAGCAGATTATGGACCTGCGGGCTGGGGCCATCACATCTGGACCAACCTCCGGGCCTTCTGGAGCCTCTGAAGGATCCAAAGCAGAGGAATGAGGTGAACAGACTTGGTTGAAAAAACAAAGTCACTCTGGTAGCCACGCGAGAAGAGGGTAGGGATGACGGTGAGGTCCAAAAACCAACGCAGAGGCTCTTGGTGGTGGTGCGGGTGAGGAGGGCCAGTGCTGGACACACACCCGGCCTGTCAGAACTGAGGCCATTGCATGGGGCCGAGGCAGAAGGAAGACCAAGAAAGCCTTAGGATGCCTGTCCGCACCGGCTGGGGCCCCACCGAGCAGATGGGGATGCAGATGAGGAGGTAGGCAGAGTCCAGGGATCCGGCTTCAGAGGCTGGGGCGAGGGTGTTTACATGGCATGCCGGGGGACTGTCCGGAGGAGGTGACTGGGCTCTGGGGCTGGCTTTCAGCTGTAGAAACAATCAGAGCAGAGCTGCAAGTCGCGGGGAGAGAGAGCCATGTGCTCGGATGCGGGGCAGAACGGAAAGAAGCCAAAGGGCAGACCCAGAGAATGGGACCCACTGGGCTGCAGAGAAGGGATCTGAAAAGGAGCGGCAGGGAGGGAGGGCTGCCATGTCTGTTTGTTTCCTTCACGGAAGTACTCTGATGATTTTTAAATTATTATGGTTTGTTGTTTAAAACTTGGAAACTGTAGGGGCGCCTGGGTGGCTCAGTGGGTTAAGCCGCTGCCTTCGGCTCAGGTCATGATCTCAGGGTCCTGGGATCGAGTCCCGCATCGGGCTCTCTGCTCAGCAGGGAGCCTGCTTCCCTTCCTCTCTCTCTGCCTGCCTCTCTGCCTACTTTTGATCTGTCTGTCAAAAAAAAAAAAAAAAAATTTAAAAAAAAAAAAAAAAAAAAAAAAAAAAAACTTGGAAACTGTAAAAGCTCATAGATGCGAAAATATGATTTTCCTATAATCCCATCCCTCCAGATAATCACGTTCCCCCTTTTCCCCATGTCTCAATTTAATATGTCACTAAGTGAATGCCCCTTTAGAAAAACACATAAAAAGGTCCAAGTGAAGAAAGAATTTGCTTTTTGGATTTTGCAGTTGACTTCTCTACCTTGATATTGAATGAACTACACTCTTATTTGGAGGCAAATGCATTTATTATTTTAATATCAAATATAGAAAACGGATCAACATCTCCACAGACCTCCGTAGAGATGAGCTGTTTCCTACCTGTAGGAAATTATTCTTACAGGGAGCAAAAGATTTTAAAATCACCTTCTCAAATATATAGACCCCAAAAATAAAGTTTAAAATTTTGTAGACCAAAATTCAAAGAAACCAGATTTCAGGTTTTTTACGCCAGGTAAAACCTTTCTATACCTTTCCAACCTGTATTTGGAGGATGGATTTCAGTGCGGTCGCTTTTGCGCATGGCGTGTGGAACGCCGCTCCGACCGGGACGTTCCCTTGCTTTTGTCACTTTGTTTGTGTGTATGTTTTTCTCTATTCTGGTGACCTACCCTTAGGCATTTTCTCAGGAATAATTTTGGAGCATACATTAGGCATACGATGAAGCGTGGGCCCATGCACCCTGAGTCTACAGAGTAGACGAACAGGGACCCCGAGCTGTCCGTCCACCCGCAGCCAGGGAGCCGTCCGTGTGTCTGTCTGTGAGCAAGCCAGTCCTCGGCTCCTCTTTGGCCAGACGCCGAAGAGAGGACACCACGGACCCGATGGGCCGGCGAGCAGTAGCGATACCCAGGAAACCACCGATCGCTACGCGGGCAGGAGTGGAGGAGCAGCAAAGACGGGGTCAGGGAGGGTGACTGTCCTTGGGACTAAGGAACAGACAAGGCAGCTCTTTGGGAACGTGGGGTGGACTCTGCTCACCTCCCCCAGAACCTAGAGCGGCCCGCTCAGCACCGGGCTCAAGTCTGCGGCCCCTCGGCTCTCCAGCGTCAGTGCCCAGTTTCTCCCTGTGCGTACTGCACAGCCCAGGCTCACCTGGAGGTGACTCCAGGACTGCAGCGGGGGACAACCTTCCCAGCTCCCGTCGCTGCGCACACAGCCCGGAGCAGCCCCACAGCCAGCAGAACAACTCCTTTACTCAAGCGCGAGTCCTGAAGGATTTCCTCTGAGGTCTCTTTTGGAAGATTCACCTTCCCCAGGGAGTTTAAAAATTTAATTTAAAAATTAAAAACCTTGAATTACGAGTGGCAGGAACACATCCGTCCATCCGTTTGGAAATTCTGCGATGTGAGCGATGCCGGGAACATCTTTGAGACTCTGGACATCGCTTCGTCTGACGTGGTGTGTCTCAGATCTGTGTCATCTCTACACAAAGGCGATTTCATTGCACTGGTATGTGAGCAGAGGAAGTGATTGTCATCGTTTAGCAGGTCGGATCGGAACGCAGCCTGAAATTCACGGTGCCTTCCTTCCCGCATGTCCAGATCGGCACAGGGTACTCATTGCTCAAAGCCAAGTACATTGTGCTGTGTTCCTTAGAGCACAAAATATTAGAAAAGGGAGTAAATCGCTCTTCTCTGTCGTAGTCAATGAGGGATTTGTCTAAGGGCAAAGTAAGACCCTCGAGATTGAAATGTACCCCAGATTCACCCAGACTTTTGTCTTGGATCTCCTGACCTCCAAGAGCCACTTGGAATGACAAATGGGTACCCATGTCACATGAGAGACAGGGCACGCCCACTGGGGGACCAGGTGACATCACTTCTAGCTGGGAACCAAGGTGTAAAACTGAAGAGAAGTGGCTCTTCAAAGTGAGACACTCATCAAGGTTTAAAAATACA
Source organism: Enhydra lutris kenyoni (assembly GCF_002288905.1). Taxonomy (NCBI): domain Eukaryota; kingdom Metazoa; phylum Chordata; class Mammalia; order Carnivora; family Mustelidae; genus Enhydra; species Enhydra lutris. The sequence continues at coordinate 60,291,127 of NW_019154099.1, forward strand.
TACCTTCCCCCATACCATTTCCCTGAGTCATTTTTTTTTTTTTCAGCACAAAATCCAAGGAAACCTAGCTGTCGCCTGCAGAATTGTTTGAATCCTGAGATTTTTTTTTTTTTAAATTCCGGGTTTGAAAACCGATTTTAAAATAAAAATACCAAAAACAAAATTTTGTTTTCCTTTACAAGCAATCTCAGGCTCCAAATAATTTACTCTCTGCAGTTACATCGTTAAAAAATCCACGCGGCTGGCTTCTGCATCCGGCTGGTGTCTAAATTTGTGTATAATAACACAAGCTTCCCACAGAGATACACACACACGCACGCACACACACACACACGCACACACACACACGGCACAAGCCGCTGTGAGCCGGGTCCTGCTGATTACGCAGCAGACCCCGCGGCTGGTTTCCTGTTTTGCTCGCTCGCTCTGGGGCAGCGTGGTGTGCTCAGTGCCTGGACTGTCTGGCCTGCGGAGACCTTTCTGTCTGGGACAGTACCATTCCATCCAGACAGGGAGAGACCGTATGTCCAGGTTGTTATTCTCAACACCAAAGCCACCCCAAACAACGCTGTGCTGGGGCTGCCTTTAAAAACGTTTGAATTCTGAAAGCGCTTTTCCTGAAAGTGCTGGGAGGTCACGCTCTGATTCGGGCATCCCATCCGCCCCTGAGTGCGGAATGCAGGTTACCCTCTCCCGTGGTGAGCTGCGAGGCTCTTCCAGCCACAGCGGTTATCTGTGAAAGAGAGCAGTTTGCTTGCAAATGATGAGCCCTGCTTCCCTTGCTGGGAAGGCGAGGGGAAGCCGCCTGGCCAGGAAGAAAGCCGGTTTCAAAGGCTGCTGCTCCTCGCATAGCCCCCAATTAGGGCCTCGCTATAAATGCACCAGCTTTAACCTCAAAAGTCAGAATCTTGGACGTGCACAGCGATTCCAAGAAACATGAAACATCAAATAGGAATATTATAATCCACGTGAAGCCGTCGCTGCGCAGGTGTTAACCGGCATTTCAAAGTGGCTTCTCCTGTGTAACGAAGGGAATTAGCTCAATAAAAGTTTATGTGCTGCGTGGTTCTCCGTACTGTGTGAGCATTCGCGCTGCTACGTGTTATTCTACTGGCTATAATGAAATTTTCAAAGAACTCAAGTGCCCTGTGGCTAACAGACTTTCCAGATCAGACACCGTGGGACAAATAACTTGCATTTTTTGATTATACCTAGTGAAAGAAGTTTTATTTTGTTTTTCATTGCACTTGGACAAAAATCCAGAATTCCGTTTCTCAGGCTTTTTAAAGCCTCTCTCAGGAAAAAGAAACTATAGCCTGCTCACTTTGAACTAATCATAAATTCCCATTTCAAAGAACTAACTAATATTCCCAGAAAGGTACTTTTTGAAGACGTGTTTTGCATAAGAAGTCTTATGGTAGCTCGTAGAGAACTAAAAATAAAACCCTAGTACTGTACATAGAACTCATGTATTTTCTCGGAAGATAAATTTTAAAAAGATATTTTTTTTTCTTTGAGAAAAGAGCCAACTATATTCCTCTACGTGAACAGAGTATAAAAAGCATGGCCCAATGTGACCTTAGTATATCTAATTTCTTATCTACATTTGCCAAATTAATTTGAAAAAAATCAGACTGGCTTTGCTAAGGGTTCCCATGGATACATTTTCATCTCCTTACCCAGCCCCCGTCGTGGGACACGCACCCGCTCTGACGCTGACCCTCCAAGGTTCTCATCTGTCACTTTCCCCTGGACTAAGGACGTCTGTCACCCTAGGTTTGACCGAAGAGTCCACATCTATTAAATATTGAACCTTGCAGACGCTAAAGCGAATTCATGTGACATTTGGCTTCTATCTGTCTGATGTTAATAATAATATTGCAGAGAGATACATGGCTTGGACTGGAGATCAGGCCTGTTAAGAATAATGAGAAAATATTTAAGTGTTTTGTCCAGACCCTGAACTTACACATCCCAGTTTTTATCTAATCTGAATGACAGATGTATTAAATAGTATCATTCTTACCCTGAATAGTAAGTACCTTGACCTTCACTGGCATTAAATTGTGTGTGTGTGTGTGTGTGTGTGTGTGAGAAAGAGAGAGAGAGAGAGAGAGAGCTGAAAAGAAGTGGGGGAGGAAGAGAGAGAGGGAGGAAGGAAGGCAGGAAGGAAGAATATTTAACAATTGTTGGCCAGGACACTCAGTTCTTCCGAGTAGTAAATTCTTGGGTGGTTGCTATAATTTCTGTCTGTTAAAATGAAAACTCAAGGATCTACAGAGAAGTGTCTTACAGAAACAGCCTTTTAATTTGGCACCTGTTATGGTACCTTTAAAGAAAATATCAATTTAACTGACAGTTTTTGAAAGAAAGTGGGTATCATAATATTTCAAGATTTCCAAATATTGGCTCATGCTTGGCTGTTTAGAACAGGTACTCATGCTACTCTTACATCCTGAGAAACTGAGGCAAAAAGGGAGCTCAAATTCCTCAGAGGAAAGCAAGAAAACTTAAAAGAAGAAATCACCTTCCCAGAATTCCTGGGTTGGAGGGCATCTGATCTCTTAATCACACTCTTACCACCGTAATTTTCATAGTTTATCCTGAGATTTCTTTTCTTTCTCTGGTTTTAATCATAAATTTCCCGGGAAATTGCCCTGTAACTGCCACATAAGGAAGACAGATGTTCCAGAGAAAGTGGCAATTTTATTTTACAAGGTATCTTTTAACATACACACGTGAAGTATCATAAGTTGTCAAAGAATAGCAACATTGGGTAAAAGGGCAGGTTAAAACAGAATTTGGAAAAGCGATTCTGCGAAAAGCTAATAAGATATAATTATGTGTGCCTTTAAAGATCAACATTTATCAAAGAGACTTGTGAGCACCTACAGAAGTGGAGCGTGGGCCGCCCCTGGCCTCTGGCTTCCACCTGTTCCACGGTCCCCAGACATAACCCCGTTAACTCCGTGTTCCGTCATCCATAGGACGCTCATCGCTTTGGAAAAGGGCGATTATTCCCCCCCGATTATGAAAGTAAATAATATTCCTTGGTAAAATTTTGGGAAAAAATAGAAGTTGTGAAAAATAAAGAATTTCTCACCATGGTATTTCCTGGGCAGAACCAATATTAATTTGTCATATTTTCTTCTAGTTTATTTTTTCCTTATGTAAAGGAAATAGGAGGACTAGTTTGAAAAAATACGAATACAAATCTGTTGGGCATCTTTCATTTTTTATTTCGGAGATGGTGCCTGCATAGTCCAAATACTGCGGGGTAGTATTTCCCACCAGAAATGCCCGGTGAAGATCCTCTTATATTCAAAGTGGGAATTTTCCGCTCTAAGCCATGGCTGGGAGAGACAAGGATTTTGTCTGTTCTCATCTCAGGCTCAGAGGGGTCCATGGCTCACACTTCCAGATTTATGGGACATTTTCATGTTGTTCTGCCCCAAGAAAGGGTTTTCTAAGTTCTACTGTTTCCTCCTTTAACACGTCCAGGGTGCAGCTTGACCCTGGATGGAGCTCGGGATCATCAGGAAAGAATCGGTGGGGGCTGTCTTTTCTGGTGGGGTAGGGAGCATGAAAAATCCAAAGGTTAAGGATGAAGTGGAGGCTTCAGCCGGACACTTCCTCCCCACCTCTCCCCCACCATCCCCACCCTGCTCCCCGGAGCAGCAGGAAAGGAGAGTGGGGACAAGAGGCACCCTACCTGCCTACTGATCTCTGAGAGTTGGGGCATCCCTGCCCTGGACACCGCTGCTCCCATCGTCTTCTTAGAGTAACCTACTCAGGTGCTGGGCACGCTCCCTCCTCTTAGCCCATCAGCCTAGCAACCGAAAATGTTCTCTGCTGTTGCCAGCCCCAGAATGGCTTGTCCACCCTTGGGCTAATTCTCCAAATCAATTTGCTTCATGCCTCATGTTTGGAAAAACTCACTCTATTAAACTCTGCTCAACTTAGTGACATTTGAGCAAGCCATTTGTTTCTTGAGGGAGATAGTGACCTACACAGAATAGACATTTGGGTCCCAATTCCCCACACAAAATGTGAATTCTTCAGAGGGACCAATGTCGTAGGAACATGGGGGATATCAAAGGTAGACAGACCTTACCTACCTTCTTGAACGAACCTCTTAGAAGAGACCCGTGTGCAGAAAACCCATGCTGAACATAATCTAGTTAAGGAGTTAAAGAATTGGACTCACACCACCATAAGAATTAGTTTTTGCTCCCAAGCTTTCCTGGATCTCCCATCCCTGCTGTCTCTATGTATCAATCAATTTCTCTGTCATCTTTCTATCCTCCTCTTTGTACATCCATGCAAAATTTGTAAGTACATTGTATATTGTAACGTGTACTGGTAACATGTAACTTTTCTAAGTGGTTCAATTGCTTGGACCACATAGTCATGGACAGGAACGTACTTTGTTAAGAGGATATTTGTACAGAGGTTTTTGGTGTGTGTGTGTGTGTGTGTGTGTTACATCTGTCTTTAGAAGCTTTGGGGAAGTTCTAGAAGCTCTGAAAGACACAGATAGTCACCATGATGTCTACGTAATTTCTTCTCCTCTCTTCTAGGTATGTAATATTTTTGAAAGTAACAAGACTCATCTGAACACATCAACTTCAAAGCAGATCTGTTTAATAATGAAATACATCAGAATGCTTTCAACTAATTCTTATCTTTGGATGGGTGTTCTTTGGGGGATTTTGGTGAGGTTTGGCATTTCCTGAGCCATAAAACCTCCACCAAGCTTTCAAATACCATGCCATCAGATAATATCTAAACAGATGTTTTGTTGCTTCTACAGCACTCTTTATATAAATATATGACATATATATATATAAATTAAAATGTTATGAAAAATTTTGCATTTACTTTTTTTAACCTGCATCTCTGATTATTTCTTTGGGATTGTTATCCAGAAGTACAAAGTGAGGGAATGGTGACATGGTGCCTTGAAGTGTATCAATAAACGGTTTTCAAAAAGGCCACAGGATTGCAGAGCCTCACCCACAATATGCGTCCTTTTCCCCTTTACTTTTTTGTTTGTTTCTGACTTTTCATTTAGAAAAAAGATTATTGACTTTAAAAGTCGCAAAAATACTATGAAGCATTCCTGCGTATCCTTCACCCCAACCTCCCCGATGGTCACATCTTGAGTAGCGATAGCGCAGATATAAAACTTAGGAAAGAAATAACACTGGCATAGTACTGTTATCTAACTTGTGCATCTCATTCAGATTTCACCGATTGTCCTAATGACGTCCATTTTCTGTCTAGGATGTCACTAGAGATCACACCATGGTTGTTGGTTGTGCTTACTGCCATGTTTTGTTAATTTCCTTTCATCTGGATTACGTCACTCTGTGCCGTAAGAGCCCTACACTTGGGAGAACTACTGGCCGGTTACTTTATATGACGTCCTTATATATAATGTCCTACCAGACATTGAGTTGTCTGGTATTTCTTCATAACTAAATTCCAGTTTCCTGTTCTGGACAGGAGAAATGTTGGGTTCTTGGTGTATCACACCTAGAAACACAAGGCGATTTGCGGCATTGCTGATGCATCAACTTGGATCATGTGGTTAGTGTGGCTTCTGCCTGGTTTCTCCACTGATGGAAAAATCTGTCTTCACAGTAGAATCCCAATTAATATGTGTTGAAGGAAAGATAGAAATAGAAAATCACCATTTGGTAGACACCATAGGTGGTGGTGTCTGCCAGGTCTCTCCACCAATGGAGGAACCTGACCTTCAGTAGCATTCCAATTAATAAATATAGAAAGAATGATGAACATAGAAAATCCCCATTTGGCAAACACCTTTGTAAACATTGTTTCAGGCAAAAATCATCACTGGATGCTAAAAGTAGTGCCCAAAATATGATGAGAAACAAGGTTTTTACATAATCTTGCGCACTCTCTCTATGTGATACTCATTAATTACAAAGAGGAAAATAGTAACTTCATGATGGAAAAATCTAGCCAACCACGAAAATTTCATAAGCATTCTCAAGGAAAAAAATATCATTAATACGATATTTAATTTGAAAGGAAAGATACTCTGTTGTGATAGCTGCAGGTTATAGGCTTTTTCTTCAGTAAAGTGCTCGCATTCTCTGCAAACTTCTCTCCCTGTTGCAACACTGTCTTGTCTATTGATTTGTGCCTGTTTTTATGCGTGAAGGACATTAATCTATTGTTTGCTCTATTTGGTGCCGTTCTTCCTCTGTTGTCATTCGCCTTTTAATATTATTTATGCTGATTTGTGAAACAGCGAAGCTTTCTGTGCAGTTGACAGCATCGATTGCTCCCATCACCCTCTCTTCCATCACCTCATGGTTATGAAATCGTCACCATCTTGAAAACAGAAAAATATTCTCTTGCATTTTCTACCATATGTGATGATAGACTCTGATGTGTTTTTGTTGTTTTTTTTTTCTCAAAGAATAATACATTGCTTCATAAAAATGTAATACAGAGTCCTTCTGTTTTTCATAACTTTGTGATGCTCTTAGTATTATTTACTGTTTTTGCAATATGTCAGTGTGTTTCTAATTTGTCTACTTAACCCATCGATCCGTTCCCCAGGACTGGAATGATTTGTCTATCAAGTCTTTATGTCCATTAAAGAAAAGGCCTCTCATTACTTTTATTTATCAAAATTCCACTCTTCAATTTCTTCTAAGTGACATACCTGAAAATCTTCAGAATGACTGGGCCTAACTCTCCACCTCCAAAAATTTCTTATAGGGATTTTGATTGGAATTGCACTGAATGTACAATCTAAGCTAATTTTGAGATGGGGGGGGAAGATTTTTATTCAGTTTCCTGAATTTTTAGCTCTTATTTATTTATTTTTATGAACCATTTGGGGAAAATGGTAATTTTATGATACTAAAAAGTTTAACAACTATTATGAAAATATAAGTATGTATGACTCAATCTGTGGGCTAAACAGTAAAAATAACCTCCTTCTTTGTGCTTTAACCAATTGAATTAAACTACACGTATTTTTAAATGTTTACCATGTGATACGTGCAGTGTAGCTTTCTCTAAAATCATCGTAGGAACTTGCAAATTTTTTGTGGATTGTTTAGAAACTGTTTCTGCGATACTTTTGACATTGCTGTCATCATCGACATGGGACGGCCACAAGCAGCTGCCTCAGAGTCTTCCAAGGGTGACCCCACTGAGCTTCACTAGATAACTTGCAGTCCCACCAAGTAGACAATTTACATCGTCAGCCACTGGTTTTATCATCATCATCATTATTATTATTTATATTTTTGATAGAGAGAGAGAATGAGCAGAGGGAAAGCAGTAGAGGGAGATGGAGAAGCAGTTTCCCTGCAGAGCAGGGAGCTGGACACAGGACTCAGTCCCAGGACCCTGGAATCATGACCTGAGCTGAAGGCAGACACCTAATGACTGAGCCCCCCCACCCGGAACCCCATCCGCACCCACATTTTCAGCCTGTTCTTGAATGAACTTTTCTGCGCCAACAGCAGTTAAACTCCAAATAGTTTCTAGCTCTATAGTTTCCCTGTTGTCCAGGTCACAAACTATTCATTGGCCTGTCCTATTTATTTGTTGATTTAACTTTATCAATTAGATCACTTTCAACTGGAGGAGATTCTCAGAGAACAGATAGGCAACCTCACTTAGGGAAGACTTGTTCTATTGTCAAGCCAAAGAGAGTAACAACATTTTCAGAATGAGTTTCATTGAAGTCAGATTCAAAAGGACTCATTTTCTAATGTTTACCTGTTTCCACATTCAATTCTTGTTAAAGTCCATGTGCAAATTTTGATGTAATTTTCAAACCGTTTTTGTAGCTCCAACACTACGTGCTGCAAGGGACAGCAGTCTTCCAGTTTTCTTTAAGTGAATCCCTATCCTTTCAGATACATCGTATAATTTCTCTGGTGTTTATTTGGTGCCCAGGAAGGACTTGAGATTACCTGAGTTAGCAGTGAAGTGCTTACTTAATTTGTATCTTTTATAACACAGGGGAAGTAGTTACATTAGTAGTTATATTATCTTAGCTTTGATGTTGCAGATTTGAAATTGTATAAATGTTTCTAATTTTTGGCTACAACTTCAGATTTTTCTCCATAGGTTAATCCTGAGCATCTGTACAAAATCCAGTAAGATTTCATTGTAAATATTTCTGCTTAAAATATTATCCCATGAACCAAGAATGAGGTTTGACTTCTTTTTCTTTCAGGTGACATTCCTCACAGCTTCCTAGGATCACCAGGAAACATCACTAAGTTCAAAATTATTGAATTTCACAAGAAGTTATTAAAACAGTTTTGCACGAAAACTTTTTCATCAATAATAATTGAAATCTTACTACCTTGATATTGATGTTTTTCCAAAAATGTCCTGTCTTATTTGAATAGGAAAAAGTGTTGTGGTGACAGGCCTCATAATTGTAATTTACAATGAGACACTATCATTGAAATTAATTTTTTGTTAAGTTTTATTTAACATTTAGCATCCAAAATATTCAATAAGGTCTAATTTAAATAATGCTAAAAATTCCGGTAGTTCATTCTAAATATTTTCATTTCCTTTATCACCACTTTTGGTGAAATGATTCATTATTATTCTTCATTTAGATTTCTTGCTTTACTGGAAGCTTTTAGATGGCAAATAAGAGTAAAGGGTCGCTTCTGAGAGAAGGACGGGTACTAAGCATCTCCAATCTCAGATTTCGTTCACGTTTCCACAGCGGGGATGATTAGCAGACACTTTCCATAATTTTAGAGATATTACAGCCTCACATCTCTTGTGTGCCCACGTTTGACGCTATTTAGATTTATTTCTGTTAAATAAATCCCCTCCCCCCCCAACACCCATGAAAAAGCCAAATGGTTTGTTAATTATCAAACTATGAAAGGATCCCCACCAAGAAGCTCAGAATTCTGAACGTGGCCCTGCTCTGATATCCACTTCCTATACAATGTTTATTGAGGTCTGATTCCCATACTCTGAATGCCACTCTCTGACCTGTACCATTTGTGGTTCTTAGTAAAGTCACAAACTTGTGCGGCACAAACAGCTGCTCCCGGTCATCATAGGGGAAGGACATCCAGGGCCATCCCCACCCACTCCATGCCCCCTCTCTTCAGCTCCTGGCCACTGCCGGTATACTTTTGTCCATGCATTCGCAGACTTGGGACCTCTCATATAAATGGCTTCTGCAATATGTGGTCTTTCGTGACCGGAGTGTTTCACTCAGCATCACATTTTCAGGGCTCCTCTAGGCGGTGATGTGTATTAGTACCCCATTCCCTCTTGTGACCTAGCTTCTTGCTGCATTTGAGAGAGTGAGAGAGAGAGAGACAGAGCACAAGACAGTGGATGGTCAGAGGGGAAGCTGACTCCCACTGAGCAGGGAGCCGGATGCGGAACTCGATCCCAGGACCCCAGGATCATGACCTGAGCCAAAGGCAGACGTTTCACTGATGGAAACACCCAGGTGTCTCCAAATGCAGGGGAGGTTGGGGAGCTTGAGGAGGGTGTCATGGACCCATGAGTGCTGCCTGGCCTCCCCACAGACCTCTGGTCACCGTCGCAGTAATCACGCAGATCATCAGAACCTGAGAGCGCGTAGCATGCCGTCTCGCCTTGCCTACTCCTAAACACAATTCCCAATTCAGTGCTCTCATTTGTTTCATTCAAATGGTCTACATTGAACAAAAAAGTGGGAAGTAGCACTAGACACTTAGTGAGTGTTTATTACACACGTGACTTTCGGACACACCCCACGTGGATGAAATTTAACAGCCTTGGTAGGAAGCAGGAGCTGCTACTATCTTTACCCCACAGCCGAGGACGATGAGGCTTAGCATTTGCCCAAAGTCAGCTAGTACCTCGCAGAGTCCGAATCCAGACCCGCCTGTCACAGACTCTGCCTGAGAAGGAGCAGGAGGGCAGGGGGAGGAACGCGGGGCAGGAGACGGAGCAGAAGGAAAGATCTAGACCCACTCAGGGCTGTGTTTATCATCGGTTCACGGTGCGGGTCTTTTCCACGTTCTCGCGTGACGGGGACAGGCAGTCCCTCAGCCTCCTTACAGACAAATACCTCTTCTGGAACAAAGGGGATTTTTTTCTTTTTCTTCTTTTTTTCCCCCAATCTCTTCACAGGCCCTAACATGACCCTCTCCTCCGTGCAGGTAAATACACGATGTTGACAAACACCCCAAGTAAAAGCTCCAAATACACACGGGAGGCTCCGCGGTGCTCTAGTAGAAACGAAAACCACACCGGGGTGAAATGCTCAGGCATTTAAAACAATATTCTGAAATTTACAGGTTGGTGCTTAAAGGTAATGGCTCCAAAATGCCTCAAAATATGCATGCACCAAACAGAATCTCCCTCTGTATTTATTGTGGGTAATAAAAATGGGCAGAAAAGGGTTTGGTGGTGAAACAGTCTTATTAAAACCTACGAGGCATGCAAACAGCTACAGTGCAGTGTTGGGCCACAGAATGAGCACCCAGCTGTAACTCTGTCCAGGAGGGCACATAAACAGCCCGCACGGGCTTAGAGGCTTATCTGCAATGGTAACTGGGCCTTATTGTTTGTAAATATAACGTCAGGTTAGACTGCAGAGGTGGCCGTTGTGCTATTACTTCTCAGAAGCGAAACGGAACGCGGAATTCGGTAGCTTTTCTTAAGAAAAGAAAAGACACTTGAACCACGGAAAAGGTGAGAGATCCAGGCTGCTGGGCAGGAAGAATGAGGCAGAGAAATTCTCTTTGAGGGAAATATACAAACAATACAAAACTGTGAGCATTAGAAAAGATTAGCTCTGACACAGGGTAGGGGCTTTTTTCTTTGTCATTGTTCAGAGCTGAATAGCAATAAGACTGTAAACGGCAGGGCTGCCTGATAGGATGAGACCCCTTGTATAATGAGGTTCGTTATGAATGACATGCATAATTCCGACCCTGTTCTGCAGATCCCATCTTCTGTCGCTGCGACATTCTGCTTGTGTGGGCCGGGGGAGCCACGCCATGCTTCAAACACACTCAAAACTATTCTGCGGGAGTGTTTGTTTTCTCTCCTTGTTCGGTAGGTCCGGGTACACATTAGACAGAGATACCCACCTGAATGTACTGTCTTTGTGTAATAAAACGTATTTCATTCAGCACGCTATTTAAAAATTCTCGAGTGATGAGAAGTGCACAAGCAAACATTGCCTGGTGAGTTAATTTCATCGGTTACTAACCAAAATATGCAAACGACATCGGGAAATTGTTTGATTAGTGCGCATTTTCCGGGCTGAATATTTATGTCTGCCAGCCCACCCCCAGCGCTCCCATATTTGAGGAAATCAAACTGGGTGAGAGCTAGTACGGAAACAAAGACCATGCAGGTGAAAGACACATGTGGTCACGCGCCACAGGTCTCAAAACGCCACTAAGCGAAAGCAGTCACAGACAGAGTGACCCCGGTGCAGAAAGGCCCCCATACCCTGTCCAGTCACCCCACTCCCCTCGCACCACCACGCCCCCCGCCCCTTCACACACGCACACAGGGCTCTGCGGAGGAGCTCTGTGGAACCTGCAGCTGCACATTCCTAGGGATCCAGCATCTGGAATAAGACATCTAGGAGGTCTGCCTCCTGCTCCAAGCTGTTGATCTGCCTGCCAGGTTGTCTCCTGTGCTGTTTGGTTGGACAGATGCAAAGAGCAAACTCTCCGGGCTTCAGAAGTTCTTCCAGACTGTGCATATCTGCCCTAGGGCGTCCTGGATTTGCCTGTGCATTCCCCATGTGCTTGCCTACCCCTAAGGGCAAGCCAGAGAACCCTGTGGTTTGCAAGGCTCCTTCTCGATTGTTCTGAAATCTGGTGAGTTCAGTCGGGGCAAAGGCTACCAACCGTCTTAGATGATACGCACTCCGGCCTCTGCAATGGCACCAGGTGTTTGCCTGAATAGTTACTGGGAATGTGATACGTCACAGCCACTCACAACCGATGAACGGGGTCAGAGAGTCCGCCGAGAAACCGTCATTATCGCCCTCCATTTGCCCACGCTAAGTTTTGTTTTGTTTCGTTTCTATGCTCATCACAGAAAAAGGGTCCTCTCTTGGATTCCTTCCTTCTCTGTGAAATGTAGAGCCGTGCTGGGGAGAAGTCTGCGATTTACCAAGTGTCTCCTAAAAGGGATTCAGAGGGTGGAGGCAGGATGGCGGGACGCCAGGGTCTCAGGCTGGGCCCGCGATGTCGGCAGATGAGGCAAACCCCGGGAATGGAGCAACTCTATAATTAGAATCCTATAAACGAGACATGAAAGAGACCTATTAGTTCATCTCAATCATCCCTAAAGGGACCAGCCTGAGACTGTTCCCTGCAGAACATTTTCTATACTTCATTTATATCATTTTTATGAGGCTTATAGGATGACGGGCTTTCTTCAACTGCATTCACAGGGCTTCACTATGCTTAAATATCAAGGAATCTTTGATCGGAGCAGTTTGAGCACTGAAATTGTAATATGGAGTTGATGCTTGTGATGCTTGAGAAACAGGGCGCTCAGCTGCCTGTCGTTCCAAGTACGCTTGCCACTCTCCTACACACAGTCACTTCCCACACACACGGGACACTTGCTCTGTTCTCAAGAATCCCAAAATCAATAGACCCAGGAAATCATCTCTTATCTGTGAGAAAGCGAAAACCGGTGCCGGATGGGAGATGGCTATTTATTGATCCCGGGATTCGGGATAAGAAAGAACAGAAGAGGCAGCCTGGGGAAAGGGAGGGTCCGGTGTCTCCTCCTGAAGATGCAGCACCTGACCCATCAGGTTTCCAAGGACCCCCTGGAGAGCACGTGCATCTCCCATAATCACCAGAGTTGGAGGGTGGGGAGGAGACCTGGGCGAAACCTTCAACCCTGTTCTGCGCAGGGCAGGAAGTGAGCCTGCGGACGGGAAGCTGTCGTGCCCCGACAGCCAGCACCCGGCGGGGGCCGGCAAACCTGAGCAGAGCTCAGACTGGGGACAGACACCCGCTCTTTACGGAGAGGCTGGGCGACCGCTGGCAAGTAACTGCACCTCTCTACAGCTAGTCCTTTCATTCGCAAAGTCAGTCATTTTCTATCCTTCCGACAAAGGCTCCGTAAGCATCTGCTGGGGGCCAGGCCTCCCCCGAGAAGGAGCTGTGCGCACCGCCCACCGGCGCTCCCCTCCGAGCCGGGCCGCCGGGGGCTCTCGCTGACCCTGTCGGGGGCTCATTGCCCTGAGCGTGGCCAGTGCCCAGCCATCGGGCGTGCGCTTCACCCCGGCTCTTGAAATAGTGTCGGGGTCGGGTCAGGCGCTGGCACAGGGTTTCTCGATGCTTCTCTCTGAGCCCAGGATGGAGGACAATGGGCCGCAGGATAACCTATTTGGGAGAAATCGTATCTTGACACTTTTGCTTTCTGAAAGAATCACACTCCCAGAAAGTGGTTTTCATGTCTCTGATTCCTTCTTTCCAGCCTTCACTTCTTCATCCACGCTGGTGTGGGTTCTCTTACGCTGGGAAGTCCCGGACTTTTCTAGAACACTCACGTGCCTCCGCGTGCCAGCACTACGGGACCCGGCCAGGGAGCCCTGGGAAGGGAAGAGCGCAGGTGCCCCAGGGCCCACCGGGCAGAGGGGCGGCCCCCCAGGAAGAGGAAGGACCCCGCAGAGATGGGCTGGATCAAGACAGGAGGGCAGGAGGCCAAGACTCGGTGGGGAGAGCAAGGAGGGGTTGCCGGCGGGGGAGGGAGTCAGGCAGGTCCTGTAGGGTCCAAGCAGTCAGGTGACAGTCGTGATGGACGAGAGATCGCGAGCTTGGAACGACCTTTCTGCCTGTGGCCGAGGATCTCCCCCTAGCAAGTTGAACAGGCACCTCCCCTTGCTGGTGCTGAGATGTGTGGTGGCTTCCTGATGGGGAGCTCACTCCTCTGCCATACTTACTCCTTCCTGGCTGGCCTCCCTCACTCTCCAGCCCGTTTCTGTTGCTTTTTCTTTCTATCCCTACCTCTGACCGCTCCTTCTTTAACTCCTTCCCAGACTTTCCTTTCCTCTGACTTTGAATGTTTCCTCTTGGGTATTTCTCTACCTTGGTTGGGTTTCCAGGACTGGCACTCTTCTCTCCTTGGAGCTCATATTTTCCCAAGAGATTGTGCCCAGCACATATGCGACACCTGCTCAAGCATTTCTTTTTCTGTCTTGAAACTTGGCCAACCTCCATCTACAGTTTCTTCTGTGTCTGTGCACGTGTGTCCACGTGTATGGATGCACGCCTTCGTTCATCCTGCGGCTATGCGTGGAGCTCTGACTCGGTGGTAGGCAACCGAGAAGAACGACAAGCTCCCCACGGCTGTGGAGCCCCCCATTCTAGAGGGAAGAGGCTGAAGATAGACGAGTACACGAGTGTATCAGTAGAACTTTTCCTTTAATCAGGGCCATGCAGAAAAGAGATGTGATAGATGCGAGGGCAGGACAACCCCATCTCTCTCCCCAGGACCTTCAAACACCTTCAAAGTCAATTTTCAGTCATTCAGCAGGCATCGAGCTCCTGCTGGGCACAAGGAATTCCAAGAGGATGAGCTTCATCCTCACCTGGTCCCAGGCTGCCCTGGGGGCTCCCTGCTGTGCTGAAGGGCCCCCACGCTATGCCCAGCAGCTCTTCAAAGAAACCTGAGCATTGTCCTAAAGGCAGCCTTCTCCCTAGAGCTTGCCCGGAATCCTAACTCTGTGGATTCTACTGCTTTTGCAAATACACACTTTTGTAAATACAGTCATTGCTTTTTAGTCTCTACTGACATATCGTCATTTCAGACATGCCGTCTTCCCACTGCTGTCAGGACTCACAAGTGACACTAGTCTCTCTCTGTCCAGGGTTCTCCCCCTCAGCCCTACTCACAGTTGGGGCTGGATAAGTCCTCATTGACAGGGGTGTTCTGTGCATGTTAGGATGGTTATTGGCCTCGTCAGGGTCTATCCCCTAGTTCTAAGCCCCCATTCTCTTTTACGATGAGCAAAAACATCAGCAGACGTAGCCAAAAGTCCCTTTGGGGAAAAAATCAGGCCCAATTAAGAATCACGGTGATGCTCCTCCCAACTCCTCCCAAGGTGCACGTGTGCTCTGTTCCCCTGCCTCCCCGGGTTGTTCTGTGAAATGTCACAGGTTTGGGGAGGCCGTGCCTAGCCATATGACTGCTGTCCCACCACCTGCACTCATTCTGGACCCCCACAAGCTTCTCCAGCTCCCATGTCTCCCTTGTTTTTCTCCCTAGCACTGACCTCTCCTGCTTGTTCAGCATCTGTCTGTCCTCTCAAGTAAAAAAAAAAAAAAAAAAAAAATGTAAGCCCCATTGGTTTCTCTGGTTTTGGTGATTTATCCATATCATGCTTCCTTAATAATCTCTTGGCTTTCGTATGGCGTCCCATCTCCCTTTCTCCCCATCCCAACTCCCAGATGCCGAACCGTCTCCAGCCATCATTCCACCATGAAGACAAGAGAACACTGTCCTGCTCACAATGTTCTCATCCCACCCAGCATCCCCAGATGATTGTCTAAAACTTGGCAGGTCAGCTCCCCTGCCGGGTCACCCCTGTTGACATTTTCAGACTCAGCTCCTGCCTCTCCCTCTCTTGACTCAAGCTGTGATCCCAGAACACATCGCTCCCCTTTCTTATGACTTCTGACTTCCAGCATCTTTTCCTCCCCACCCCGAATGCCCTCCTTCCATCTTTCCAACAGGCAGATGTCCTGCCCATTCTCTAGGTCTCTTCCCAAGTGTTGTCTTTTTGATTAGTGTTGTCTTCTTGATTCTCACGCAGAGTGTGGTTCTTTTTTTCCTGTGTTCCCAATGCATTTTTCACATACCTCCATAAACATAAAAATTCCACTGTATTTTCAATTATGCAGATGGTTGTTTTCTCAGTGATCTCCAAGGTTCTACAATGAGGAACTATGTATCTTTACATCCTGGCTGCTAGGATAGCCTCGGGCACACCAGCACTCTGTACGTGCTTATTAAATAAGTGAAGGAATCCTACTTTATGCATTATCTTCTATCACGTATTTTGATGATTACTTATATTATCCTAGAGCCATTGTTCTTAAACTCCATGCCGAGATGGCCCCTGGGGAGCCCTAGGAAACACAGGGGGACACAGGATAGTTTACACATTTGAGGGACATACGGCCATGATCCACATCTGTTGGCCATCTCATGAATGGTCAGCTCCAAGTGATTCAATCGCTGTATCACCTGATGTTACTCTTCATTTGATGACGTCATATCTCAATAGAGTCAGAATGTTGGCTATTGCAATGTTAAAAAGCAAGTTACGTGTGTACATCAATATGAGCAGGAAAGAAGGGTGTTGTGTTCCATCCAGTCCAAGATGAAACATGTTGCATGGCGGCCAACAGGTGTGCACGTCCCTCACAAAGTGACTGTGCTTATTTAAGAGTGAAAGCCATAGTTTTGCTTTCACTAGATCTCGATCACTTTTTCAAATGATGACTAAATTGTTAGGATATAAATATTCACCTGTTTGAGCCCGTTTGATAAATTTTAAGTACATATATGTATTTAGTAAACATATACTGTCAGATATTTCTTTTGGTCTCAGCATGAGATGAAAAACACTGAGGAGTTTAGGAGGCCATGAACAGAGAGTTTGGGAAGCTCTTCCCTAGAGAGAATTACTGGCTGGAGTCCTTCCTTGTAAATACTAGAAACTAGTTCCCTGTTGATGTCCATAAAATAAATGAATTTATTGATAGCATACTGCAGAATTTGCAGAACCAATGATATAGTTTCATCCCAGGCTTGGCATGAAGCTCCCAGGAACAACTTCTCAAAATATGCCTTCCACTGTGGGCCAGAAGAGCAGCTCCAACAGAGTTCCTCTTTGCTGCAAACTCGGCGTTGCCTCTCCAGAGAGAGGCAGAGACAGAGAGAGGAAGGGAGATACTGAGGAAGGGTTAAGGACACACAGAGAGCGCCTTCCATCTCTGCTCCCAGGTCAGACCCCAGGCAGCCACAGCCATTGGCAGAGACAAAATCACATGCACGCCTTTGCCCACCTACAGTGGAAGTAGAGAGGGGGGTCTCCTGCCTTGAACCTTCTATGGAGGCATGTTCAGATTACAGACGAACCTGTCTCAGGGGAATTTTGAATCCTTCTATGGACAGAGAGGAAGGAATCGGGAAAAATGAAATTCAATGTTTTGAGAGTTGTGTCAGCCACATGAGCCCTCTGAAGTGGAAGCGGGTTGAGCATGTGTCCTGTGGCCACATGGGCACAAAATGGACACCGTGAGGGAGATGGGAGGTCGGGACAGGAAGAAGCCCCCGGGGCCAGGCTGTCTGAGGCTCCTGTCCCTGCCTGGGCAGGGGTGCAGCCAGGGTGACCGGGGAGTGCCGGAGAGAGGTCCTGGGGAGCGGGGGCATCCCTGACTCCTGGGCCAGAGGCTCTGAGTTCTAAGAACACGGAGGTGTGGACGCATGATCGGTATTGCAAAGTGGGCTGACGAGTTGTGACGGGATTGGGGAACGGGTTTTCCAGAACCACACTGTCAGTTTTCACTCTCCTGCGGCTACTGACAGGCTCTCACCGGGACAAATGAAGCGTCCGCTCCTTAAAGACTTTATGTATTTATTTGGCAGAGAGGGAGAGAGGGGAAGGGAGGGGCAGAGAGAGAGAATCCTGAAAACCTGGAAGTGAGAAAGCAAACAGTTCAGGTGCTGCTCTCCCCATGTGACACAACAGAAGCTCCGGTGCTGCTTATTTCCTGCTGGATTTTGTTCTCTGGTTTTATTTTCAGAGCTGTGACCCCATTTTATTGCCTTTTTCAAGTGTCCTGCTGTAATGGACCATTATATCACCCTGGAGCATACTGGGCAAATTGGTATAAATATTTCATCAATAGACTGTCTTATTTTCTTTAGAGAATGAACACTGGATTATCATAAAGCTATTAGGACTTGAAGTCCTGTCAAGTCATGTCATGAACTAGATTCTTGCTACATTAAAGTAGACATTTTAAAGGACTTCGATACCTACTACAAAAATAAATTTAAAGTATTTGTAACACAGAAGGGGAACAGAATTTGATTTTCAGCGCTATGAGTGACGTGGAGAGAAAAGCACAATGAATGAGCCAATGCATTTCTGTAGATGATGAAAATGATGGAATTCTTAAAAGATGAAAAGAGGGAGCTTGAAAGCAATAGGCATTCCTTTCCGAGGGCATGGTGCTGGCTGCTGGAGCTCTTCATGGAAACTGCCTCTTGAAGGAGCTCCCTGTCCAGTGGAGATCACTTTCATGTGTCCAAGGGCTCCTTCTAAACTGTGTTGAACAAAATAACAAATCAAGTAAGAATCGACTTCCGGTGAGCTGGGAATAAAAATGTGTTTTCAGAGAAAGAATGGCCCCAGCATGCATCCATTTAAGTCTGCTGCCCCGGGAGGAGTCGGGCTGGAGTTAACTGGCAGATTTGGAAAGACCTGGAATGATGGCTGCTGCAGCTGTGGGTTCAGCCCTCACATGCCCCACCCCGGTACCAGCTTTGCTCTCTTCTCTCCTCCATCACTCGCTGGAAAACTATGTGCTGTGGGCTTATAACCTACCAGCTGTGCAGTGGGCCCAAGGGCACACAGTGGTGGTCAAGATAGACCCCCAGCCTTAGACTAATGAGGGTGGGGAAGGACTCAGACACTGAACACATCACCGCAGGGTTAGCAACAGCGAGCAGCGTTGTGGGGGTTAAACGCCCCAAGCAGGGAGGAGAACAACGTTGGGGACAGGCAGGGCTGGGGGCCGGTCCGGCAGGGCTCCGGCTGCGGATCACCGAGGCTGGGCGTTGGAAGGCTGCAGAGGAACCAGTCCCACGAGCCCACATTGTCAGGACACCGTGTCTCAAGAACTAAGACAGGAGAGGAGCCTTTTGGAGAATTCGGAAGTGTCCTTCTAGGAAATGAGGACACAGGCAGTATTAGCAGTGTTCGACACACCCTCCCAGATGTCACAGAAGAATGCGCCTGTTTCCTGTAATGCGGCTCAGAGAACTTGGTCGTGTGCTGCTAAATGTTCTCCTCCAGCATGAGCCGAGCGGCCACAAGAGCGTGCTCGAAGGGATAGACCATGATTGATACAACCACACCCCTGCGGCTGGATATTTAAACTGCCTTTGAGTTTTGGCTCTTATAAATAGTTCCCTACGGGACAGTCTCGTTATCCCTCAGAATCATTTCTAAACATGAATTTGCTGATTCGAAGAGAATCCAAAATTGGCTTGCAGACGTGGTATGATATTGAAAGATTTTCCTTATTTAAACCCTGGCATGTGCCATCCTGCTGTGGGCAATTCATATTTAGTTGAACACTTTCAAATTGGGTATGTGTACATGGTAAACAACCTTAGTGGTGCAGGAAGCCAGATAATAACAAACCCGAGAGCCCCCAGCCCTCCAGGTCCCCGAGTCCCCCTCCCTGGAGGCTGATGGGATCCCGGGCGCTGATGCGGATTCCCACTGTTTCCAGGTTCGGGTGGTTATGGATGCCTCGTTCATAAATATTTTTGTATAAATCTTACTGTGGTCATTGGCTTCCTTTCTTTGGGGACTAGACTGGTTTGTTTATCCCATAGATGTATGTTCAGCTTTAAAGAAACTACCGAGACATTTTTCCACTGGGGTCCCATTTTATGCTCCTACCAGCAACATATGAATTTTCAGGAGTCAAATCCTCACGATTACTTGACAGACTTTTAAATGAGCTTTTCTACTGGTTGTGAGATGGTATCTCACTGTGGTTTTAATATCATTGTTGAATGACTAATGAGGACACAGTTGTCCGGGCAGAAGAAATAACATTTGTGAAGACCCCAAAGGAGACAAGAGGTGCTTTCTGGAAAATTCCTGAGCATGACCTTAGAGAACCTACAGACATAAACATTATTGGCATTTCAAGTTACATATTTCCAGATCCCCCTGTCATGCACGGTGCGCGCATGCACACACACACACACACACACACACACACACACACATTTTATTTACTTAATACGGTGAATATGTGTCATTAAGTATGGCCTCTCGAAGTTAATGCGCAGAAGCCCTGTGTCCCAGTGTGACCGTGTGGGGAGCGAGGCCCGTGGGGGGCAGCTGGGGTTAGAGGAGGTCCTGGGGGCCGAATGCAGTGAGGAGAGTCACGCCCTCGTCAAAAGAGGAAGAGACGAGAGACCTTTTCTCCACTTGCACGCACCGAGGAAAGGCCACGTGAGGACAGAACCTGACCAGGCTGGCACCCTGACCTCAGACTTCCGGCGTCCAGAACCTGGAGAAGGAGATGTTTGCTGTTTAAGCCACCCACCCCGTGGGACTTTCTTAGGGAGGCCCAAGCCGACTAAGATGGCATCTTTTACTCAATGGTCTTCTCCAGCATCACCATTTCAACACACTGCATAGCACATCGCGTCGACAGCCCACTCGGATGGCGTCCTTTCAAGGTTCGCTTTGTGAACCTTGAAGTCTGCTGGGGCAGGACAAGAGCAGCCGTCTTCCAAGACGTGGCCTTTCCTGGGTGGTGACCAATTGCCCTGATCTCCCAAGGGGCGCCTTCTCTCCTTCTGTGGCTCACAGCTTCCCAGAGCTGCCCTTTCCTGGGCCGCGGGGTCCCAGCTGCTGCAGCCTGGCGTCATATGTGCCCACAGCTGTGCAAGGACACGTGCACTCGCTGGCGCTCTCACGCGGCACACATACCCGCTCTCCTGCATCCCGTCCACAAATCCCAGCCCTCGGGCAGCCCCTGACCCTGCTTCCCTTGGGCTCCACATCCCCGCCTTTGGTCCACGGAAGCTGGGTTGGCCCAGGACTACCACGGCTCTCTTCTCGGGGAACCCAGTCCTACACAGCTTAAAATAGTTGCTTCTTCGATTCTCTCCAGTCCTGTAGGGTTATGCTAGTCCCAATTACTTTATGGTGGCCAAAAGTCATTGTCTTGTTTTATTTATAAAATTGTTGTGCTATTACAAATAAATCTTCGGTGGGCATGTGTATAGTTTTCTATATACAGATACCCTGAATAGTTTCATTTGGCTACTTACTAAGTAGTAACACTAAGTGATAAATATAGTTTTTGAGATTTTTCTCCTACACCCTGGCATGCTTCATCAGTAAATGGGCAACTTTAATTAGTTTTACAATTAACAGAAACACATGTATATTGTATACTTCTCCCCTGAGTCAAGTAGAACTACAACGATAAATCAACCTTTTTTTTTTTTTCCATTCATTATCTTTGGAAGAAACCAGCACTAACAGTTTCTTATGTATCTTTCAGAAGTTTCCAGGTTGTGAACACTTATAAATATATTTTCTTTTCTTTGTCTTATGGTAGAGATGAGAATGTATTCCTTGCCTTGTTGTGCGTCTTTTAACAAATTAAAACATATCTTGAATAAATTTCCATATTTGCATAGATTTAGCTATCTCATTTTTTAAAAATAGCTCTGCTTTCTAGATGTACCATAATTTAACTAATCAATTCCCTATTGATGGACATGTATAGAGTTTGCACAGTTAGCATTTCAAACAATGCTACAAAGTAAATCTTTCACACAGACGTGAGAATAAACAAGGACCCAAGGTGAAACTGGCAGGTCAAAGTAAATATATCTTTTGTTTTGTGGGATATTCCCAAGATGCTCTCCAGAGAACCTCTGCCCATTTTCACTCCTACCAAGAGCAGATAAGACATCCATAGTCCAACATCCGTATACATTGTGAAATATTGACTTTTCAGTCCCTGCCATTCTGAAAGACTAAAACAAAATAGCATCCCATTTCTACATGTCGTTACTTCATTATAAGTCAGGTGTAGCTTACTTCCCTTTCTTCATATTGTTAATTTATTTAAACTGCTTTTTGATGTTCTTTGAATGATAAACTCCAGTGGGGTCAAGCAGGGTCAGGTAGCTACTGCTCATTTTGTGGAATTATATGAACGAATCTCATGAACCCTGGGATTTACCCCCAAGAAGACATTTCAAAAATTGTATGACCCTCTGCCATTTATGACAGCTTTATTTTAATGAATTTCATACTCTAAATTCTTAATCCACATCACTTTTCTTTGCACTGTTTGATAACACCCATGTTTTCCCTTACCATTATGTACAAAATGGGGGTTAAGTTCTCCTTGACAAATCTAGTTTTAAGAAAAACAGAACTTGGGGCGCCTGGGTGGCTCAGTGGGTTAAGCCTCTGCCTTCAGCTCAGGTCATGATCTCAGGGTTCTGGGATCGAGTCCCACATCAGGCTCTCTGCTCATAGGGAGCCTGCTTCCCCCTCTCTCTCTGCCTCTCTCTCTGCCTGCCTCTCTGCCTACTTGTGATCTCTCTCTGTCAAATAAATAAATAAAATCTTAAAAAAAACAAAACAGAACTTTTCCATCAGATGTAAACCCCTGGATCTTCCTTGAGCACTGCTGTCATCCTACTGGCCTAGGGCAGCCTCCTCTCTATGCCTGGGAGGGGTCAGGTGGATGTTGGCCCTGCAAAGGAGGTTGGGTGCCCCATTAGGATGGACCAATTATGAAGGATCTTGGAGCAAATGGTATTTGTGTGTCTTGTTAGGAGCTCAGTTCCATCTCTCATGGGACTGGAGCAAAAGCTGACCTGAGGCACTTGTTTCCTGGGGCCTGACCGTGGGCTTCCTCAGGAGCTGCCTAGCAAGGTTCTGCGACGTGGTGAGGACCATACTTGAACTTGTGTAGGTCAAACCTCAGACAGAGGCTGCCTCCTGTGTCTCTGGGCTTCGGCAACTCCATTATGTACCAACATAGTTCACCTACCCACGGTTTCCCAGGCAGGACAAAACGTTATCAAAGTCAGGCAGCATCTCCAAGCCTGCAGAATGAGAGCTGGTATGGTTGTCAAGATCTGTTGACCAAAAGAAGGTCCGCAGTAGAGTAGACCAAATGGAACGGCAGGTGTAACCACTTGCCTAACTCCAGGAGCCCTCACCTCGTTCACCCAGTGATCCGGACATCAGACCTTATCGCCTCCTGGGGATAGGCTTTTTTTTGGGTAAATTTTTAAATAGCCTCTTAGCCTCCATTGTGGTTTCATAATTGTGACCTTATAACAGTTACCATGGAAAGAATTCCTAGATTATAAATAATGACAATGTGAGTTTCCTAGTTACCAAGTGTATTTATAAAATGAATTCCAAAGGTACATGACATTTCATTCCAGCTTATTTTTAGAAATCAAAAGATAATAAAGGAACATACCTTTTTTTCCTCCAGAAAGAAAGAATTGTACTATTTCTCCAAATCTAGTTATGCAGCAGTACCTCTATATGACTATTAGAAAAAAATGGAAGGTTTTTAGTAACATACTATTCTTGGGGGTTTAAGAAAAGCATTTGCAATCACATAGATTTCAGGGTTAAATCAAGTTACTATGACCCTGTATCAGAATTAGGTTTATAAAAGTTATCCTGCATTTAAGAAGATGTCGTGCCCCTCAGTTTTCTCACCAGACACAACACTGGGAGAATTGATATGCCTTCTAACTTTGCAAAATACTTTTGTGACTGAAAACCACTATTTCTTATGCAGAGCTCTTAAAGGCAAAGGCTTACCTGGTGGGAAGAGCTGTGGACCAGGAAAGTCAGTGAGGCTTCCTGAGGAACACAGCACAGGAGAAAAGTCACTCCATTGGGGCGCCTGGGTGGCTCAGTCGGTTAAGCATCTGCCTTCAGCTCAGGTCCTGATCCTGGGGTCCTGGGATCGAGCCCCGCATCTGGCTCCCTATTCAGTGGGGAACCTGCTTCTCCCTCTATCCCTTCCCCTGCTTGTGCTCCTATATGCTCTCTTTCTCTCTCTCTCTCAAAAATAAATCACTAAAATCTTTTTTAAAAATTTAAAATAAGAAAACCCACTCGATGGCTTCAAGCCACTTTCTCATGTGCTGTAGAAACACAAGTTCGAAGAAGATACAAAAGTGATGGAAATGAAGTAATTTTTATGCCCTGTCTACTACTGTGTCTTTTCCCAACACCATTCCAGGAGATGCTTCATGGAAATTCGTTCTTTAGCTTGACTGCAGTGTCTCCTAATTGGGACATTTCCTCCCTTCAGAATCTTAAATCCGGAACGTTCATCTTCTACACTGAAACAAGATGTTCAGGAACTTAACCCCTGGAACCTCCTGCATTAAAATTCTCCTCTCTCCGTGTACATGTCATGGATCCTATACATTTGCCAGTTGTTCTGGTTTCGTTTTGATACATACTTACCAAACACTGTATTCAGGGGCACCTGGGTGGCTCAGTGGGTTAAAGCCTCTGCCTTCAGCTTATGATCTTGGGGTCCTGGGATCGATCCCTGCATCGGGCTCTCTGCTCAGCGGGGAAACTCTTTCCTCCCTTCTCTGCCTGCTTCTCTGCCTACTTGTGATCTCTGTCTGTCAAATAAATAAATAAAATTAAAAAAAAAACACACAGAAGTGACTCTTCTGTGTTGGAATAATGACACACTGGGTTCTATGAATGATGAGGAGATAAGACAAAATCCAACCAATGTCCCCCAAGCTACAGCAGGCTCCAACGCCAGCATCTTTACCACCAGTGACAGTGGTACCTGGAGAATGTAGACTTGGAAGTCAGATCAGCACACTCTGGGTCCTAGACAGCAGTAGGTAGCCATGCAAACTTGGACAAATGTCTTAATCTTGGTGTTAATGTTTTTTTGTTAAATGAGGATCTCAAGCTACTATAAACGACCTCTAAGATTTTTTTTTTCTTTTAAAAAGCATATGTATGCTCTGCAATATTCAAATATTTTGGTCTCAAGGCACCTTTATACCCTTAAAAAATAATTGAGAATTCCAAAAAGCTCTCGTTTATGTCTACTTTCTCTGCTGGTATTTGCTGTGTTAGAAATTAGGGCTTAGAAAATGTTTTAAATGTTTATTAACTTATTTACAATTAATGAGAAATCTATTACATGATAACATAAATAACATATGTCTACGAAAATTAACTCAGAACACATCATTTCTTTTTTTTTTTTAAAGATTTTATTTATTTATTTGACAAAGAGAGATCACAAGTAGACAGAGAGGCAGGCAGAGAGAGGGAGGGAAGCAGGCTCCCTGCCAAGCAGAGAGCCCGATGCGGGACTCGATCCCAGGACCCTGAGATCATGACCTGAGCCGAAGGCAGCGGCTTAACCCACTGAACCACCGAGGCGCCCCAGAACACAACATTTCTTGGTAAGGTGGCCATCGTTCGACATTCTTGAAAATGTTTTCAGTGCTTGGCTGAAGAGAAAGCAATCCGATGCTCACATCTGCTCCGGCACGTAGTCTGTTGTGACAGCAAAGTCATGGAAACTTCGGAAAACACTTTCTATATATACCTTTATGAGACAAAGAGAGCAAAAGGCAAAAAACGTGTCAGTGTTGTGACGGTGACCTTGTACTCTCAGAACCCCTCGCAGGATCTCGGGGACCCCCGGGATGTTTTGTCGTCAGGGCTCAGTGGTGCCTCCTCACTCTTGAAGTGGGGCCCAGCAAAGTGTGGTTCATTGATCTGCACTGTTGACTCTCACTTTCGATACGAAAACCATAGCTCAACAGTCCTGTAAATTCTTCAAGGTCAAAAGGACACAGTTGTTTTCCCTATTCTTGCATCTCCTTCTTGGGCTTTTCCCATCCTTTGTTTTGCGCCTTGTCCTAAAGTGCCCGTGGCTGCAAGGGAGCTGTCACGAGTCCTAGATGACGACAATTGTCCTCTACTTCCTTGAGGGGTTTTGCAAAAGCAAACCAGTGGTTGCCAAATACCCAGCAAGCCTGCTCTTGGACACCACTCGTTGGCTGCCGTGGCACCTTTCCTGCACTCCGTTCTAGAGAGAGGACTCGGCCCCTCAGGGTGGCTTTAGGGAAGCAAGAGCCACCCCCAGGAAATGGTAGGTGGGCCCACGTTGCCCTGAAACGTGGCTACGTTACAGAGAGTCTGTGCCTTCTTGAGAAGGAGAGCGGGATTCAACAAAGAGGCAGACGTCCCACAGCTTCGGCCACAAGGGACTCAGGAGGTATCAGGCAGGAAGGAGTCAAGGAACCATGATCCGTTCTAAGAGCCTCAGGGATGACGTGAACAGGTCCTTCATCACATTGCTGTTTCTCTTTGCATGATGTAAAAACCATCTCTTTCATATTTGCTTTGCACAACATCCGACAGAATTTAGTACTATTTCAAGTGTAAGTTACAATTCGTAAGAAACAGTGTTAGAAAAGTGCCAGGACCTTTCCACAGCTAACTCGTTCAGCATGCACCAAATGGACCAGGTCAGCTAGAAGCCAGAACTTCAAATAAAGAAATCTCAGTTTTGCACTAGTTTATTTATTTATTTTTCTGTTCGGCTTATTTTTAGATTTACATTCGAATTTATGCTGACTTTTCTAAATATGTTTATTAAACTCTGTTGATTCTTTGTCATTTTTATTTGAAGGGTAAGCGGTGTACTCCTGCCATTAGCTCTTTGATGCAAAAAGGCAATTGTGACTTGAAAAAGCAAAGGCAAATAGTTTCTGAGGCTTATTAGTGTTTTACTGTGGGCATAATTCTTCTTTCCGATCTACACTGTGATTACCTATTCAGAGGAAGCACTTAGTCTCCACTTAAAACGTAGGAAGACTTTCCATTACCATCAACTGGAAGATTCTAAGTGGAGTCATAGGACACTTTACAAGCATGAAACGGATGCCCTAAAGCAAAACGGAACAAGCTACAACCCCCGTTCCCCCCTAAAAAAAATTTGCATGTGGAAACCTGCTTTTTTTTTTCTGAATAATCAATCACAAAAGTAATTTTTCCATGATGAAAATGTATGTAGCTGAGTGAAAAGTTACAAAAAACAAAAAAAGAAAAAAACAAAAAACAAACAAACAAAAAACCAAGCAGAACAAAACGCAGAAAACTCCCCTGCCGTTTAGGCTAAAAATAGCAACTTCCATGCCCAGGTATATTCATGTGTTTACTTGTAATGAATCTTTAACAGATGGCACAGCCATTAGAGCCCAGGCTCACCCTTCTGAAGTCTGCAAAACCCTGGGCATCAACCTCCCCCAATCACAGGATGCTTGGATCGGCTCTCAGGAAAAGCATCTCGGGCAGGACGTGGTAAATTTCTTATATTCATGCAGAGCAGATGGGGGGGTTACACCAGGAATTCAGGGAAGGCTAGGAATCTTTCAGAAATTAAATGAATATTTTGTGCTAATATTGTCTATCACCACCGGGGAAAGTATGGTACTAGGTGATACACCCGTGATTCTGAGAAAGTCTTTCCTGAAATCTTCCATTCGCTGAAATGAAATCTTGTGGCCCCTGGGCTTGATTTCTTGGCCAGAATAAGAAAGCATTGCTGTAATCTGCAAAGCCTTGGTTCGTCTGTGTTTGCAGCATGGCTGTTCCCTCTGGTCTCCATCCAGGCGCAAGCCAGCGAAAAGAGGTCCTGCCACACCACACTGATGTGGTTGCTATGGAAACACACCACTCAGACATCCTGCTGCAGGACCATAAATGGCTGGGGCTCCAGCGGCTGCCTTCTGTAAGCACGACCACAGCCCCCTCCCACAGGCTATGCACAGACAACCACCAAGCCTAGCAGCCTCTTCCCATGACATGGGGCACTCAGCCACCAGCTAGACTAGTTCAAGATTTCGCACGGCCCTGGCCCATCCTCTCTTGGAAGGGTCTGCCCTGTGGTCTGAGACCCCTCCAACCCAGGCCCTCCTCCCTTCCTCCTTCCTGTCCCCCTTCCTTGGGTGTCAGATCCAAACACGGTGCACAGGCCCCCGCATCGTACCAGCACACTGTGGGGTCAATCCCATGCGTGTGCAGGCCTATCTTGATGTCTGCATCTGGGCAGA
This sequence comes from Enhydra lutris kenyoni, assembly GCF_002288905.1. Lineage (NCBI taxonomy): Eukaryota > Metazoa > Chordata > Mammalia > Carnivora > Mustelidae > Enhydra > Enhydra lutris. The sequence goes on from NW_019154099.1 coordinate 60,319,081, forward strand.
TCTGGATGAACTCACTCTTCTTCCTCTAGGTTCACGAGAAGGCGCCACACTTGAACAGAGCATGAGGCCTCTGTTGAATAACAAACACTAAGATATGTTCAACGTACGAATCACAGAATTTTGGAGGAGTAAAATTTTATCATAGCCCAAGAAATGCACAACAATAAGGTTAACAAAGAATTGGCCAACAAAGCACCTTTCTAAGTAAACATGAAAAGTGTGTAAATGTCCTATAACTTGTTTTGGCTGAAAATGGGCCAGCTCAGGCCAAGGGTGCACATTGACAATGAATGGCTCCAAGACTGCGGTCCCATCAGGCGGGCACCGGGAGTCTGTGGCAAGGGGAAATCCTCCCAATGGGCAGAGGTTCTGGGGTTCTACCTGGTTACCCATATTGCACAGAAAGAGAAGCGAGCAAGGCAAAGTCTTACAAGGACTCAGGAGCAGTGGCAAATGGCTTGGCTACTTGGTCAAAGGCCAACAATTCAAAGGTTGGAATATTGTATACAAGGAGATCCGGGGACCCTGAAAGAAGATGCACCGCTGGGACAGTCACAAGGTGAGCAAACCTTCCTCTCACCCATCAGTGTCCACCAGAGGCCATCCACCATGGAGGAAGTATGAGTACCCATGGAAATGGAAAGGCTAAGACAGGTGGTGTCGGCTGGCATCTGTCCTCAGTTTCCTTGCTCTGGTACCGTGAGCTCCTGTGTGCGGCACCATGGTGTTGGGCTCAACAGCAAAGTTCCCTTCTCCGTGGTGAATTTACTGCTGCTGCGGCAGGGTACCCGACCTGAAAGCAGCAAAGACCGGTGTTGTGCGCCACGGGAATGGTGCCGGCCCTGAAGGGGGCCATCGAGCCTCTTGGCAGCAAGCTGATTCCTCTGGAATAGACAGCAGCTCATCTGGCCTGGCCTGGACATATATTTCCACCCATGGGTTTGCCTTTCCTCTCTTGTGGGACCTCAGCCAACACCACTCTCCAAAAGTTCAGTCCTGGGTCCCCTGTCACACAAAGCTGCTGAGGAGTGAGCACAGACCATGGGATCCAGCAATCCTACCACAACCCACACCACCCACAAGGCGATTGACCCAACAGGGCAATGGGGTGGGCTCTTGAAGCCAGAGCTAAGGCTCTTGCTTGGAGGTGACACCAGACGGTAACGGGGCAACGCTCTCTATCATGTATGCCCCAAATCAACAGTCAGGCCAGTGTTACAAAATACAGATCTATACATGCACTACTATAAACTGTCATGTCTCCAATGGGTAGAATATGTAGGTTCAAGAACAAAGGTGTGGAAATTAGAGTGGCCCCGTTTTCTCTCACCCTCCAGTGACTTGCTTAGGGAATTTGCTGCTCTTGTCCCCAAAATCTAGGCTCTGTGGGTTTAGAGGTGAAATATTTCCATCATGATACACACAAAGTATCCCATTAAACTTCCAGCTATACCTCCTGCCCGGTGGTTTCACGCTTCTGTGCCAAGAGACCAGCCCAGAAGGAAAAGAGCTGCATCTTCACAAATACAACGGACCTTAATCACCAGGAGGAACTAGGGCCCCTGTCATGAATAGAGTCAGGAAAACAGTAGGGTTGGTACCCAGGTGACCCCCTGGGGCATCTCTTTATAGGCCCCGTATCCAGTTTAGATGGTATTTAACACACGCAGCAGGCACCGAGAAGGGAATGGGGACCAGGGACTGAGGTTCCTTAGGGAGCATGGATGGGTCCACAGGTAACCTGCATGGGCCAGCAGAGAGGCTGGCCAGATAGAAAGGGATCTAAAGTGAGTTGTGTAAGGAATGGAGTGATTTGAACCCCTTGAAGCCCTACGACCAGCTATAGTGAACGATCTGTATTTCGTAACACTAGCCTGACTGTTGATAGATTCCCAGAACTTGGACAGGCCATTCCCAGCGGGGCAATGGGAGAGGCAAGGAGCACAGATGGGGCGTGCAGGGGCGGGCTCAGTGGGGGACGCAGCGTGCCTCCCAGCCCTCCTCCCCCAGGGCAGGGTGCTCCTTTCCCCAGCTGCCAGCAGTGGCCCTGGCCAGGATCCTCTCTGGGAAATGGTCTTGGCTGAGGGGCAGTGAGAGAGGAGAACGAGGTCCCCTACAAACTGTAGACCTGTTTCCAGGCTGGGCAGCTTAAGAGAGATGACATAAGGAATTCGGGGATCTTGAAAATGAGTTTTTTAAAAACTTCCCATTTGCCTCCAAATGACACTCAGAAACTTTGTGTGCCTCCCAGAGTATTTGTACTTCAGTATTAAGACCACTTGTCACCGTCATGTCTCACCTGGATGGCAGCATGGTCCTCCTGGAGTCCTGGTAGACACTTTTCTCCCTGCCTCCTTGCCCCCAGTATTATGCTCTTTGCAGCCCAAGGGGCATTTTATTAACTGAAGTCATGCCTCTTCTCCGCTAATCCTCTCCAGCTGGATTCCCATTGTTCTGGGATAAAGGAGCAAATTCTCAGCACCACTTACTGGCCTCGCAGGACCCACATGCTCTGGACTCCGCAGCCTCCCCTGCATTCACCACGGAGGAGCATACAGGACCTGTAGTTCCCTCCCTTCTAACTTGGTCTCTCTCTCACCTCCTTCCTTCCAGAATGTTCTTTTCTCTTTCCCTTTTTACCTGCTGTGTTTTGTTCAGATTTTCCGCTAAATGTTGCTTTCTTGGGAAAACCATCCAGACCCCAGAGAGGTTAAATGCTCTGCAACAAAGGTGACCACGTGTCCTGACTCACCTGGACAATCCAAGTTACTGGGTCCTCTCGTGCACCGATTTCATCTTCCCCCCAACCTATAATGCTCTCAGTGACAGCTCCTTGTGCCTCATCAGAAGTACCCCAACTACTGAAAATAGGTATTATTTAATTTTTCAATACCTGTCTCCTTAGAGCAACTGTAAGACTATGAGCACAGTAGTATGTCTATCACGTCCATGATTGAATTCCCAACATATGGTAGAATCACTGGCACATAGTAGATGCTCAACAAATATTTCTTGAATGAATGAGAGTGATGGAGAAACTCATAGCATTAGAACATCATCAAACTGCTTTCACCAAGAAAAAACCCCATCAGTTTATACTGCCACCTACTATTTGTGAAAATATTCCCACAGGCAGAAGACTGTAGAATGGTAGCCTTTAAAAAATATTAGCAGGGATACAATGGTTGCAAGTCTTGCTTTAATTTGCATGTCTTTGATAATGAGGAAGATAGACATTTTATCCCTACTATTTATATTCCATTGTAAATCTTCCATTCATTTCCTAGGCTTTTTCATTTATTACAGTCCTTGTAATGTTATTGTATCTGTGAACAATTTTATTTATTATAGGTATTAATTCTCTTAAATGCTTTATTTGAGGCAAATATCTTCCTTATTATTGTTTTCATAATTCTTTCATTTTGGCTGCTTTTTATCTTTTATATGATTAACATTTTTATGGTAAAAATCTGTCAACCGTTTTTGCATAGTTTCATTTCTCATCTGGCATACTTTTTCCAAAATTGGAATAAGGGTATTTTTCATATCTTTCCTGGTTTTTTAGAAATTCTTGGTTGATTTTTTAGCTCTTGGCCAAATTTTCTTTTGATATATATATCATGATATATATGATCTATGGTGTGGATATAATTTTTTCTCTGTAATCTTTGCTTGCATAGTAACTTTAAAAATAGCCAATTACAGGGGCGCCTGGGTGGCTCAGTGGGTTGAGGCCTCTGCCTTCGGCTCGGGTCGTGATCCCAGGGTCCTGGGATTGGGCCCCGCGTTGGGCTCTCTGCTCGGCGGGGAGCCTGCTGTCTCCTCTCTCTCTCTGCCTGCCTCTCTGCCTACTTGTGATCTCTGTCTGTCAAATAAATAAATAAAATCTTTAAAAAGAAAAAAAAATAGCCAATTACAGATAAACCTCAGTCCAGCTCCTTCTAATTCATGACTGTTGTAGCGCACATGGATACTGAGGTGCTATTTGGTATGCAAACAGTATCATGAGGTCAGTTCCTAGGGAAGGTTGTCTGGCGATCTAGGAAGCTGGGCACATGCCCATCTCATGAATTATGGTGTGTGCATGAACATTTATGGACCTCAGTGGTCCCTTTTCATGTGAGGCTGCATAAAATCCTCTAAATCAAAGTGTTCCTTAGGATATCAAGAAAGTGCAGCACGGGATTTCTGTGAATGATACTCGGAGTTGGGGCAGCTTTTCCCTGGACACATGATAGTCATCCTACTAAATGGTGCATAATGAGGAGCGTGACCCCAAAGGACATGATTTGCCCATAGTCATTGATGGAGAAAGGCTCAGTCTGGTGAAGGCATAGGGGAGGCATGTGGGAGAGGAAAATGGACACGCTAAAATGGAGGCTTTCTTTCCTATTAGGCTTCAGAAGGAAGTTGAAGATGAAAATAGTAGTTTGACATTCATTTAAGTCAGGTCTTTTCATGATCTTCTGGATATTTGCTGGTCGCTACCTTCCTGGACTTGCATATTTAGCCTTGCAAGGACGCACATGCATTTGAAGGATGGTGGCTGGCATCAGGACGCAGCCTGTGCTTAGAGTCCCGAGGAATGTCTCCCTGTCTTCATAGCAGCCCAGGTAACTGAACCAAAATGGCAGCTCAGAGACGTCCAGGAAAAACAGATGCAGTGGGGATGGGCAAAGCCACACACGGCTGAACTACACACATTCTCACTGGGTGTGCAGCACGTTCACATCTTTGTAGCGAAAGTACATCGTTTCAGACCAAGTTGAAACTTAGCAAGAGACTGAGATCCCACTAATGCCGCTGACGGACCCTGTGCCATCAGAACGTGTTCCCACTGCAAACTTTCCGTCATTAGCTTCCAAAAGCCTCATAATAAACCGCATTTGCATTCTTACTTTTTGTCAGAGAACTAAGTAGATTTCAGACCATTTCTTTTCACTCATTTGAAATAAAGATTAGGGCTCTCATTTGTTTTATGGCTCTCATTTTTGAAAGAAAAAAATGAACGCACCCAAGCCTTTTTTCAGCAAAGAAAGAAGATAGGAATTCTCCATTAGCCACAATATAGCCATTGTATTTCTCTCTTTTTCGTTAATTGGATTAAAATTTGCTTTTATGGCTATGATTATCACTATTTCCTTTTTAAGATCATTGTCATGTTGTTTTCTCCATTCATCTGACCTTGCCCGTTACATGTGATGGTAACTCCATTCAGGTGGTATTCCGAGAGGCCAAACTTGAACATGAAAATAGAGATTTTAAAAGCATCAGTTTTTGTTTCCTTTAAAAAAAAAATTAAGGAGAATATCTTCAGTAATTAATGCATTGTTAACCTGAAGGTCAGACTCAGGCAATACTGAATCCTGCTTTTAAAAAAAAATGTCCCCCAAGGCTTGCTTGCCCTCTTGTAAAATGCATATCATCCATTCGACAAATCTTTATTGATTATGCCAGTCACCATAATAGGTTTTGGCATCGCAGCACTAAACAAAACAGACAGAAATCCCTAACCCTTTGTCTGAGTTCTGGATACTCAGCAGATGGGATCCGCCACATACAACCATTCGATGTTCTGTTTTCGTAGCCTGGAGTATTCTGGGACCTTATTTTCCTTCAGCTCAGCCTTGTTGGGGAGAACTTTAATGGTGCTTAAAATTGAAACAGGGTGAAAAGAGATTTTGAGACCAAGGCTGTTTCCCCAAAAATGTTACAGTGTTTAAAATCCAACTAAGCCTGTAACCACTGGTACCGTAGCTGAGGCTCATGGCTCCATGGCGCCCTTCATATTTCCGTAAAAGGGAGGAAACATGTTGCTTTTGGACCTCCAAGTCACACTTTTGGTCTCAAGCAAACATCTTTTTGTTTTTTTAATCATCTTTGATAATCTGATATCTACAACAAGCCAAACGTTGCCATGGCAGCATTTAAATTTTTGAGAGATTAACCAAGTTGTACTCAGAAGTAAATAAATAAATAAATAAGACAACGAGGGCAAGGACAGTCCCTCCAGGCTCCAAAGAACCAGAAAGACAAAAGCCTTGGACACATTGTTCCTGAATAAGTGAAAGGCTTTCTCACGGGCTCTGTGTGGCACTTCTGACCCCAGACCTGACACCGCTAAAGATTATTTTCAAACCCCATTTTCAGTGGGGTTTCAGTGGGGCAAAAACTAATACCCAGCCATTGGTTCTGAACCTGAAGAGAGAAGTTTTCAGTGTGCTCGGTAATTGTTGGCAGTTGGTAAAGTCGGCCGAAGCCGGGAAAGGACGGTCAGCACAGAGCTCCGATCTACAGAAACGTGACTCCCTCCAGGAGACAGGACGTACGATGCCCAGAGCCCATCTAGCCAAAACGGAGTGAGGTTGGCCGTTGGCGGGGTCCTCACGCATCCGCCACGTCTGGGCTGGAAATGGCCTGTTCACCCAAGGAGCTCCCAGGACAAGGGTGTTTGGGTGTAGAATCACAGAGAGAATGACAAAAACAGCAGGGAGGGATGCTGGAGCTTGGGACAGTTTTTCTTAAGCTGTTCTTGTCAGAGAGGTCGGTGTATTTCTGAGGCGGGGGGCTCAGGGATGAAGGGAAAGCCCGCTGGCAGAAAGTTCAGGGGAAGATCCAGGACTGCGATCCGTGAGCCCTTAGGACGCTGTTCTCCCCCGATGCTTGTGTTTGCCACACCCTCTCCCTTGCAGAAACCTCTTCTACTGCGACTGAGTGGATTTTAAAACATTAAAGTACGTGAAGATAGATTTTAGTTATCTTAGACTGAGCTATTTACAATAAATATAATTAGACATGCTCTGTGTTATGGCAAAACAAGAAGGGAAATCACTAAGGTACCAACTTAATGCCGCCGTTCGTCCGTAGAACAGTTGGAGCGGCCGGGCTGCCACTTTCCTACCCACACCTGGAAAACCTCTTAAATAACATGAAACCCTTTCAGCAATGTGTATTTTCAGCCCAGAAAAGCACTATCTTGCTCAAGTTTTTTTTTTCTCTTTGCCTATCTTTCCAGAAGCCAGAGCAGCCTGGAGCCGGGGGATTTCTTCCCGGTCTCCATGGCTAACGAGACTCTCACACGTGTTGAAGGCAGCAGGAGACCTCGGGACGATCTCCACTGTTGTGGGATTTGTGATGGTGCTCCTGGTGCCACGTGTATCATCTACATTGTCACCGACCGACAGGGTCTCGTTGCAAGTACTCCCCACCGAGATGCTGAGGAAGGATGCCCTTCGGGCGTTTCCTCTGTCTCACCCTCTCAAGCCTAAGCGAGGTGCCAGCACCCGGAAATAGTGTGCACCTGTTCCCCATCCCTCCCGCACTCCTCCGTCCCAGGCCAGCAGCTGGTCCTCCCCGAAAAGCCACACACTGCAGGATACAGACGACCAGGTCAGTGTGACGTTCGGAGACAGAGACATCTGGGGCATGGGTGCTGTCTCTCGTGCCTCCATCGCTCCGGTGACAGAATGCTGTGAGAAACGCCCAAATTCAGCTTGCTTGGCTCAAGCAGAAGACAGGAAGGTCGGGCAAAGGGAGCAAGGGAGCAGTGTAGTCCATGACCAGATCTTGGCTGTTTACGTAAACTTCCCGTTCCCAACCTCAGCCACAAAAACCCAGAGATACAAGTGAAGGACAGTCCTGAGCTCCCGGCAGCCCGCGTCATTTCAAGAGGTTGAAAATAAAAAAACAAATAGGAAATGTTTGCTATGAAACAGTAGTACTGCTTTGTGCACAAATGCAAAATAAAATGATTTTGTTCAGGGCTGAGTTCACGGGCATCCCATCTTTCTGATTGAGCCACCAGCTACGTCTGGCTTTGTATCAGAAGGGATCGTTGGAACAAGGAGCCACAGTGCTCACGGGGGAGCACTCACCTCCTGCTGATTCTGATTTCACCTGCGAGATCGGGTTCTCCCTGGGAACCCTGCGCAGGAACGTTTGGTAACCGGGTTTACACAACACACACGGGTGTTGTCTCAAGCCCGTCTGTTGATCTCTTCTCTTCATTCGCTGCCTTAGCAGACGCCTGTTATGCCAAGCCCCGAGCTGTGTGGGGAGGACTCGGAGGACAGGTCCTCCGGCTGCGAACATGCCGGTCAGCTGAGCCCCCGCTCCACAGACAACCGGGGTTTGCTTGTTTGTCTTCTGTGAGCTGGAGAGGCTGTCCCTGTCTGTGGTCTCGGCGCAGAGCTGTTGACTTACAAGTTTTACCCTTTTATTTGCTCGTTTCATGGCCTTCAGCCGCAGAATCCCTCAATTTCTACATCTGTAGAACTTGGGAAAATAGCCCCAAACTCCCAGGGATTAGCCAATTAGGGATTTCAGAGGATCTGGAAATCTCTTTCATGGTCTTTCTGTCTTATTTTACTGGGAGTCATGAATGTGCTTCATCAGTGGCAGTTTTGTAAATTATAAGTAATAAGTGATTTTTCCTGTTACATTCACCACTGTGGATCTTTATTCCTGATTAAATTTATAGTTAAAGGGACCCCTTTTCACTTGGGGTTTTCCTTTTTGCCCCAAAGAATTCCTCAGCACGGGGAGGGCTGTGAAATCACATGTCTGCTTCCAAAATGAATTGTTTTTGTGCTTTTGAAGTTATCTAAATGTTTTACATCATTTCACTACAGAGGAGGGAAAATTTGAGAGAGAGAGAGGGAAGGAAGGAAGGAAGGAAGGGGGAAAGGGGTAGGAAAGGAGGGAGAGAAGGAAGGAGGAAGGAGAGGGAGGGAGGAATGAAGGAAAGATAGGAGGAAAGGAGAAGGAAGGAAGAAGGGAGGGAAGGAGGGAGGGAGGGACGGAAGGAAGGAGGGGGAAGGAAAGAGCGAAGGAAGGAGGGCAAGCACATTTCCAAGGTCCTCACAGAAAATGAGCAGCTCAACAGAACAGCACACTGGCTGAATCTGCAAAGTTTGCTCCGTGTGTTTCTATATGTTGAAGCTAATAGAACAGAACTGATGAATAAAATATTCTAATAAAATTTATGAGGCCAAAGAGTTATCTACAGCTTCTGGCCAGGAGCACAGCAGCGTGATGAGAATATTCCCAAACTATATCGTTAAGTAACGGGTTACACGACTGAGTTATTTTTAAAGTAGTACTTTGTTTATAATAATGTCTTTTTATAATCCCTAACTTCTAATTAGTATAAAATAAATTAACCACCCAGCACGTTCTGTCATTGCCAGATTACCTGCACCTTAGAAGAGAATCTCTCTTTATTGCATTTTTAAGTCACGAGCATGTAAACATTTCTCTCACTGATGGTATTTTCCCAAGTTTACTAATAGCACGTATTTTTCTGTATGTCCAAACGACTAACATTTATTTTTATACAAAAACTTGATTCCTTTGTGGCACCACGAAAAGGGTATTTTGCCCTTTTTTTAGACCCAAACATGCTCCTTTTTTATCCAAGAATTTCATGGCTCTTCCATTTAACTCATAAACACATTCATTCTGTTATATAGTGTGTCCTGGGAATAATTCCAGGAAAAACAAGTCCTATCCCTGCCTTTTCATTTTTAAAACAACCGTATTATAAAACCCTCCAAGACACAGGCGGCAGGGCAGGTCCCTATCCCCCCATGGGCTGACTGGTCTCCCAAGGTTACCCCCAACCAGGTCCGGGGCTGCCCTGACCCCAAGCAGTTTCCAGCCCAGCTTCTGGGGGGCACGGAAGGCGGTGCTATCGGCTGTCCCGCACAGGCTGTGGGCACCGTGGTCGCACTGGGAGGCAGCCTTCTCCTTGACCTTCCCAGTCCCTCCTCTGGTTCTCATAGACCAGAGGGAAGCGTAAAGAGACCTTCCATCCAAGCTGGCGCCCCCAGCAGAGGGGATGCGGGAGTCACGAGAGAAACGGTGCTGCGGTGGACGTTGCCAGTGGACCCCAAGGGCTGTCGGGGGGCTGGTTTAGCCGAAGCCGGACAAATGGGCAGCCCACGGGCCTAAGAAGGGCACAGGGAACTGTTTCCGGGCGTGGGAACAGCAGATGCCAAGCCCCTTATGCAATCACACCTGTCCTGTCCAAGGGGCGGAAACACGATCTCTCAGGAACCTGAGGCTAAGTGCAGTGAGGGAGAGTTCAGAGCTCTCAAGGTCTACCGGCCGCCGGGAGAAGCAGCGAGTCAGCCGGGAGCCCCGGGGAGAAGGGCACCGCTACCTGGCATCCGACAGAAGCAAGGGCCTGCCTTGGGGTGCAGAGTTTCGGAATTCCGTGTGCAGGAGATAAACAGAGCAGGTCCGAGGTGCCCCGGGCAGAAGAGGAAGGCCAAGAAGAGAAAGAGGGATGCCATGGGCAGCCCCTGCCCTCCCAGGGCAGCCCCGAGAGAGACCCAGGACATGTCTGCGGACAGCTGGTGTTCAGCCCACGGGCACTGGAGACAGTGACTGACCCTGCAGGCCCCGTGGTGGGACCTGCCACGGCCCCTTGCGATGCACCCCCACAAACAGACACCCAGCTCCCTCCGGGGAGCTGACTTCAAAGACCTCTTTGCCATCGTGTGACGCTTTTTGAAAGATGAGCTAAGAAAGCAAGCTCTGGGGCCATTTCCTTATGACGGGCCTCAATGTCATTTTCATTCGGCATTTTTGTGCTCGGGATGCTCGAGCTCCCCAGAGCGGCGATTTTACAGTTTTCGCCGAATTGGGGAAATTTTCGCACATTATTTTTTCAGAGTCTGCTGCTCCTCTCTCCCTCAGACGAGGCCGCTGGAGGCTGTCGGGCCAATGGGGAGGGCTCTGCTCTTTCCTTATCCGACACGTCTCCACTCTGGGTCTCACTTACGTGGTGTAAATTTCTCCCGCGGTGGGTTCAGGCTCGATGACCTTTCCGTTTGCGGGATCCGCCCCGATCGGTGGTTTTCCTCCTCGGCTGTGCTTTTCACCACTAGACGTTCGCTTTGACTCTTCCTCCGTCTTCCGAGCCTGCCTCCCACACACTCCACGCGTCCTGCAGAGTCTTGAAAACCGTTCCTGCCACCGCCGGAGTGTCTAGGCTCGTTCCGTGTCATTTTCAGGTCTTATTTTGGGTCTGTTTCTATCTGTCTGCTTCTTTTCATACTGGTGATCTTTTTATTGAACGGCAGACATTCTGTATTTTCTGTGTGACGGATGTTTTTACATCCCTATAGACAGCCTTGGGCCATGTTCTAGGACAGAGTTAGGTGACTCTGGGACAGTTTGATCTTGTCAGGTCTTGCATTCAGTGGGACCCACGCCACCTTTGGTCCAGGGCTCAGCATACCCCCTGCTCAGACAAGACCCTTCTCGTTCCCCTGGGGATACACCGAGAATTAGAAGCGTCTTCCTCTCCTGCTGGTCGTCCTACACTCTGTTGCTGGCCTTCTGTAAACTCCCCAGGCTGTTCCCTTGACCGTTCTGGGCCATCCTTGTCCTGGCCAGGGGGAGGTCCCTTGTGAGCATGCAGTGACCCTCCGCCAAAGCCCTAAGGCGACCCCTCAGCTAATCTGGAGAGCGTTTTCTCTCTCTCTCTCTCTCTCTCTGCAGCTGTCCTTTCCCTGGTACCCGATGGTAGGAAAGTAGTTCCTTTGGCCTGTATGGACCCTCAACTCCATTTCCTCCGCTCAGGGAAAGACCTAGTCTCCTCCTGGGGCGCTGTCTTCCCACGGAGGCATGAGTGACACAATCACAGACTCACCTGTTGGGTTTCTGTCGGCCTCTCTGTGCTGTGCTGCTGATGTCCAACGTCAGAAAACCCGTGCCTCATAGGTTTTACTCTTTCTTCTGTTGTTGCAGGTAGGACAGACGTCCAGTCCCCATAACTTCATCTTGGTTGGAAGCAGAATCAAAAACAAACAAGATCTATTCTTCTGAAGTTATAAAAGGTCAGTGCGTGGAAGAGACGAATGGAGCTGAGGGTCATCCAAGACTGTGTCAAATAATGACAGAATTAAATAAACTGAGCCAGAGAGAATGATTTGTCTATGATTATTTACAATGATTTCTTCCTTATCCAGTGTCAATCCATTGGTTATTTATCTAATAATGTGTTATTAATTAATTAACAGCTTTCTGACGGCCACTTTCCATTCTAACACTGATAGGAATTATCTCATTTATTGCCCAAAATAATCTTTTGAGGAAGGCACTTTCAAAACTCCCATTTTAGGGACTTAACAACTAACACAGAGACAGGAAGTAAATCACTCTGGGCTTCGCTTGGACTCTAATCGTGCAGAAAAACTCAAAACTACTCAGAACTAAAAAGCACCCAGGACCTTAAGGACGAAAGAGAAGATGGTCTCTGCTTGGCTTTGTTAGAGACCCGGTATCAGTACCACCATAACCTGTTAGTCGCATCTGTTTCTTTTCTCAAGGCCGGTACAGTCGGGAAACAGGGCATCATCACGAAACCCTGCATTCCTTCAGTGTCTCCAGGCCTGCAGGTGCACATCCTCGACCCCTCTGAGACCACCATTCGGGAGCCTTCAGCCGTGGCTCTGGCATCCCAACACTGTGGACGGCAACGAGACACTCCCCTGTTCCACGCACTTCACACATGTTTGTGCTCAGTGCACCTGTCGAAATCCTGGATGGACTTCACGACCCTCACATATATCAGCATCGTATGTCCAGGAATCACATAGAGCAGCTCAGTTAGGAATCTGTTTTTTAACTGGTCGATGTTCACAATTGTCTTCAGTCCGTGACCGGCACCTTGAACCTGATGTGCGGAGGTCACAGGATGCCCGTGCAATGCTGTCTGTGCATTTCACTCCCCATTCCCTATCTTTTCAGCTTTTTAAGAACAGATTGATTGATTGATCTTAGAGAGAGAAAGAGACAGCCAGGGATGGGGGGAGGGACAGCTGGAGAGAGAAACTCAAGCAGACTCCATGCAGAGCAGGGAGCCTGACATGGGGCTCGATCTCATGAACTTGAGATCGTGACCTGAGCTGAACACTTCACTGACTGGGCCACCCAGATCCTCCTACTTATCTTTCCGGCTTTCATGTGAATTCATAGAGGCCACAGAAGTGGTTGGAATGTAAACCTGGGTAGAATGTAGAGGGACAAACTGTTTGTGGCCTCTGGAGTCGCTCTCTGGGACACTGTCAGTCTTGACATGGAAGGGGAAGGGAGTGAGGAGGGACCGAGAGCTTCTAAAGACGACGTATGTCTCTTCCTCTCACTTTCCTCAGCTGCACAAGTGACATGCACTCGGCAAGGTGGGGCTGGGCTCACACAGTCCTCCCAAACCTTCTCCCTGAGGGAACGCGTGCAGTTCCACAGCCAAGCCTGAGATCTATGGGCAGAGAAATAGCATGTCCCCAGGGAAGGAAAAGGAATATTTTGAATAACAAGTTCTACCCCAAAGAGGACGGGCTTTCCCTGTTGACTTCAAGGACTCAGCCTTGCCTTTTCCCAGTGATAGCAGAGCTGCAAATTGTAAGGACCTGAACACAGCCGCAGAACACTCTGGTACGCAGAAACACAAGAATTGGTGCTGAGACACAAAGCCATTGCTCCCATCAGGGTGCGGACTGGCGAGAAAGACGACTAACCCAAAGCATGTGGGACCCTCCCGCTCTGGCAATTATCACGTGGGTCTCAACTATTTGGACTGGCCCCCGCGGGGCAGAGTTCAACCCCTGCCCTGTCTGGTCCGTGTAACGCAGGCATGAAAAATTCAGAACACGGATGTCAGTCAATAAAGAGGAGAAAAGTCTATCAGGAGCTTGAACAAAGATGTTCTCTCTGTGTAAGGCCCTCACCGCCCTAGGGAAACAAGGTAAAATGGAGTTTAATTGTCTCATTTAAGAAACTGAGATTATTTTATTCACATAAAAGTGCCATAGATAAAAAAAATATAATTGCAGAGGCCATAGACAACACCCAGGAGAGGAGCTCTCTGAATCCGTAGCAAGCTTTAAAAGCTTCATTTCCCTCTTCCGAACGTGGTGCGGAAGATCAATTTAGCTATAGAATTAGGTACCACAAGCAGCACGGAAAATTGCCCGGCGGAGCCTACAGGAACAGGCTGGCTTGGAGAAGATCTCTGGATGGCATGAGGAATTTCAAAAGCTGGACACGCAGCGTGGAAATACGTTGTGACTGTCCTGCATGAACCCTGTAGACCCCAGGCTGGAACCCGAGAAGCTCCCAGCACAGGGGGTCGGGTTATCAGGCAGAGCCTCGGGCTGCCTGGCCATCGGCTCTGGAAACCGTCACTTCCCGGAAAGTCTTCCCTGACGGGGCTTCTGTGCTGTCCTAGCAGCTGCGTTCTTGTGCCTCGCCCCAAATCGAGCGCTGGCAGGCGACGTCTGCCGTGCAAAACGGGCTCCCCACCTCGTGTGTTATACCGACAGGCAAGTATCAGCCAATTCTCTCTCCTTCTGTCTCACGTTACGTGTCACCATGTACAGGTCATCAATGTCACAATTATGAAATCCATAACTACACAAACTCACGGTCACGTGCGTGCACTATGTCTGCCCATGGTGTGACGTTCACAAGCAGAAAGCCGTGCTAAGTAGAAGACGGACAGCATCATCGACATGGGGCGCTTCCAACACCCGAGTCCACGGAGGCACGTTGGACCCCATCGATCCCAGACCTGGTTGGTGCGCTAGGAGGAGGGCAGGGCCCTGCCCTGAGATCTTGGATGGGCAGAGGATAAGAGCAAAGGAAATGCGGAAACACCAACCAGGGAAACCAGAGTCTGGTCGGGAAGGAGGAGTTTGTCAAGCATCAAATGAAGGAGGATTGAAACCGCGTCTGAAGCCTTCAGGCATCTTCCAGGAGTGATCTGAGCAGAGTGGTGGCCCCAGTTCACTGGCAGCGCATGGACAGGCCAGCCCCCATCTGTCCCCACCAGTGTGCACGGATCCCCGAGGAGCGGGGCCTGGGGCTGCCCCCGTGATTTCCTGCACCATGACCCACCCTAGGAGAGCGTCTCCCACCGCAGAGCTGCATGCGTGTGTGCACCCAGTGCACCTCAACACACACACACACACACACACACACACCCCTGAGAGGGAAGTCTGAGTAGCATCTGTCTTCACCGGGTGTGTCAAACACTGGCTCTTTATTCTATTCCACTGAATCCTTAAGGATCATGACCAACTAAAATGACTCCACAGTCGCTGGCGGGCGGACTGGTATTTGAGCAGTGGCAGACACGGGTGCCCGCGTGAAGGGTAGAGGCCAGCAGCCCGTGGAAACCACCCTCGGGGGGCTTTTGGCCAGAGCTGGGCCAGGGAGTGTGTCCTCCGGGAGCAGGAGGCCTGGCTGCACCGGGAGGCCGGGCGGTGAGCTCTCTGGTGCAGGAACCGCAGCTCTCAAGGGGGGACCATGAGGCAAAGCCAGGAGAGGAGCAGTTCAAGGTCTGGGAAGAAGCCGGTGCCCCGTGCTGCAGCCCCAGGGCAGCGGCCAAGGGATGGGGGAGACGGGGATCTCCACCCCAAGCTTCTCTCCCTCCCGAGCCCTCCGCTTCATTCTCTGGCATTAACGGGAGCCTCGAGGCATCATTGATTCCTCGAGGATGGAGTGATTGTAGCCGGGGGGCGGCTGAGGAGGGTTGGGGCCCAGGGCCCCCAGGAGGCTGCGGAAATGGGGGAGAAGTGAGACCCGCTTCCCGACCCTCCCCTGCCCTGTGAAACCCTCAGTCTGCCTTGGGAGCACGCCCCGATCTGTGACCCTGTGCCTTTCCCGGGTGCCACGGGCGGAGGTTGGAAAAACCCGTGCTCCTCCCCAGACCTGACCCAGAGGCAGAGGAAACACGTGCCCTGTTGACCGTGAGGAGCTTCTCCGTCCGCTGCTCTTCTGGGCGTGGAGGCTGCCTGCTCGCGGCGCTCTCGGCCCCTTGGCCCAGTCCTGCTGTTCCCTGGGAGGAGGCCACGTCCACACTGCATTGAGGGGGTGACCACTGGGTGCTCAAGGGGAGGGGGCATTTCTTCATCTCATGGAGGCTACATCCTGCTCGACCCAAGCTTAAAAAACGAATGTACCCAGAGCTAAATATAGCAAACTGGGAAATCCATCACAGTCCAAGGGCTCGGCAGGGGACCCCGGGCAGTGAGATCACTCTCCTCCGCCTTCCCAGGGACACACGCACGCACGCTCGCACACTCGCGGGCACGCGTCCACTCGGCACCGCCTGTGTTCCAAGCTCCACACTTTCCAGCTTCGCTGTTCTCTGGGCTTCTTTTTTCCTCTCCTGTGTCCAGCTGACCTGGCAGCGAACCAGGCTGGATCCTCGGGCCGTGTTCTAGTTAGTATCCCATCCTCGTGCTCTCCGTGGTCACTCGGCTCTTGGTGGAGAAGTTTCCGGGGAAAAAGAAGCCCGGGGGAGACGGGGGCACCGTGGGAAGGGTGACGACAAGCAGACGCCTCCCAGCACGACCTTGCCAGAACCGAGCCGTTCTCCCTCAAGGTGTGCAAATGCGAGTAAAGCTCTTTTGTTCACCCCAAATACAATAGCTCAGCAGGCCAGCCACACCCTCTCTAAGTTAGACGGAGAGCCCGGGATTCATCACTTCCCCAACTTTTCTCAAAGTAGGTGGTTCATAGAACACTTCAATATGATCACAGACCGATTCTCAAATAGAAGTTAGACACGTCTTGGAACAATGAAAAAATAAAATTAAATTTAAAAAAAGAAGAAGTTAGGCTCAAATATGCTGTTGCTTTTACATATGTAAGTAAATTCTAGAAAATAAAACCCTCAACCCGCTATTGGTGCTACGTAAATATCCATTTTGGGGTGAAATCATGACACTGAACATGGAATCTCTCGTGATAGGTAACTTCTACCCAGTATTTACGTTCCAGTCTGAGAGGGATGTTATTAGCTCCGCTGCGTCGCGAAGAAACTGAGAGTCTCTGAGGCCACCTGACTCGTCTGCAAACGCGCGGCGAGGGGTAGATCCGAGATCCAAGTCCGGGTCACCTCGCCGGTCTGTGTGTCTCGCTACAGAAATAGAGCCTCTCGGCATTGAACACCCAGCTCTGAGGAGCTGAGAAAATACCAGGTATTGTTGGTAATCGTTGTCCTACAACGTCGCTTTGTCAGCATGATGTCATGAGCTGAGCGCTGTAGGGTCAGAAACAACCAGATGCGATCCACCAGAAGAAAGAACAGAGACAATCATCCAAATGAAGTCCCCAAGCTGAGGGTTAAAACCAGTGTCCCTGAAGGCTTAGGAGAAAAAAGAAAGCTTCGCTCATTAACAAACGTAGACAGAGACGGGCCCTGCTGCTCTGTTTTGAGAAAACCTCTCTCCCGGTGGAACGAGGTTGCAGACTCTGAAAGCGTTCTTCCCGCCGGATGGCACGCCACCAGTCTACCTTCACGGACACCAGTGGGTTTGCTGGGTGGAAAAGAAAACTCATTTGATTTTTGTATTTATTGGCGAGGATAAGGGATTAAGTGGGAATAAGCTATAGGTATCTCAATCGAGGGCAGAGGAAAGCAATCCAGGCTCTGTCTGTTATCCCCTTGGCTTTATCTCTTCTCTCACCTGGAAACTTTGATGTCGAAAATATTATCAATTTCCAGACAGTTCTGATAACCAAGCAACACAGACTGGAAGGATTCAGTTTATAAGAAATAGATACATAACCTTTCTCTAGAGAAAAAAAAAACCACTCTGATTTTGCTGGGATTAGACAGTCAGCATACAACACGGTTGCTTAGAAACTTTCCTTTTTCACACACAAGTGCAACATAAAATAGTTTCCAACAAAGGAATGGAGTGTTGCTAAATAAAGATGTCTTCCCAATGACCAAATCCCTCGCCAAAGGTAACACATCCTTTAAGATCTGTTTGCAAAGATAGTCTTTTGTCTTCTTTCATGGATACAAGCCAGAACTGTGCACAGATTTTGCTTTTGCGGTTTGTCTTAAAAGCGCCCCAAAGTGCTCTGCTTTCCAATTCCTAACACAAGTGTGTAAGGCATCTTGATCTGATTCGGGGCTCTTGTACAAAGTTTCCTTTCTGCCAGTGCTCTTAGGAGATCTTCTGGCCAGACTTGTGGCTGTTTGACACCTTCTGCTACATTTTAATTTGAGATTTGACCAGTCAAAGCCCAGTGGGACGCGGGCTTGGAGCAGCGCCCCTTTGTGGGCCCGGCCTCGTGGGGGGATGGGTTTGGAGCTGGTTTCATTGGCCTGCTAATGAGGATCCTTTCTTTGGGGTTTTGTTCCAGGCATGCACATCTTTGAGTGTTTTACCTCTACTTTGACATCGGTTGGAATTCTGAGCAAGATTCAGAAAACCATTTCACTGTGTGATCGCGGGTTTCTGAAATTTCCCAGGCTTTCATCTCTCTGCCCTCCTTGGCTCCCTTTGGACAAAATTCAGTGTGGAGCCGGGGGCCAGAAGATTCAAAGCGCTCTTCATGGATTTGCTGAATAGATACAGGGATGAACAGAAGTTACATTTCCTAGTAAATTTTCTTTTAGTTTTGCATTGTAGATTTTTTTTATTATTATTATTTTGTTGTAGGGGCACCTGGGTAGCTCAGTCAGTGAGGCATCTGCCTTCGGCTCGGGACATGATCCCGGGGTCCTGGGATGGAGTCCCACATTGGGCTCCCTGCTCAGCGGGGAGCCTGCTTCTCCCTCTCCCTCTGCCCCTCCCCCTACCTTGTGCACTCTTGAGTGCTCTCTCTCACTCTCTAATAAATAAAATCTTTTTAAAAAATTAACTATAAAATAAAGCCTATATACAGAAAAACACCCAGAACAAAGATATAGCTTAGTCAACTATTTATAAGGCACCTACCACCACGAACAGACAGAACGGACCGTTGTCACACTGCAGAGCAGCCCTCCCATGGGAGCTGTCCCTCTCAAAGACTCCTCCTCCTCCCCGAATTTTGCAGGAACGACTTCTTTGCCTTTCCTGACGGTTTATTCATCCAGGGGCACCCCCACTTGCCATTATTGAGGTCTGCCCATCAAAAAATGCATTTATCTTTTTTAAAGGTCTCTTTCTAGTCACATTGTCTTGCTCATCTTTTATTTCCCTGAAGCCAGATGGTTCAGAAGATCCGGGCTACGTTATTCGGCGTGTAGGGACTGTCACTCTCTGGATTTTGCCAGTTGCGTTTTCTTTGTGTAGCCCAGCATGCTCGTCTGTCCTTTGCTTTTCCTGCAAACGGACAGCTGAACCTAGTTTAACGCCTGTGGCAGGAGCACGGGTGATGTCACACTGTTTCATCAGAAGGCACAAGATTCTTGAAATGTCCTCCGTTTTGGGTGGTAGCTATTCTTTCCACTCAGGGGTTGCTAAATGATGATATTTCAATTCTATTGTTTAAAAAATCATTTGGAATCGTTTTAAAGCAAGAAACATTTTCTCATCTCCTAACTTGATTATCCAGTGCTACATTTTATATTTTGAAAAACCAGGACAAAGACCTGTTTCTTCTCTTACACGTATCCAGTTTCAAAGACATCTTCAAATTGCCATTGATTATTATTTTTTTTATATCATCACAAAACTAAGACTTTATTTGCTGGGTTTCAATTCATTGAATTTTGATCCTTTTTGAAGTTCAGATTTTCCTATTTTGTTCTGTAGAAGCCTCTTGAAATTGGGTCTTGAGTCTCTTGACCTGGTCCTACCGAGCCTGACAGCTTCCTTGCTGCCTGGTAGTCAGGGTGTTCGATGCCGCCACTGGTCTCCTACCGCAGATCTGGGGTCTGCCGCCTCTTCGAGAAGCCCGGTTTTATGTCATGGGAAATGGCAGCACAAGGCCACAGTCTTGTCATAAGGAGTGCTCATTGCTCCCTGGTGGACCCTTGTTTTTAAGTTTTTTCAGCAGAGTTTAAAAGTAGACACTTGATAGATGATTTAACCATCTGTTTAATCATAAACTATTCCTGAATGCATGTCAAAGTTTTCGATTTAAATTCAGGTCGAAAGAGTTTGTATTTGACCTGTTATGTATTCAATATCTGTTTGCTTCTTCCAGGCCAAGAATCCTGGCTCTGAAAGATGTGGATGATGAGAAACTTAGAACATCCCATAACCACGCGTTGCTTTCCCACGTCGCAGAAACAATGGTCTCAGAATAGCAATACTAAGCTGCCTGTCCCAATTTTAATGATGAAACAGTTAAAATTTATACATGCATCCAAATGCTCTCTCCAGCGTTTGCCCTGTCCTTTCTGGTCCTTCGCGCTGTCCTTGCCGGGCCCCGTAAGCGTTTCGTGCCAGGCTCTCTGATTCTCACTTAGTCTGATTTCCTTTAGTGACTACACGCGTCTTACCTCAAATTTTCTGGAGTCACTTTGGTTGCCTGAAATGTGTTCTTTAGTTGATTCTGTAGGAAGAGATGAGGGAAGAAATTTCCCCAGATTTGTCAATGTTATATTTATAACATTGGCATAGTTGTAAGTCTGTCAACTTAGGAAGACCTCCTTCTTGTGCCGATTTGTAGAGTTTTCTAGAACATGGCAGCTTCCTTTCTGGACCCCATGTCCTCCTCTGTCCCTCTCCCTCATCTTGGTCTGGACCTGCCCTCTTCCTTCTTCTCTATAGTTATTACTGACGTCAACTATGCTTTCTCCCAAGGTTGCGCCTCTGTATGGGGCCTGCCCTGGAAGACCTCACGGGAATTCATTTCCAAGGCTTCCTGGAATCTAGGTCCTGTCTCGAGATCTGACCGCAGACCCTTTGCACCTCTTCAGGACAAACACCCCCGATCAACACTGCTCACGCCCTCTATTGGCCCGTTGAGGGCTTCTTCTGGCCACAGTCCTTAGTGCTGCTTCCATCACTTCCCATGTGGGTGCTGGGAGGGTGTGGACCGCTCATTCCAGTGACTTGTGTCCAGGCTTGGTGGTGGCCCCTCGTTATTTCATTTTATTGTAGACATTGCCAGTGGATGTTCTTCTTTGACCATTTAACTGCTTCTTTTATCTGGGCATTTGGGGAAGTTCAGAACTATGTTGGGACCATCGACGCCATGACTGGAGATCATTCTTTCCAAGTCTTTTAATTGTCTCATGTGGTTATCTTTCTGCTTCAACGGCATTCTTGATTCTTTTAGGGGGAAGGACCTCAACACAAGCCTTTGGTTCTGTGTGCTGGAGTAAGCCTGTCTGTATGGTTCATACCTGTGAATTATATGAAATGCATCAAGTGAGTAGAAACTTAAAGAGGGACCAAACGGAGAGGTCAGCTAGTCTGACGTCTTAAATTTATAGCACTGGAATTTGCCTTCCTTTCTTTTTTTTTCCCCCAAAATATGTCATTAGTCTATTTTTTGATGTTTTTATTAATGAAGGGTTCTAAAAAGTAAATGTAACAAGTTTATCCATCCATTCTCTCAGTTTTCTGAGTTTTTCGTGTTCTTAGAAAAGCTTCCTCCTTCCCGAATAATTGTGACAGAAGTCTTCATGGGAACCTGTATTATCTGTGTGTTTATCTGGGTTTATTTTTGTTATTGATTTTAACAAACGTTGACTCCAGCTGAAAAGTATCCTGATGTTGGCAATGAGGAAGGGAATCTCAGTTCATTGTTTTTTTCCTGAAGATGGAGATTCAATTGTTCCAACACCATTTGTTAAATAATAATCAAATCGTTTTTTCCCAAAAGACAACAAATACCATCCTTATTAGTTATTAAATTCATAGGTATAGTGCATATTGAATCTGTTTATGAATTAACTTTTGCCCCTTCTTTCCTAAATTTGCACCTCTCATTCCTTCCTCTCACCTGACAATGCAGCTAGTTTCTCCAAACCAGGGGTACACAGGGTGGGCACAGCAAACGTTGCCGCTGGTGGCTGATGTTAATGGAAGGGCTCCTCGGGTTTGCCTTTTAAGCATGATACCGTCCTGGCTTTTGGATTGATATATAGAAATATTCGTATCTAATTATTTTCTGTTTATTCCTACTTTGAGAATATATTTTGTTCAATTGAGAATATAGGTTAAATTTTAATTTAATTTTAATTTCATTTGATTTTAAAATTTTAAAATTAAAAAATTAATTTTAATTTTAATAAGTGCCTTTTCAACTTCAATGGAGGTAAGCTCGTGATTGTTTTCTTTTTTCTTTTTTTTTAAGATTTTATTTATTTATTTGACAGAGAGAGATCACAAGTAGGCAGAGCAGCAGGCAGAGGGGGTGGGGAAGCAGGCTCCCTGTTGAGCAGAGATGCAGGGCTTGATGCGGGGCTCGATCCCAGGACCCTGAGATCATGACCTGAGCTGAAGGCAGAGGCTTAACCCACTGAGCCACCCAGGCGCCCCGTAATTGTTTTCTTTTACTACTTTTGTATAGAACTTGCATTGATAGGTTTTCTAATATTGAATCATTTTTCTTAAAATAGACCCCCTACTTCTTCATAGGGTGTTTTTTGATATAAATTTGGATTCTGTAAGCTAATATTTGATTTAGTATTTCCGCTTCTTTATTCCTCAGTGAGACGGACCTGTGGTTTCTCTTTCTTTCCCTTTTTGCTATCCATGTTGGCATTAAAAGAAGAATGCAGAATTATTGTCTGTGCTCTGAAGCTGTTTAAAGGGTACAGAGGTTATCCGAATGTTGAAAGATTGCCAGAAATCCCCAAGGAATCCCTCTGCTACGTTTTAAGACGTATGATTTGTCAACTGTTGGTTTTTTCTCCTTTGATAGTCTGCTCTGGGATCAGTTCTGTTCGTGTTTCCAAATCAGCCATTTATCCTGATTCTTGAATTTGTGTGTATGGATGGGATCAAAATAGTCTCTTTTATAACTGATGTGATCTTTTTTGTAAGTCCGTCTTCCCTTCAGGAATCCTCAAAAAACACATGTATTTGTGTTTTAGCCTATTGGGCTCCATGAATAAGTTAGTGATGAGAGAACCCAGTTTTAAATTTTTTTAAAGATCCTTGTTTTTGAACAATTGCTTCAACTCGTTTTTCTCTGCCGACTCATACGTTTCTTTTTGTATATTTATTGGTGCTCTCCATATGCTGCATTAGGTGAGCTACAGTGTTCTTTTCTGATTTGTAGAATTTCATGCTGATCTATATGACTTACACACCCGGTTTGTTAATACAAATACATGCTTATGCCCATCAATTGTCCTTTGAGTACTGTTTCAGCTGCGTGGCACAGATTTTCATAGATTTCATTTTATTATCATTATTTCCTATGCAGTACACAGATAGGGTTTTTATTTTTTTATCCTAGAATTTAGTTTTTTTGGGGGGGCATAAATACTGGTAATTATAGAGAGGAGTGTTCTACTGTTTTCTACCTTTAAAAGAATTTGTGGTTTAGTTCCTTTGTGACCAGGGCAAAAATACAAACCTGCCCCCGCCAGCTCTGGACACAGTTCGTGACAAGTGGGAGCACCTGTCCTAAGCCCAGATGTCCCCTTTCCTGACTTATCTCTTCCCCTCTCCAAAGTAAACACTTAAATAATTGTCCATTGCAGACCTTAGTGCTTTAAAACAGAGTAACCTCTTGTTTGAAACATTTGTACAAAATACAAAAAAAAAAAAAAAGATAATTATTTACTAGGTATCAAATCTGATGGATTTACAGAGTTTGGTTGTGAAGTGTTCAATTAGCAGCAATAAGTGGGCCCTAAACTTGGAGTTGTGTCCCTGAGTGCAAGAACACCAAACCAGCGATCTTCGTGATAACCGAGTCTGCTTTTTCTCATTTGATGACTGGGAATCCAGATAAGTTATATTTCCATCTTTCCATAATGCATAGCACCTGCGAATTGAAAATGGTGGTGAAAGAATGAATTCCAATGACCGTTTTCTTCCACTAAGATCAATGGTTGGACGTGGACACTGCGTCACACTATAATTTTCTGTTGATTGGCCCATGGCCGACCCAACATGCTCTGAAGACACACTTTGGGTCGATATGAGATGGACACACACACAACATGTCACACAGATCTGGTCACGTGGCCGTGTTGTGCGGACGGATCCTAGAGTCTCAGGAGGGCCCAGGAGACCCACAATGTGGACTCTGTGGGATATTAATCTCGAGCGAGGCGCATCTCCTTCTAGAAATCTCGGGTAAGGCTTCTCACCGCAGCCGTGATCTGGGTCAGCAGAGTGGGGCTGATGGAGCCTGACTGTGACACGGTACTGATGCCGCCTTCTTTTCAGACTTATCACTAAAAGGGAGGCCTGCTCACCTCGCTCTCCCAGCTAAGGGTCACTGGGCCTAATCTAGCCCTTTCCCTACACGTTTCGTGTGGTTCCCACAACGTGCCTTGTGAGGTAGGCCTTGCTGTTGTCCTCATTCCACAGCCAAGGAAGGAAGCAAGTATGTTTTGCGCTAAGCACTTTAAACGCACAAACTCATTTACTTCTTCTAACAACCCTGACAGACCACTCGTCCTATTTTCCACATTTTACAGATGAAGATGCAGTCTGGAGACGGTCACTCGTCCAGTTTCGTGCCAGGCGGGTCACAACCAGTCTTTCCACTCAGGGCGTATGGCGCCTAGAGGATGGGCTTGCGAGCCTCCAGCCCCGGACTTCAGCTCCGGTGACCATCCCTGCCCTGGCGTCCGCCCCGCTGTGAGCAACCCAGTCTCACAAGGGTCGCCGGTGGAGGGTCAAGAAGCACGGGAAGCTTTATTCAAGCTGTTGTCCTCCTTGGGTGAAGCAGCGCCCACGGAAACGCAGCGGGCTAGGAACGTGCGCCTCGTCAAAGCCATTTTTAAGGGTCAGGCCCGTGTTGGTCTCCTAGAGAATGACTCAATTTCAGAAGAACTTCCTTGTCCGAAGTGTTTTCCGCCGTTAGAGGTGCATATTTCTGATGACCTGCATCGAGTCTGTGGGTGCGGACCGCGCCGGCAGACGTCACAGGGCGGGTGAGGACAGCCTGGCCGGGGCGGCACTGGAACTCGGACTGCAGGTGCACCCGGAGCCGGAGCCGGCCGGGAGGACGAGCGGTGGGAGGAAGGCGGGCGGCACTCGAGTCGCACCCCTGCTTTATGCTTCTGTAATGTGGAAATTGTCTTTGCGGGATCTCCAAGGGTAACTTTAACCACAATTAAAGAGATAATAAATTAAAGTTCTATGATTCTCAGAGATCAGTGTCTTCAGTTTATTCACAGAGATTTTGCTGCATATTGAGGGGTGGCCCTCGGGGACGTGAAGGTCAGACGCGGGTCCCAGCGGGTCGTGGCGTATCCATGGGACTGTGGGCTCTCTCCCTGTACTGTCTCCACACTCTGGTCTCTGGAGGTAACATGGGGGCTGGTACCTGCTCATCTCTGATCCTTTTCCCATCCGATTGGAAAGAGCTTAGCACTAAAAATCCCCGGGCCCCTGGGATTTGACCAGCCGACTTCCCCTTGGTACGTGTAGTGTAGCAGTGTTAGAGACGTCATTCCCTTCTCTTTGGCACTAAGAAGTCTGTACATGGGTGCCCCTGCTCCACGACACAATCCTCACTCTCTCCCTTTCAAAGGTGAAGCAAAGGTAGACACAGACAGGAAGTACTTAGACCCTAAAAATTCCATAGAACTTAATTTTATTTCCCGACGGAGGCGGCTACGGGTCCTGGGCAGCAGGACGGACCCCAGCCCTGGCTCCTGCGACGTTTGCCCCTGCCCAGGAAACAACGCGTTCCCATCGCGCTGGAGTCTCTCCTCTCCCGAAGATGTCATCCAATGCTGTGATGTACACGTATCGGTTTGCCAGGGATCGCTTAGCAACAGGACCCTGTGTTCTGCCAACTTTCTCTTCACGCTGACAGCCTAGATTTCACAGAAATTGTGTTTTCTAGAAGGCTTGAGGGATCGGGAAGGGTGACGAAGGGATGCCTCATTGCAAACACAGAACGATATTGACACTGGCTGACCCTGTTGATGATTTCTGGGGATACTTTAGGTGTTATTTTAACGGCATGTCGTTCAACAATTTATTTTTAATCACTGGCTATTAATCAGCTGCAGACTGACGTCAGTTACCATATAAAGCTGATGACATAGTGTTGTGTTTGTGCAGAAATATAAACTTGATTTTAGCCACAAACATTAAAAGCCAGCATAGAGCTAACGCACTGCCAAGGGGATGTTACCACATTAGTGATGTCGACTCACCTTGTGAGAAACAAGCCCACGATGTCTTACACGTTTATGGTAAGATCTGGGACTCGTCTGGGACCGGGTGAAGGATAAAGTACCGGTCATTTTACCCTAGTCCTTCAGCTTCTCCTGACTCATGCCCTACAGGAAAAGGGGACAGTGTTGCAGATACATTACGAAGAAGAGGAGTGTTACTTGTGTTTAAGTATAATAAATGCTCCTCCTTTTAATGACAGGCCCTTCTGTGATGACGTGATATACGATTTATTTTAAAAGAGTATCTCGTCACGGCAATGACAAAGCACACAACGGGCAGAATACTGTTGTTCCTTCTAAGGGCGTCCCCATTTCTCACTCAGTATGCTGCTCACCTATTGTACAGATGCTCTATAGAGTTAAATGATTTTTCCTCCTATTTCTTCGTGAGGTTATTATCTGATGCTAAGAAAGAAGATGATATTATTCTTTCTTATAGAAGTCATCCCTAAATGTGGGTCTGAATTTATCACAGGAGAATTGGTGTAACATTATCCAACAGTTTTCTGGAATTCCTTACATCCGCCGCTACCACGAGGGAATGGAGGTCTCTGCAGGTACGTTTCCAGACCCAGGAAACGTTTTTCACACTTTTAAGATATATAGGACTAAATTATTACAAGGGTTACTTTACAGCCAGGCCGTAAAAGGCAGAAATTGATGAAATGATGGCAGTTCAACAGCAAGTCGGTGGGCAAGACCGACTCCCTTCTCCCTTCCAGTGTCCACGTTAAAACAGGCCCCTCTTCGACGTGTCCATTCTGCCAGACGTGTGTTTGCTTGAGGTGATCATTCATTCCACTTACACTGCATCTGAGTTTCTGTTCCACACACACACGTGTGCACACTCACACACGGACACGCACGCTCACACACACAGAGACGTGCACACTCACACACGGACACGCACGCTCACACACACAGAGACGCGCACACTCACGCACGGACACGCACGCTCACACACACAGAGACGCGCACACTCACGCACGGACACGCACGCTCACACACACAGAGACACGCACACTCACACACGGACACGCACGCTCACACACACAGAGACGCGCACACTCACACACGGACACGCACGCTCACACACACAGAGACACGCACACTCACACACGGAC